>NW_022111372.1:30362913-30377308 GCF_000313985.2 Echinops telfairi | reverse complement strand
GAGGGGGAAAAATGAGGAGCTGACACCAAGGGCTCAAGTGGAAAGCGGGTGTTGTGAGAATGATGAAGTCAACATATGTACTAATGTGCTGGACACAAATGACGTATGTACAGATTGTGATGAGTTGTATGAGCCCCTAATAAAATGATTATTTAATTAAAAAAAAGTAGGTTTAAAATTTTAAAAAGACATTTGTACAAGGATATATATAACAGCATTATTTACAAGTGAAAACAATCCAAGTATCTTTAATGGATTAATGGAAAAAATAAAACATGATATAATTACATCAAAATTAAAAATACATATAATAACTTGTTGCTGTCGATTTGATCCAAATTCATAAGAAATCTGTACAGTAAAATATTATGTAGCCATAAAACCAGAAATATTGCCACAAGCCACACAGTTCATGAACCTAAAAGACCATGCTAAATTGAAGAAGTTAGACAAAGCATGGCTTCATTTTTATATCATTCCATTTACATGAAGGACCCCCAGATAGGTAATCCATACAGGGAAGAAGCAAATTAGTCATTGGGAAAACTGGGGAATTATTATTGAATGGGATGTGAGAGGGGTAAAGATGTTTTGAAACTAGGCAGAGGTGGTGGCCGCACAAATTGTGAATGTACTACATCTCACTGAATTCTGTACAGTAAAACACTTCGTTTATGTTGTGTGAACTGCATTCAGCAGCCACAAAATGACTGTGTGTACCAGTCTGATATGCCTCCCTGACCTAATAAACTAATTACCAGTCAGACTACGCCCTGTCTCTTCCCTCCACCTTGTTTTCATCAGGCTGGTAAATAATTTTCAAAATGTGTTTTCTAAGCCGAGGATATTCAGAGGGAAGTTATGAGGGCAGCTGCTGGCAAGTTGATTTCAGGGTCCCAGTAGGGGCTCTGGTGGTGTAGTGGTTGCCTGTTGGGCTGCAATCCCCAAGGTCCACATTCGGCAATGAGCAGCTATTCCCCTGGAGAAAAACACGGTTTCCCATTCCAGCAAAGAGTCGCCGTCTCAGGAACTCCCAGGGGCACTGCTACCATCTAGAGTTGTTATGAGTCGACATCAACCCAATGGCAGTGAGTTTGGTTGGGGGGGTGGGGGGTGGAAGCACCAGAGCTGGTCTGGTGGCATTACAAATAGTGAGTTGTGAGTTGGGCCGCTAGCCACAAGGTCAGCAGTTCAAACCCACCAGTAGCTCTGAGGGAGAAAAGTGAGACCTTGTGCCCTAGTAAAACTCTACAGCCTCTGAACCCCAAGGGGGCAGTTCTACTCTGTTTAATACAATTGCTATGACTCATAATCAATGTGAGGGTAGGAGGTTTCTGTTTGTTTGTTTGTTTGCTGTTTGGCAGAACCAGCCGCTGTACTACAAGGCAGAGGGTAAATGAATGTTTTATGATGTGGAGAAAATTCTGAGACATAAGAAAGCACAGGACTGTATGGATCACCTTTAATCACACAACCCAGCCCTAGGCTTTTCATAAATATTAACTCTGCTCTGAGCTTTGAAACAGAGGTGGGGAAGGTAACAGGAGAGCCACATGGGCGACTGGAAAAAGAAAGGGCTGGCATAAATCTGTATCTCAGGGCTCTCGAGAACGGTGTGTGTGTGTGTGTGTGTGTGTGTGTGTGTGTGTGTGTGTGTAAAGCCCTTCACTTCAGTTACTTAAAGCAGCAGGCAAACAACTGCTCTCAAAAATATTTATTTAAAAAGCAGTTGTAGAGAAAAAATTGTGCTCTTCCACACAGGTTCTTAAACAAGACAATACCATTTTTATTTAAACCAGATTTATTTCCATTCCAATATGGAATATGAGTAGGAAGTAAGCCTCTGGGAAGAAGTGGCATTTTTCCAGCCCTTCCAGATTAAACCCCCTTTTCCTCCACAGCAGCCCTCAGCCCAGGAAATGGCTTAGCGGCCACCCCAGCCACAGCCAGAGTGCACCCTAATGACTCAGGCTGCCTTGTCAAAAATGGGAGAGAAGCCACACATGGTGCGACAATGTGGGGGAGCATACAAACCAGAGAAATGAGGGCCAGGCAGACATAGCAACCCAGGGCACGGACTGCCACACAGGGCCGTGCCTGGGTGCTCCTTATGGTGCCCTGACTGAAAGTCCCTTCATCTGACTTCAAAATCAATTTCCAAACCAAACCAGGGGAAGCTGCTGTTCTCAGCGGTCTCCTCCTGCTCCTGGTCATCTCCTGAGCAGGAGGGGTGCTCTGAGCTGGGCGACAGGTGGCTATCCGTTCCCATCGTGCTGGAGTGCTGGGGGAACGGACAGCAGCAGGGGAGGGAAGGAAAGGTCTTTGGGAGCCCGAGGGCAGCCTAGAGGATCAGGAGCTTGATGTACAAATGTGCTTTATACGGTGGATGTATGTGTGGATTGTGATAAGAATTGTAGGAGCCCTAATAAAACGATTTTAAAAAAGAGAGAGAGAGAGAGAGGGCTTAAAGTTAGCCAGTCTCCAACAGAAAGGACTGGGGAGATGTCAGCATTCGCCCTTTGAAGCAGCAAGTAGGGAGGGGAGGGGAAGAGAGCAGAGGAGAGGAGAGATCCCTAACCCAGAGATAGAAAGAGCCCCAACCGGCCTACCAAATAGACCGGTGCAGCAGTGGTGGTGCAAAGTTTGAGCACTGGGCTACTAGCTTACAGATCGGGAGCTGAGTCCACTAGCTGCTCTCTGGGACAGAGATGTGGCAGTCAGCTGCTGTACAGATGGTGGGCTTGGAGAGCCTATGGAACAGTTCCTGTGTGTCTTATAGGGTCTCTGAATCAGAATCAACACAATGGCAGTGGGTTTGGGGCTTTATGGCACGGGTGGCCTTCATTTCTCCATCTGTAGGCTGTCTCTCCCTGCCTGGCTTCCCTCTCACCTCACTGCAGTTCCATGTGCGCCCACAGCAGGAGCCACTGCCTGGGACAAAGGGATGAACACGACACAGTTTCTGATCTTGAATAAACCAGGGGCAGTTATTACACACACACACACACACACACACACACACACACACATGGCAAAGGAACTTCATGTTCCTTCATGCATGAGTATACAATACTGGATGGTATAGCAGTGTCTTATTGCCATTGTAACCAATTACCATAAACTTGGTGGCTGGAAACAACGTAAACTGATCCTCAAGCAGTGCTGGATGTTCCAAGTTCACTGGGCTAAAACTAAGGTGCCGGCAGGGCTGCTTGCACTCCTTCTGTGGTTCTAGGAAAGAGTCTGTTTCCTTGTCTTTGCCGGCTTCCACAGGCTTCCCATCTTCCCTGGTGCATGGCTCTGTCTTCCACCTTCAAAGACAATAATGGCAGCTCAACCACCTTGCATGACTCCGACTTCCCATAGTCGCAGCTCCCTCTGGCCCTTCCTTCCCCCAGCTCCTCCCCCTTGAAAGGACACTGGGGATTAGCCTGAACCCACTCTCCCCTATCAGGATCAGCCGATTCACACATTCTAAATTCATCCTATGTGCAATGTTAATTCCCTTTTGCCATGCAACATAACCTATGTACATGTTCGGAGGTCTGGATTTTAGAAACTAGCAGGTCTTTTGAGGTATTATTTTGCAGGCTGCAGGGTCCAGAGGACAGATGATGTGGAGGGCTCGGCAGATGCTTTTAAGAAGGAAAGAGAATATGATTGAACAGACAGAGATAGCAGGAGAGTTTTAAGTGCAAAGACGAGTATGGCAGAAACCAGAATACGTCTGGGATATCCAGGACTTGAAATCAGCTGTTTCTAGTGCTGGTGGCATAGTAGGTGTGTGTTGGGCAACTAACAGCAAGGTTGACAGTTTGAAACCACTAACTGCTCCAAGAGGGAAAGACAGGGCTTTCTACTCTTGTCAAGTTAAAGTTTCAGAGACTCACAGGGGCCATTTTACCCTGTTTTATATGGTCACTATAAGTCGCTGTTGACTTAATGGCAACGGGTTTGAGGTTTTTATTTTATTGAAGTCAATATCGTCACTCGCCAATGTTTCTTCTATGACATTGTTTTCCCTGAGTTGATTTTCCTCTAAGAGTATGTCATTAGAATGGATTTATAGGAGGTAGCTTTTGTGATTATAAGTAGTTTTGAAAAAATTCTGCGGTTCACCCTCACCCTTCTATGAGAGCTTTGCTGTTCTAGGATTCTGTGTTCAACGGTACAGAGTTTAGAAGACACCGTCACTTGCATTGTCTTCTGGATTTCGCTGTGTTCTTCAGAAAGTCGCTGTCTGACTGACATCCTCTGATTGTCGTCTCCTTTTTCTCTGATTCCTTTAATGCTTGTAGAGGTTTGATGATCTAAGCAAGAGTTGGCAAACTGCTCACATAGCCAGTTAGGCACATAATAAAATTCAACTCACTGTATGCTTTTTGTAAATAAAGTTTTATTAGAACACAGCCAAGCTCATTTGTTGATTGCCTCAATGGTACAATTAGGTGCATGTGATAGAAACTGTAAGAATCATAAAATATAAAAAATTGACCATCTAATCTTTTGCAATGAAAGCTCCCTGGCTGTCATTCTAAAATTTCACTTTGAGTATGCGTGTGTAATCCGGTTGTAAACTCCCATGCCTTAGGAGCATTCTAAATGTAAATATCTAGACATGATTCTCAGTTGGGGAAAGTCTCAGTTACGACTTCTACGATGTATTTCCATATGATTTGTGGTTTCCTTTGGAAGTTCTTTGAGACAAGTTTTGGAATGCTCCACTGTCTTGCACGTCTCCCCACTTTGCTTTTTCTCACTTTCTAAAATAATTCCTTCACCTGACTGCAGGAGTTATATAATTTCATGTCAACCTGAAGATATGAAAGTGTAGGGTGGAATCTCGCCTTTCAATCAGGTGCCTCCTGGTGGGTGTGACCTTCTCATAAGGAGGGTCCTGGGAACCTCTCCTCTCTCTGCCTTCCCCTTCCTGCTGGCTGGTGTTGATGGCAGCCAGAGTCTTGGAGATGCGTCCACCACCATTGGATCCACGGCCTGTGAGCTTCCTACATTCTGCATCATTGCTTGTGACTGTGTGAGTCTCAAGGGGGACTTATGGACTAGTATTGGACTTATGGACTTCAGTTTGGACAGGGCTGGGGTATTTTCCTGATCTATAAAGCTTCTTGACATGAAGCTCTTTCTTACACATAGAGGAGTGCCACTAGTCAACCTGGCCCAACACACTGACCTGACAACTCATTGATGTGTTTCTTACATGTGTCTCTTCTGGGTTTATTATTTCAACCATCAGGCAAGTTTCCCCCATTATCTGAAAGCAGAAAGCCCCTAAGCCAAAATGGTATAAAGAAAAGAAGCAATTATCACCAATTTATATGGGAAATATTTTAAGTGATCCCATATCTAAAAAATAGCCTACCAAATCACATCAAACTTAAAATAACATTAACATCGAGGAAAAACAGGAATTATACTATAAACACACAGACTACAAAAAAGAGAAACCATTTATGTGTAGTGTAATTCCCAGAAGGAGCTTGGGGACACCACATTCATGGCTCAGTGTTCCTGCTGCCTCCTTAATATCTGATTGCCGAAAAAGTGCTGAACATGGGTTTTGCCTTTCACTTTTCATCTTGAACTCAAAAATCCTCTCAGGATTTCTTTCAGTTAGTGAAAATGGGTACTAAAGTAAGTCCACCATAAAAGCAAAGGATGTAAAGCAAACTTTCAAAGAGTAGGCGATATATAGTTTTTAACTTCCAAGATGTATGTTTGTTCTTCTAAACCAGCAATATCCATTCTTACCACTTAGCTATATTATCTATGCATCCAGATTGGTCCTTTATTTCCAAGTCTCCCAGTGCACACTTTCCACTTATTGAGTCTGCGGTCTTGCTTTTACGATGTTGGAGCACAAATATTTGAGGACGGAGAAGAGGAGAAGGGGCCTGGCAGCTCTCACAGTTATAACCCATGGTTTCCATGCTTAGCTTTCCTTAGACTGTAACTGCGCCCACTTCCTCCAATGACCCAAAACAAGGCTCCGTGAATTAATGGAACACCAACTGAAATGTTTCAAAAAGCTGATGAAGCACTGAAAGCATTAGCTCATCTATGCCAGGAATTTTGGAAGAAATCTACTTGGTCACTGACTGGAATAGATCCATATTTGTACCCATTTCAAAGAAAGATGACCCTACAAAACGTTCAAATTATAAGACAATGTCATTGATATCACATACAAGTAAAATTTTGCTGAAGACCATCCAACAAGAGTTACAGCAGTACATTGACAAGGGAGCTACCAGAGGTTCAGGCTGAATTCAGAAGAGGATGTAGAACAAGGGATGTATTGCTTATGTCAGATGGAGCTTGGAGCGAAGCAGAGAATACCAGAAAGATGCTTACTTGTGTTTTATTGACTATAACATCATTTAACTGTTTGGATCATAAGAAATTATGGATAGCCCTGAGAAGAATGGGTACTTCAGAACATTTAATTGTGCTCATCAAGACTTGTGCATGGCTCAAGAAGCAATTGTGCAAACAGAAATAGGGAATACTGCATGGTTTAAAATAAGCAAAGATGTGCATAAGGGCTGTGTCCTTTCACCATATTTATTTAATCTGTATGCTGAGCAAATAATTAGAGAAGCTGGAGTATATGAAGAAGATTGTGGTACCAGGATTGGAGGAAGGCTTATTATCAACCTTGCTTGCTCAAAGGGAGGAGGACATGAAGCACTTCCTAATGAAGATCAAGGATCAAAGCTTTCAGTATGTATTATGACTCAATGTAAAGAAAACTGAAGTCCTTACCACCGAGCTAATAGGTAACATCATGATAAATGGAGAAAAGGTTGAAGTTGTCAAGGATTTCACCATGCTGAATCCACTATCAATGCTCACAGAAGCAGAAGTCAAGAGATCGGTCATCACTGGGTAAATCTCCTGCACAAGAACTCTTTAAAGTGTTGAAAAACAAAGATGTACTTTAAGAACTAAGGTGAAGCTGACCCAAGCCTTTGGATTTTGAATCACCTCATATGCAGGAGTAAGTTGGATATTGAATAAGCAACACTGAAGAATTGATGCATTTGAATTATAGTGCTGACAAAGAATACTAGTGTCACCATGCCCCCACCCCCCAAAAAAAACAAAACAAAACAAATCTGTATGGGAAGAAGTACAGCCAGAATACTCAATAGTGAGACTTTATCTCAAGTACATTGGACATGCTATCAGTAGAGACCAGTCCCTGGAAAAGGACATCATGCTTGGTAAAGTAGAAGGGTAGTGAAAAAAAAAAGAAGGCCCTGGACAAGATGGCTTAAGATTATGACTACAATAATGGGCTCCAACGTATGAATGGCTTTAGGAACAGCTCAGGGTCAGGTAGTGTTCCTTCTGTTGCACATAGGGTCCGTGTGAGTCCGAACCAATCCAATGGCTCCTAATGACAACACAGATGGAACTGGGTTTGAGAGAATGAGAAGGATTGTTCCTCCTGCAGCCGACTGGAACTCCTTCTTTGACAATGTGCAAACATGGAACGCTGTGATCTTCTACTGTCCCAAGGACCATATGTTTTCACTTCCGGCAGGACCCATCAGGGCCCTGAGTAGAATCTCTGCAACAAGATGATGTTGTTTAGCACCCTTCCAGGAGATCCATCGGCCAAGGAACTGGCTTCCCAGAACTTCTTGTATTCCTTCCAGACATTTCCATGCATCTAACCCATTTATCATTTCCTCCAAGCCCACATATTTCCTAGGAATAACTATAAAGCAATCAAGGGACAGTGGAACAGAAATAATCCTTTGGAACAGAATCTGTAAATAGCCATCTGAACCTCCTCTAATTTCATTCTCTCAGATTCCCCCTCTCAGTTGAGCTCTAGCAAAGCCTTATTTCCTCCCAGCATCTTGCTTCAAGGAGTTTGTACTCATCTATCAAGATGGTTTGGGAGACAAGAAGCATTTGTCATCCTGACTGAGATACCAAACCCTCCTTCTATAGATGCGGTCCCGGGGAAGCAAAGTGCTTGCACTCAGTCACACTGCTGGACTTGAAACAACTTAGTCTTACACTCCAAATCCCAAAAACAGTGGTGGTTCAGTGATAGAATTCTTGCTTCTACGCAGGAGCCCCAGGTTCAGTTCTCAGCAAATATACTTCATGTATAGCCATCACTCAGCTGACAGGGGAGTCTTAGATGGTATTTTGATACTGAACAATTTTCAGAGGAGCTTCCAGACTAAACCAGAGTATGAACAAAGGCCTGGTGTTCTACTTCTGAAAATTGACCAATGAAAACCTTATGGATTGCAACAGTCAGATCCACAACCAATCATGGCTAAGAGAGACCTAATGCAGTCCAAGACCCCACTTGTGTGAAAACAAGTGAAGATCAAGGCAACATCTTTTCTTCCAAGACCTGCCATCTCTTCAAATTGCAGGCTTTGGCTGGGGAAATGCATTTCTTCTAAAAATAAGGCAAGGACATGTCACCCAAGCTGCTCTACCTGACAGAAAATCCATGAATGAATAAAAGCTTTTGACCTCAAGACTTTTGCCCAATATATATATATTTTTTCCCAAAACATTTTATTAGGAGCTGATCCAGACACCATAGTTCAATCACATCAAGCTGAATTATACAATTGCTTCCAAAATTAGTTTCAGAACATATAGTTCTGTGGTTGGAAAGGGGTGCCAGCCCCCCACCACTAATCACAGGTTCGATAGGCACAATTGTATAGTTGTGATATTTAAATATTACATTAAAGTCATTGAAACCATGAGAGATAAAAGAGAGATAGAAATAATGGAGTCAGACACATTTCATGGTAGCAATGCTCACTTCAGCATTGCTCACTCCCCAACGTGGAGAGAGGGGGAAGGGAAGAAGGACAACAGGAAAGGGAACAGGGGAGGAGAGGGAGCCTACTAGAGGCCCAGGGAGTAGCCAAGAGAGCTCTTTATTGCTAGCCCAGGCCTATATATCTTTGCCAGGGAGTGCAAGCCCACTAATTACAGGTAAAGACATATGTTACAGGAAGGGGTTGCACTATACGTTATACAGCAATGAAAGGACAATCTAGGGATATACACTCAATAGGAAGAGGAGGGATTGGGGGTACACATGTGACAAGATGGGCAGATCCTAGATTCAGATGGCAGCCTAACTTTGGATGTCACTGAGCTGGTTTGACCTGTGCCCTAGCTCAGCTAAGAAACCATTATCAGTAGGGTGTGAACTCCACCCACATGAACCAAGCTAACAGTTGAAAACCTTTAGGGAGAAGTAGCTCATTGTTCCTAACAGCAGGGAACTGGCCCTACCTGTCTGGCAACTGACTGGCTTCAGGGAAGATGTCTCTAAGCATCTGACCTCCCACCCTATGCTGGCAAAAAGGCCCTAATGTTTGGCATGTCTTTTGGGGAGACAAATCTCAGGAAAAGTCTCTTTATAATTCCCCATAGTTCTTTCTTGAACTCCTTGATATCAGTTTTCCCTTACCCCACCCCCATCCCCAGGTCCCCCACTGTCCCCCCTGCAACCCTTATTATAGTTGTCTCTATAATTTCATCTATCCTGGGTTTAATATACCAAAACACACATGCTAAAGAGTCAAGAGGGCTACCCACAAAGACAAAAACACAAGAGCGATAAGCTCCAATATGAATGCCCAATGTCTGCTGTTGTTTAAACCATATGAAACTGCATTTTATATAGAAAAAATGGTAATTGTATGTGGTTCAAAATATTAATAGCTGATATTTATTGAGCCTTATGCTAAGAACTTTGCCTATGTGATCCTATTCAATCCTAATAATAGACATAATGCTATTGTTAGGTGCTCTTGATTTGGTTCCAACACATAGGGATGCTATGTACAACAGAATGAAACACCAAGCAGTCTCGGTCCCGTGCCAATCTCACAATTGTTCTTATGCTTGAGGCCATTGCTGCAGTCACTGGGTCCATCCATCCAGCAGGGGGCCTTCTCTTTGTGCTGCTCCTCTACTTTACCAAGCATGATGTCCTTCTCCAGGGACTGGTCTTTCTCAGTAATAGGTCCAAAGTAGGTCAGATGAAGTCTTGCCATTTTTGTTTCTAAGGAGCAAGGCTATATTTCTTCCAAGTCAGGTTTGTTTGTTCTTTTGGCAGTCTATGGTACTTTCAGTATTCTTCACCAGCACTTTAATTCAAATGAATCTATTCTTCTTCAGGCTTCCATTTTATCCAATGTATTAAGCAAGGTTGTGTCTTCTGCATATCTCAGGTTGTTCAAAAGCCTTTCGCCAATCCCAATACTGTGTTCTTCTCCATATAGTCTATCTTTTCTGATGATTTTCTCAGTTGACAGATTGAATAAGTTTAACGAGAGGCTACAACTCTGAAGCACACCTTTCTTGATTTCATGGTTATGCAGTAGTTCCTTGTTCTGTTGGCACAACTGCCCTTTGATCCACGTCCAAGTTCTGAAGGAGCACAATGAAGCGTTTTGCAATTCCCATGCTTCTCAAGACTATCCAGAGTTTGCTATGACCCTGACAGTCCAATGCCTTTGCATCACCAATAAAACCCACGTCAACCTCTTTAGTGCCTTCTCTTGCCTATCCATTTGCCCCACTGTGGTGACGTGTGTTGCTTTGATGCTGGAAAAGCTGTCACTAGCATTTCAAATCCCAGCAGGGTCTGAACGAAAAAGTCAGACCTTGAGATCTGATGCCCAAAGTCATAACCTTAAAAACCCAAGCAGCATTTCTACTTTGTTGCATCAGAATATGTTAGAATTGACTTGGTGACAACTAACAATAGCTGTAAAGGAGGCTGGCTAAGGAAGCACCTCTAGGCTGTGAGCCCGTAGCCCCCTCCTCTCATTTTCCAGCCACTCCCTTTGGTTACTTTAGGATTTAGAGTCCAGCTATAGCACAAAACATACACTGTTGATTCCTCTTACTCATCGTAATTCCATCTATAAAGTTTCTGTAACCCTGCCTTAGTAAATACGGAACCATTGTGCCCCAGAGAAATCCAGGGTTGGGTGCCTGTGGTCCTCCCATTGCAGCATCTCATCAGCCAATCAATCAAATAAGACACCTTATTTAATACATGCTGCTGATTTGTCAATATTGCAATTGTGCTATCCTCCATACCCGGGCAAAGAGTTTTCTAACACACATGCTGTCTTCATAAGGCGCAGCACAACTTTCCTTCATGGAGGAACACCGGAGAGCACCTCAGTACTATGCTTGGGTGCTATTTTAAACAGTAAAATTGGCAACAATAAGAAAAAAAAAATGCGAAGAACATAGCATATAATAAGCCACAAAAGAAACACCTGTTTTTATCGTATGAGCTACTGAGACAAGAAGGCAGAATGCTGATGTATTCAGCCTCAATTAAGAACATACATATTCTTCGGATGGTGTAAGATATGACAAAATAATAATAATTTATAAATTATCAAGGGTTCATGATGGAGGAGGGAGTGGGGAGGGAAGGGAAAAAATGAGGAGCTGATACCAAGGGCTCAAGCAGAAAGCAAAGGTTTTGAGAATGATGAGGGCAACAGATGTACAAATGTGCTTAACACAATAGATGTATGTGTGGATTATGAAGAGTTGCACGAGCCCCCAATAAAATGATTTTTTTTTAAAAAGAGCATACATATTGGGCAACCCAAACCATTTACTGATTTGTACAAAATGCACGACCACAAAAGTGCCATGAGTATTGATTCAGGGACTACCATAAACTTCCGTGGGAAGGTGAACTGCAATGATAGGCTCTCCGAACCATGAGGATGGGGAGTAGTTCATAAACAAAACATTCTGTTTGGGGAGATGAAAGCACGAAGTAGACAGGCCATGGGCCTTGCAGATGCAGAACCCCAACTGCAGCGAGTCTGATTGACTGGGGGCTCAAGATATTTCGCTCTGAAATGCACTATGGTCCTATTTGCATAAACCCACACTTCACAGACTGCTCTCAGACACTGTTCAAACATGGCAGGGTCATGGAGGCAGGCTAGTTCCTGGGAGGCACAGGAGGGGACAGCTATGATGGCTGACTTTGGCCAAAATCTTCCCCACAGTCTTATGGAACCTCCCAGACAATGTAGCAGCTCAGGATTCGCCCCCTCAGCCGCCCTCTTTGCTTCTCACTCAGTCAAACTTGCTTCCGTTCTGCAGCCGCTCAGCCTTCCCTGGCTCCCTCCTTACTTCCTCTCCCGCAGGCATTTTCCAGAATAAACCCATGCACATATAAGCCTCCGCACCTGGGTGCTTGCTTCTACCTGACTTGGTGTGCTGGTAGATTTTTGTCCACGTTCTCTACATCATTCTGAAACTCCCTAATCTTTGCTGCACAATTAATGGTTCAAAACCCTGCCCCCTCTCTTCCTGGGGAAAATGCTGTAGCCAGCAGATAGTTATTGTTGTATTTAAGTGACCCTGAGATACATGGAGCCTCTTTCCCCAAAGATAATTTACAAATCTTGTCGGAATGGACTTGATAGAAGGGATATAAATATTTTGGTTACATGAAAGGCACATGATGTTTCAGTGATGCTGACCAAAAGGTGCTGACTCTCTTTCAGTGTTTCAGTGCACCCCACAGGCCAGCTCCACAAGGATATGAGTTCTTTCCATGATGAGCTGGTCAGGTGGTGACTAATTGCCTTAGCCCCAAAGAAAACCAAATGCAAAACCAAGAAGCCTCCCCCTTTGAATCAAATGCCCATTAGTGGATAAGAACATCTGCATCCACCAGCCCCCAAACCATAGGAGCACTGCACATTTTCACATAGATGCTGGGGGGAAAACACCTGTCAAGCAGTGTTGACATTAATGCCACAGCATCAGAATAATGAATAATACAGTTTGGAGTCGATAGCAGAGACAGCACAATGCCATTCTCACAGTTGCCAAGTCTTGCCTGGTGCTTTGGAAATTCCATTATGTAATTTTATTATTATTTAGGTTTAAAACAACAACACTAAAATAAAATCAAGTTAAATCTAGATGAAGGTTGAAGAAGGGTGCTACCACCAATTTTTGCCCAATACTTTATGTGCCAGTCTGAGGTCACCCAGCTACATATTAGCATACGTCGCTGGGTAAGATCAGGCTGATAGGAGGAGGAGGGACTCCCTGGACGTTAAACAGTTAATGCACTATCTGTTAACCAAAAAGATGGAGGTCAAAGTTCACCCTGAAGCACCTCAGAAGGAAGGTCTGGGCAGTACCTTTGAAAAATCAGTCATTGCCCTCTCCAGAGAACACAGTTCTTCTCTGACACACATGGGGATGCCAATCATTAGCATTTATGGCAAACATACAGTGTGGAAGGATAGAGCATATCTCCAGGCTGACTCATGGTGAGGGTTTGGCTTTGTTCTTTTGTTTTCCCAGAGCTGAAGATAAATGCTAACTGCCATAGATAGCCATTGAAAAATGGTTAAAGACTGGTTCTCTGCTGGACCCATCAGTCCCGCTCTACACCCACCTAGGAATCCTACAAGAGAGTGGGTGCTGATCACTATCAAATAGGGAACCATAGCTGTGGCCAGAGTCCTTCGTAACAGTGCTGACACGTTGGGAATAAAATGAAGAATGTGCTTCATAATCTCTGGGATGAGGTTCTGAGTAAAATCATTTGTACCCAACCCACACTTACATGCATCTCATTAATAGTAAAACTGCCTGAGGCTGGTGTCATTCAGACCAATGGCCAGAGCACGGTCTCATTAATATTCATCTTCCTGGCCAAGGTGCTGATTGCATGCTATTTGGAATTGTTTATAGATAGGGTCTAGGCCATTTTTTGTTTTTAAAAGTGTAATTAACAACCTGAGGAAAGCGACATGTATTCCTATTACAATCACAATGGCAGGGAAGGTTGGAGTCTAATAACTTCTCTAAGGTAGTTAAATTGCTGTTAATAGTAATAATAAAAAAAGGGGGAGAGCTGTAGAGACAGGAACTTTTATTATGAATATTAACATCAGTGACTTTACATTTTTTTAATACACATGCCAAAATAGCACAATATTTCAAACAAGATTATTGTTTTGTTGTTGAGTGCCGTCTAGTCCGTCAATTCCATCTCACTGAGATTCACTGAGATGAACCGCATGTGATGGTCAAAACTCATCACGTTTGCTGGGCTGTGCTCCTCATGGAGCAGATCACCAGGCCTTTCAAAGAGGCATTCAATGAGTTCGAACCATTTAAGATTAGCAGACAAGCACTTAACAGTTATGTCACTCAGGTTCTTTTCAAGTCACGAGGAAAGGGCAAATCTACCTCAATTTTTATTCTACTAGTCTCTTAAAATCTAGATAAATACATGTACATATGCAAATATATTTATATGAGGATGGGGAAATAGATCTATGAGCCTACATTTATAGGTTTA
>NW_022111372.1:30344225-30362194 GCF_000313985.2 Echinops telfairi | reverse complement strand
CTCCCTGGGGGATGGACAACAGAAAAGTGGGTGAAGGGAGACGTCGGACAGGGCAAGATATGACAAAAATAACAATTTATAAACTACCAAGGGCTCATGAGGGAGGGGGGAATGGGGAGAGAAGGGAAAAATGAGGACCTATTGCCGGGGGTTTAAATGGAGAGGGTTTAAATTTTGAGAATGATGAGGGCAATGAATGTACAAATGCGCTTTACACAATTGATGTAAAAACTCTTATGGATTGTGATAAGAGTTGTATGAGCCCCTAATAAAATGATTTTTAAAAAATACCTTTAAAAGAATTTTACAAGTGGAAACATTAAAAAAAAATCCAAAATTCAACCAAGACTCAATCTAACCTTGTTTTTAATCCCCCTTCACAGTCACCTACCATCCTCCTTTCATCTCTCCCTCCTAAAAACAAAACAAAACAAATAGATGTTTCTTTGCCATGAAAAATGGAACAGTGCGTCAGACAGAGCAGCAGTCAATGGGTTCTGATGCTGTGATGCTGCTCTCTCTGCTCATCACACAAAACTCACATAGTATGCTCTCTGGTTGTTTCCTGTGGGAGCACAGTGATTCAGTGATAGAATGTCCCCTTCAATGAAGAAGATCCAGGTTAGATTCTCAGCCAATGCACCTCAGGTGCAGTCCCTACTCATCTGTCAGTGGAGACATGCACGCTCTTATGATACTGAGCAGGTTTCAGAAGACTTTTCAGACTAAGACTGATCAGGAAGAATACTCTCTTTTTGAAAATTAGCGGTTGAAAATCCTCTGGATCACAACAGTCCAATCCACAACTGATCGTGGGGATGTTGCACGACTGGCAGTGTTTCATTCCATCGTGCATGACATTTTCATGACTCAAGGGCCAACCTGGAAACAGTTTACAACAACTTGTTCCCAATGCAAGTGTTTGAAATCAGCTCTAACTCAACTGACAGTCTTGGACCATCCTTGAGGATCCCAGGAAGACCCAGAGAGAACACATTTTCCCAGCCAATAAATTGTAAGGATGATCGAATTCTCTGGTTACTTCTCAGCACAAGGGATAGTTCTTCTTACAGTTGACTGTAGGTCACAGAACAAACTATGGATATTGGAGTCAGATGGACCTAGGATCATATTCTTACGGCCATCGGCAAATTGTTAACTTCTAAAAACCTTAGTCTCCCTATCTCTAAAATGAAGATGATACTTGTTCCTACCTTGAAAGGTGTTTCCTTCTGTTTTATTGACTATGAAAGGCATTTGACAGTGTGCACCATAACAAACCATGAATATCCTTGAGAAGAATGGGAATTCCAGAACACTTCACTGTGCTCATGCAGAACCTCTACATAGATCAAGAAACAGTTGTGAAAATAGAGCAAGGGTTTAAAATCAAGAATGATATGTGTCAAAGTTCTATCTTCTAAACATACTTATTTAATCCGTATGTAGAGCAAATCATCAGAGAAGCTGGATTATATATTATAAGAAGAATACAACATCAGTATTGGAAGTAGGCTTATTAAAAAGCTGCAATATGCAAATGACACAACTATACTTACTGAAAGTGAGGAGGACTTGAAGCACTTGCTGATGAAGATCAAGGATTACAGCCTTCAGCATGGATTAGAACTCAATGTAAAGAAAATAAAAATCCTCAAAATGGACCAATAGGTAAGATCATGATAAACAGAGAAAAGATTGAAAACGTCAATTTCATCTTGCTTGAATGCACAATCAATTCTCATGGAAGCAGCAGTTAGGAGATGAAATGACATATTGCACTGGGTAAACCTGCTGCATAAGACCTCTGTAAAGTGTTGAAAAGCAAAGATGTTACTTTGAAGACTAAGGTGTGCCTGACCAAAGGCATGGTATTTTCAACTGCCTCATATGCATGTGAATATTGCACATTGAATAAGTCCTAAGCAGAATGGATACACTTGAATTATGGAGCTGGCAAAAAGCACCATGGACTTCCAAAAGAGCAAACAAAGCTGTTTTGGAAGAAGTAGATCCAGAATGCTCCTTAAGAGCAAGGATGGAGAGACTTCATCTTACATACTTTTGACCATTATCTGGAAAGACCAGTCTCTGAAAGCAGGAATCATGCTTGGTGAAATAGAGAGGCAAGGAAACAGAAGAAGGCCTTTGAAGAGATGGGTTGACACAGTAGCTAGAGCAATGGGCTCAAACATAAGAACGATTGTGGAGATAGCACAGGACCAGGCAGTGTTCCGTATACATAGGTCACTAGGAGTCAGGACCGATTCAGTGACACCTAACAACCACAACCTTGAAAGGTTTCTTGGAAGGATAAATTGGAAAGGAGATGGGAAGCATTTATCACAGAAGTATGCGGCAATATTCTGATGACGCAAACGTAACAATAGTGAGGATGGCGCAGGACTGGGCACTGTTTATTTCTGCTGTACTTAGGTCCCTTTAAGTCGGAACCAGCTGGATGGCATCCAACAGCAAACAGCTTATTGTTGTTGTTGCTGCTGCTGTTGTGGCTGCTGTTTCATTATGAACCTTTCTGCTTGAGGATGAGGCAAACGCATTGAAGAAATAAGAACAGGCGTATTACTGGAGAAAGGCATAAGGGTCAACTGGTCCAGCCTGCCTACCAACAAAGGAATAAAGACAATCCTCTGACCTGCATTGTCCAAACACAGCCTGTTCCGTGGCCTACTCCTAGAGAGAACATAATGAGCAATTATAATTCGAAAAATTATGGTGTTCGATAAATTATGGACAAATCAGTGACAGTTTATTGTTGAAATGCTACAGACCAACAAGCCACACCAATTGTTAGCCAACATTGCTAAAAGGCCAATTCATGACCACTCAACTATTGTCATCACATTCCCTGTCATCCGGAGGTATCAAGTGGGTTTTGTTATAGTCACTAGGAAGTAGCTGCCTGGTTTTCTTTGGCTAAAAGATTCTGAGGCTGAGTTGAGGTGACATCACCATTTGCTCAGATCTCCCAGTTGACTGTAGGAGTAGGGGTGCCATGTTACAAATTTATCATCTGCTCCTGAGACAATTCAGAATTAAGACACTGTTATGCAAACACATAATATTTAGAAATGTACTACCTTCATCAGGAAAGAATGAATCAATCATTGTCAAACAGTATTTATAACATAATTGCTTCTGTAAAATGTTGGCTATCTCTCAACATGAAAAAGAAAGCTGAAGATTTGGCACCTGGCACTGCAATGGCATGCTGAGATGGTCAAGTGGTATTAAAGGAAGCATCACTTGTTCACCAAGCTCTCAGAATGGGGACCCATTGACTCCACAAAATGAGTCAGCAAGAGTCCCAGGGTGGTTAGCTCCAGAGTTGTGAGAAACCTGGGAAGTTCTTTGTCTTCCCGATGGTGAGGGCATGTGTAAATTCAGGGCATCTCCTGAATTCTGGCTGCCCTTTAAATGAGCTAATGATCTATCCGTGTTATACTTCATTTACATTGATTACACAGTGGGAAGTAGCCCCCAGTACCCTTAAGAACCACCTGCAGGAGACTGCCAGCCTGAGATCAGAGCTCTCTGCTAGGGTACCTGCTCACTCTAACTTCTTCTTAGCCCTCTGGTACCTTTATGATTAACCCAGTTGCTCTAGATTTGAATTGCTTTAGTTGATTTCCCCACACTCCTTCAGACTCTCTTTTGCTTGTCATGAGGGATTCTCAAACACACCCAAATTGGCGCAAGGAAAGCGTGTGGATGAAAGAACCCAGTCCTATGAGCAGGATTTAGTAAGCTGCCCTGGGGCATTGCACACACCTGCATTTATCCTGCAAGCAATTTACCAGGGAGCTGCTTTCAGCCGAGTGGGCTATTCCATTTGAGAAGAGTTCTGATAAGTTAAATGCACTTCATCTCCCACCCCCACCCCCACCCCTCACTCCCACCTCCCATTTCAGAGAGGTTTTCCTTCTGATGTTGCTACATTAATTTTAGCTCTCTGCTTGGCAGGTTTTTATTCTTTTTTGGGTGTTTGTGTGAATATGTGTAGGTCCTTGGAAATTCCCACATGGCATCAATCTTCCTCTATTGGTGCTTGCTTGTGTCTATGCCTAATCTGCCTTTTTATATCTAAAAAGTGATCGGCTTAAGATATATTTTATACTGATATGGTTTCATTAGCATAACAAATAAAACCCTATTCTCAAATATATTATATCCACATGTGTAAGGCTTAGGATTTACAATATATCTCTTTTTTGAGACAAAATTCAATCCACAACAGTGTTAGAGGAGGCCACCTAGAGCAGTGGGGTGCCTGGGTATCCCCATGCTGATTGCTCAATGAAATATTAACTGATCAACTACTCTGTGCTCAGTACTCAATACTCTGGAGTATACTTAAAGTAGTTCCATGGAAGGCCAGTGTGACACGTCCAATAAATGATAACTGCAATACATTAAGCGCATTCCCAAACACAAGCACTTGATGCTGATATAACTGCATTTGGAAACAATAGTATGAACTGGCATCCTTATGGAGACTTTTAGCATACCCTTATATTCTTCAGAATAATCAGTTGCCTTGCACAGTGTTGTGAATAATGGGTATTAGACTCTATTTTATACTGCAACGACAAGAATGGCAGCATGTATTATAGTTGGAAGGCAATGTCATGTTCGGTCAACTCTTTAGCCAGATGAAATTACCCATGAACTTAAATTGATATGGTATGAATAAATCAAAGGAGTAAGATACTTACAAGACTTTCATTTTCTATACTATAGTAAATTCCTCTTGAAATCAGTGTTTTAGGTAATAGAAAATAAGAAAGAGGAATAAAACTCATTGACTTTATATATGAATTCAAGGTGTCATAAAATGCCCCTTTTATTTATTCTTTCTTTTCTCATTCCACCTTCAAGCCTAAGCTTGTTTCTTTCAATAAGGATGTGGAATGTATTCTCCAAATGTGTCTATTAAAATGGTATCACTGGTATGATTTAGTGGACTTCACGTCAAACTTCTACCACCCATCTGTCGGTTTGCTATACTGTGCTGAATTGTGTGTTGTTATGATGCTGGAAGCTATGCCAATGTATTTCACATACTAGTGGGATAACCACTGGTGGACAGGTTTCAGCGGAGCTACCACACTAAGACAGAGTAGGGAATAAAAGCCCAGTGACCTACTTCGGAAATCTAGCTTATGCAAACTGTCTGGATCACAACAGAACCTATGTGACTCACTGTCTTTGGACACATCAGCCAGACGGGATCAGTCAGTAGAGAAGGACATCATGGTTGGCAACTCACAGAGGGTCTGTGAGGGTGAAGGAGACCCTTGGTGAAATGGATTCGCACAGCACCTTCTATGATGAACTTGAACATGTTGGTGATCATGGCACAGGACAAGAAACATTTCATTCTGTTGTACCTGAGGTCACCTTGAGTCAGAGTCAATGTGATGGCAGTTATCTATGTATAGATAGCAAACTCACTCTAAAGGAAAACAAAGCAGATGGGTCTCACTCCACCAAGCTTTGACTCCCATAAAGCAATCTGATGTAAAATTCACACAGCATTTCTTTAAAAGAAAAAAAATAATGTATTAGTCTAGGTAGTTTAGAAAAACTGCACCGGGTCACTATGAGTCAGAACCAACCCGGTGACACCTAACAACAGCAAGGAGTATGGCAGGGGACATGGAGGGACATGGGGAGCTAATAATGAGTACAAGAATGAAGAACGTGAATTGTGGTGATGATCACACCATTCTTTTGAATATATTGGAACCATTGGATTAGATGGTATGTAAATTATATGTCAATAAATCTGTTAAAAAATTTTAAAAGAAATATACTTTTCCAAATACCTGGTTTGCTTTTTATCAAATGAATCAAGTGTCACGGTTATTTTCACACAAAAGCAGATGCTTCTAGCAGGAAGGAACATGTACATTATAAACCAGTTATTATTATCACTACCATTGTCATTACTTTCTTTTAGAGTCTTACATGAATCTAAATGTGGACACCAAGAAGATTAAAGGTGAACACGTGAAAAGAATAAAGTAGGAAAAGCAAATAGAAGAAGAGGACCAAGGAAAGAGTATGAGGAAGTCTGGGAGAGAAAGGGGCTTAGGATCTGTGTGGGGACAAGGGCTATTTTATTGATTACCTTATAGCATGACAGAATTTCTCTGTTTGCATGCGCGATCATGTACACAATACCCCCCACACAAGTGCACACACACATGCACGCAATGTCAGCCAACTTCTACGGCAATCTTCTATTTCTCACTTACTGGCATTAGGAAGGTGTCCTTGAGTGGAGCAAATGACTAGCAAGTTTATTTGGCAGCTATAACTATAAGTTTGGAGGTTCAAGCTCACAGAGAAGGCCCTCAGAAGAAAAGCCTGAAGATCCACTTCCTACGATCCAGTTCTTGAAAACCTGTGGATCACAATTCTACTGTGACAAATCCGAGTCAGAATTGACCAGACAGAAACTGACAAGGAAAGGAGACCTTCAGGCATGGTCATTCTCTACAAAGAGTGGACTTCGCCTGGGCTTCTATCCTCTTTGATAAATATGTCTTCTGAGGAGGAATGATAAACAAAAAGTAGAAGTTGGATTTAATGTATAATTTCTTTTAAATCCTGATTAAACCATTTTATACCATGCAGATGTCCTGGCGATGCTGTAGTTAGGTACAAACCACTGAAGGGCTGTTGGCTAGAACTCCCCAGATGCTTCAGGAGAGAAAGATGTGGCAGTCTGCCTCCTTAGCATTTCTACCGCTAGGAATCCCATGAGGTAGTTCTATTCTGTCCTGGAAGGTCACTATGAGTCACACCAAATAGGTAGAGAAAAGGGTTGGTGTTTGTTTTGTTTGCCAACCCTGCAAAGCAAATTCTTTCTACTCTCACTAAAAGGCAGTCCAGCATTCAGCCAATCTGTCAACCTATATGTTATTGTTAGGTGCCCTGGAGTTGGTACCTACTCATGGACACCCCTGTGCACAACAGAACAAAACTCTGCCCAGTCCTGTGCCATCCTCACAATCGTTCTTATGTTTGAGCCCATTGTTGAAAAAACTGTGTCAATCCATCTCATCCAAGGCCTCCTCTTTTTCTGCTGACACTCAGTTTACCAAGCATGATTTCTTTTTCCAGACGTTCGTCTCTCCTGACAACATGTCCAAAGTACCTGAGACCACAACATGCTTTAGTGTCCGGTCTTTCCATCCCCCTTTCTTCCAGAACTGCATATCCCAGGTCCTGCTTGCCTCTTGGTCTTCAGCATTCGTGTCTGAAACGCAAGTGTCCTAAACATCCCCATTGCTATTCCTGCAGTCAGGGATAAAGCAGTCTAGTGCCACCCACCACCCACACACACACACCCCAGTTACACCTTTAGACATTCAGTTTGGCTCCCTTGTGAGTAATCCCCAACCAGTTCAAATGGGGTGCCAAGCGCTGCCCTCTGAGTCAGAAGTCTACAATTGGGGTTCCTTGGGGACTTCGTGGCTTCACTCCCATCCCTGGTCTATTGTGTTCCCCTCTTGGTTTACCACCATGTCTGCAGATCAGACCAGTCACTCTCCCTGAGCTGTATCTTCATGGCTGTCCTCTGCAGCACTGCCACCTAGCCAGAGGACGTCAGGTCTGGAGCTGAGGCTGGCCCTGCAGTCATCTCTGGGGATGAGCTATTCTGAGCAGGATCATTGCCCTCAAGGAGTGGCCCCTGGAATGAGGTCAACTCTCACTCTCCCTTTCCAGTGGAGACATAAAGGCCATTCCCTTGGGTGGATTAGTGCCTTGACAGCCCACTGCTGTAATTTTTCTTCTCGCACCCCTCTGTAGGCCTTGAAGGCATATGAAAGCAGGGGAAAGATGCCTTTCAGTACAAGTGCTATCTGCAGCTGTTTTTGATGACTTCTGAATCATTGGGTTCGGTCTGGCTCATGCCAAAATATCTGGTCCTCAGCCCAGGAATTGTGTGTTGTGCGCCTATTCCCTTGAACCTATATAAAAAGGCCCCATGAATAATGAAGTGGTCCTCTGCACCCTTTGTTCAAATTTGATAGTTTTTGATATGTCTACCATGCTTGTTTGATCATATTATTTCTCTCTGCATGTGTGCATAAATATACACATGTATAATTTATTTTCTTTGAACATTTTGAGGAGAGCAACAACAAACAAATCCATAGTCATTAAGTCAATTTCAACCTATCAGGACCATATTTGACACCGTAAATCATTGCGGGATCAGACAATGTAATCTTTCTCCCGTGACTGCTAGATTTGAAATATTGGTCTTGCAACATAGTGCTTAAACTGCAGCACCACCAAGACTCCAGATTGCTTACATCATGCCTCTTCACCTCTTAAAATTTTAGTGGGTATTTCATATAAACAATGATGTTTTCTTACCAAATTGCAGTTTGGTTATCAATTCAGAAAATTTGACATTGATTAAATTTTCTTATTTAATCTACACACTACATTCCACTTTTGTTAATGGCCCCAAAATGTCCTTTGCAGCATTTTCTCACTACATTAAATGATCCAATGTAGGGCTATGCATTGTCTTTAATTGTCTTATCTTTTTGGTATCCTTTAATCTGAAGCATTCTTCCTTCTTTCTTTATCATGATATTGACACTTAGGGAGAATAGAGGTCGTTTATTTTCGTTTATTTTCTAAAGTGCCCCCAGAGTGGATCCCTGTGATGTTTCTTCATGATGAGGTTCGGGCTACACATTCTAGCTGCATTTCTACCTAGTCGGAAAGTGTCCTTCTCAGAGTATCACACCCAGAGGCAGGTAGTGTCTGCTATTGCTCACGGTGGAGAGTCATTGTGACCATCCAGCCAAAGAGTGGTCTGATTTCTCCAGTGTACAGATTCAATTATTTTACCATTAGAATGAATGGTAATTGACAGGGGAGATTTTGAGACCATGCCATCATTCTTCCCTAAATCTAGCATCCACTGATTTTTTTTTTTTTCCAATTTAGTCTCTACTGTGACAGTTCTCACAGGGTCACTATAAATTGGAATCAACTCAGTGGCAGTGAGAGCTTGCTATGATGGTCCAAACACCCTGGTGGCGTAGCGGGTAAGTGCTCAGCTACCAAAAGAAAGGTAGTCAACTTTGCCAAAGATTATGAACTTGAAAATCCTGCAGGGAAGTCATAGTCTCTCCAAAGGGTCACTCTGATTTGGAACCAATTTAATGGTAAAGGGCTTGGTGTTGTTGTGGTCCATTTGGTGTTTATGATGGTTGCAAAGTGCAAATGTTTCAGAGCCCCCGGTTCAATGCATCTGAGAAGATGCAGTGACTTTGACTAAAGTCTCGAATAAGTTCTTACTTCAGGCCACTGTAAGTCAGCACGGTCAGTAGGTAGATCTTGCTTTGAAAAGGAGCCTCTTAACACTGCAATCCAAAGGCAAGACCACGCTTCTCTTAACTTTTACATCAAGTGGTGTTGGATATTTTGAAAGGAACTTTTAAATGGTTTATTATTGAATTCGAATATACATTTGTGGATGATTATTAATGCATATACATATATATAAAACAAAACATTTCAATTTTCCTGAGACAGTGTTGGCATATGGAAAATTTCTGGTATAATTATTGATAGTGCCCTGTGCATTGAAAGCAATAACCCAAAGAAGTTGGCCTTTGTCCCAGATCCAGGGAGAAAACCCCTAACCTCTTGCCTTTATATTAATGGAGTACCCTGGAAAACACCAGAGATCTCATATGAAGGAGGTGACTCAAGATGGGAATTAGTAAGAAGGACCCACCAGCTGAGAACAACCCGATCTCCTGGAGAGGTCAGGTGCTAGTGATTGCATTCATTAATGAAACCAATATCTAATCAGCCATGTGGCTGCACAATGGAACCCCCAACAAAGTCAGAGTGAGCACCCCTGATTGGCAGCACGCTGAAACGTGTCCTGATCGAGGGGTGGGAGACGTGACAGCTCTAGGTAAGTTCCTCCCTCAAACCTCCCCGTAGGGGCCTCTCCTTGGGTTCTAACTTGCACCCATTTGTTATAATAAAGCTGTAATCATACGTATAGGGATTTCATGAATTCTGTAGGTCCTTCTAGCAAATTACTGAGCTAAGGTCATTTGGGAGCCCCCAATCTTGCACGGTCAAAAATTCCAGTGTCCTGGGAACAACTGAGAAGGTGCCCGGTGTCTCAAATGAGTCCTGTATTGCGGACCCTGTGCCTTTCACCTGAGAAGCGGGGTCTTCCAGAGATCTGATTTTGTATACCTGCCTCCTTCACTCCCCAAAGTGATCTCCTTATAAGGTAAATTGTATAGTCACCCTACTATTGTGCCTGCTTTTTCAAATAAATATTACAGGTCTACATTATTTGGTTTCAAAAATGGAAATTCATTTCAAAAATTGCCTGTTTCCTGATTACAAAGATTCTTCTTCTGTATGGGGGAAAATCAGGAAAAGACAGAGACATAAAGGGGAAAAAGAAAACTCTCTAGTAAGCTCATTCCTTAGTCATCTTATACTTGTGGTGTTGCTTTAGCTGAGGGACAATTTCACACCCATTTTCACCATTGATATCATAACCACTCTGTGGCATCACTGAGCAGAGAGGATTATGTCCCTTGTTTTATAGCTAAAGACAGTGAGACTGTACGAGCTTATAGCCTGAGTATTCTGTCTTGAAATCTCATTCTCTCTTCACTCATCTGTCAGCTTGTCATACAGGGGTGGCTTGCATGGTACATGATACTGGAAGAGATGCTACCACTCATAACAAACTATGGATAACCTTGAGAAGAATGGGAATTCCAAAACACATCATTGCTCATGTGGTACTTGTACATGGGTCAAGAGGCAGGTGTGGGAACAGAACAAAAGAATAATGCATGGTTTAAAATCAGGAAAAGTGTGTAATGGGATTGTATCCTCTCACCATACTTATTCAACCTATATACTGAACAAGTCATCAAAGAAGCTGGCTTATGTAAAATGGATATAGGATCAGGATTGGAGGAAGGCTTATTAACAACCTGTGGTATGTCGATGGCACAACCTTGCCTGCTGAAAGTGAGGCGGACTTGAAACACTTCCTGATCAAGGACAGTAGCCTTCAATATGGTTTACAATGCAATGTAAAGAAAACCAACATCCTTACAACTGGACCAATAGGTAACATCATGATAAATGGAGAAAAGGTTAAATTTGTCAGGGATTTTGTCTTTCTTGGATCCACAATCAATGTTCATGGAAGCAGCAGTCAAGAGCTCAAAAAAAATAGGTTAAATTAGGTAAATCTGCTGCGCAAGACCTCTTTAGTGTATTGAAGAGAAAGGATGCTACTTTAAGGGCTATGGTGCATGTAGCCCAAACCATGATATTTTCCATTGCGTCATCTGCACGTGAAAGTTGGACATTGAATAAAGAAGACTGAAGAGGAATTGGTGGATTTGAAATATGATCCTGAAGAAGAATATTGAAAATACCATGAACGGCTAAAAGGACAAAGTGATCTGTTTTGTAAGAAGTACAGAGTGTTCCTTAGATGCAAGGAAGACATGACTTCATCTTACATGTTTTGGACATACTGTCAGCAGAGATGAGTCCATGGAGAAACACACCATGTTAAGTAAAGGTGAGGGCCAGTGAAGGAGAGGAAGACCCTCAGGGAGATGGATTGACACCGTGGCAGCAACAATAGGTTCAGGCACGGGAACAATTGTGAGGACGGCACAGGACCAGGCAGTGTTCCATTCTATTGTGCAGAAGGTTGCAATGGGCCAGAACCAACTCAATGGCAACAACAACAACAACAAATGCTATCAGTATTTTAAATACCAGCAGAGTCACCCATGGTGGACAAGTTCAAGAACAGACGAAGGAAGAAAACTTGGTGATCTACTTGTGAAAATTGTATTTGTTGTTGGGTGCTGTCCAGTAGCCTCTGACTCATACCAGCCCTGTGGACAACAGAACAAAACACTGCCCATCCCTGCACCATTGATGATTCCTTGTTATGTTTGACTCCATGGTTGCAGCCCCTGTGGCTAATTCTGAACATTAGTCAATGCAAACCTTATGAGTCACAGCAGAGCAATGCCAGATTAACAGTGATGGGGCACTGTTTAGTTCTATTTTACATGGAGTCGGCATGAGCTGGAGCCCACGGGCAACCACTAACAACAATAATGTCAGTATACCACATTGCTCCAGAAACACACGCAAAGGAAAAATGCAGAGAAAGAATGGCTAGTAGTACTGTGTGTTGGCTCAATGTCTTTAAGCACTAAACAACTGCGGGGCATTGGTACTCATGGAGGAAATTATTTTTAGTGAAAATAAGCAACTTTTCCAATATGTCACAGCTCCTAAGTGGCAGGTTTGTACTCGAACCCTAACCTTCCCAGCTTGTTCCTGTGCCTAGCTCATGCGCACATGGCTGCGAAGCTCTCGCCACATTACCACTTACTGGTTCTACTGACTCCAATTCATGGCAACCCCAACATGCAAGCTGGCACTGAAAGACAAGCTGACAGACGGTGGAGAAGGAATGAGGTTGCAAGGCAGCACACTCAGGCGTAAACTCTCCATGTCACTGGACAACTGTGTTCCAGAGGGTTTTCCATGATGATCTGGGGGAAGAAGATCACCAGACCTTTCTTCCAACCTGGACTCGAACCACGAACCTCTCAGTCAACAATCACATTCACTGTTTGTACCACCGAGGGACTTCTTGCAGATCCATTTCATTGCACTGTAGTGTGAGCACAATAAAATGCACCCAAGAATTTTAGGGAAACATCTGCATAATGCAACCCCCAGAGTTGAGGTTTTGAACATTCTACCACCTCCAAAAGAGTACTCCTTTTCCTTTGACCCCCACCTCCTCCCCTGACCCAGGCAGCCACCCATATGCGCCCTTCCACTCTAGGTCACGATGGATAGAAATAAATGTAGGAACCCTACAGCGTGTGTTCTCTAACACCAGGCTTTGCTTACTTAAAAGCATGATGCTTTTAAGACCCATAACGTTTTTCCATGTATCATTGGTGTGTCTCCTTTAATTGCTGAGTAGCATTTTATCATAGGCATAGGCAACAATGTGTTTATACATTCACCAGTTTGACCTTTGATTGCTAGGAGTAGTCTCATATTTGTTGTTAATAGTTTTATTGGCATGCACGTCACATATCATATCATAATTGTTTAATCATACTAGGAAAAGTTGCACGATCATCACCATAATCAATTCTAGAACAGTTTCTTCTTTCTTGTAGTAACCGTTGTTAGCTCCCTGTTTCCTCCCCCACCTGCCAGACCCTTAAGCAATTATTAATCCAGTTACTACCTCCATAGATGTACTTCTCCTGCATTTTGTACACAGAAAATCATACAAAACACAAACAGGAAGTAAACAAGCAAACGGAAAAACACCAACAATGACAACACTGAAAAGCCTCTTCCTGAACAGGTCTGTTTGGGGACCTACGCTTTCATTGCTCCTGGATAAACGCTGACAGTGGAACTGCTGGGGTCGCAGCCTCACATCTTAAAGGATGTCATAACGTCCTGCCCTGTAATCCTAGTGCTAGCTCTGTGATGTCAGCAGAGAACAGCATTTTTCTGATGGAAATGTTCCCAGCTGTTAGAATCTATGTTGAAAGATGGGAAGGAATTTCCAGAGTTCCATTACTAGCATTTTACTCATAAATGAACACGTGACCATGCCTTTGAAAATATTACACTCTCCCATTACCAAGTAGCTCAGCCTCCAGTGCAGTTCCATAGAAAAGGCTGGAACGTGTTCGTATGATTTTTAGCAATACATATGTCCCTTCTGCTGAAGGATTGCTTTGATTTACCCACTTTTAATGTTTCATTCACAGCGTTATAAATATTATGTCCTTTTTCCCCTTTGCATCTGCTGCTCTTCCCTCCCTGCCTCTCCCTAGTCGAGCCTAGTTTATTGTGTTCATAAATAAGAGATGGCAAACATTAGTTCTTCTTAAGAAAACAAAAGCACATTTCTTTTCAATTCCATCAAATTAAGTTCAGCTACTCTACTCGCTAGCATTACGAAGGCCATTCCAGTGAGGAAGACAGAAATCAGCATTAAAAACAAAACGCCCATTTGAGTGGAGAGGGAAAAAGACCAGAGGAGGACAAGAGAAAAGCCTTCCTTTGTGAATTTCCATTTCCACTTTCAGTGGTTTCTGCCCACTGTCCCCTTCGAACCCTGAGTCTGCTTTATTCCCCTACCCCCTTCCACTTGTCTTCCTTTAGTCAAAGTCAAGCCCAGAAGGCCAGGATACAGATGCAGTGTGGAAGTGTGAAGAGAGCAAGAACAGAGGTTGGGGTGGGGGTGGGGGGAGTGGGAGTGGTAGTTGCCACGCAGTCAGTTCTCATTCATGGCAATCTGATGTGTAGCAGGAGGAAACACGGCCTGGTCCGCACCACCTTCATGATCATTCCATTGCTGCAGCTCTTTTGTCAATCCATCTCACGAAGGGCGCCCCTCGTTTTCACTGACCCTCTGCTTCAAGGACAACATGCTTCGTACAGTGCAGGGCAGTGGAAAAGAGGAAGGTCCTGCTTAAGACAGATGTACGCCGTAGCTACAACAATGGGCTCAGCATATGGACGGTTGTGCGCATTGCCCAGGAAGGGCCGGTGTTTCATTCTGTTGTGCGTACTCCGTGACATCGAACAACTACTTCAGGACACACCCTGCCCTTCTCTGGAGCCTGCTCTGCAGACCTACCCAAGCAAGCAGCTTGGATAACGTGCTGCTTTGATGCCTGGGGTTCTCATTGTCTAATTCCTATCAATAGATTGCCAGACCTTTCTTCCTAATCTGTTTTAGTCCATGCGGAATCTGTCCAGCATGGGTAATCCTGCTGATATTTGAAATACTGATGGAATGGTTTCAGAATCACGAGCTAGCACAATATGACCAACTGCCAGACACGTCTGTGGTGGATCTCTCCCCCAAGGTCTTACAGGTCTGAAACAGAACTTGGTCATGACTCTATTTTTACTCTGAGCATTTCCACTACACAGATCAAATGCTCTCCAACTTCTCAGCACCCAGTCACCCAGTTTACTGCCTGTCAGGAGCACGGACTGTTGCCATCAATTGTTTGTAGCTTATAAATGTTTAAACGCAGCTGCTCCAAGATTCCTGCTTACCTGGTCGTGATGGTGTTTGTTTGTTTGTCTGGTCCTTTGTTTTAACAGGAGCCCATTCTCAGGTTAATGAAGTAGTACTCAGTGCTCCAC
The DNA here is from genome assembly GCF_000313985.2 of Echinops telfairi. Classification (NCBI taxonomy): domain Eukaryota; kingdom Metazoa; phylum Chordata; class Mammalia; order Afrosoricida; family Tenrecidae; genus Echinops; species Echinops telfairi. The sequence goes on along the minus strand of NW_022111372.1, from coordinate 30,346,912 downwards.
TCTCCAATTAACGCCTAATGCCTACGTAAATATCCTGCAATTTTATAATCATTACAACACATGTTGCTCGTAATTACAGATTTATCAAACTCAGCCAGCTAGCCCCATATTAAGACATTTTGAAGGACTAAATAAATAACACTCTGGTTAAATATATCTGTGAGTTTGTTTGTTTGGTTACAAGGGTTTTGTTTCTCTCTCTTTGTCTCCCTCCTCCTCCTCCTCCTCCTCCTCTTCCACCTCCCCCTCCTCCTCCATTTCCCAGAACAAAGCAGCCTGCTTCTTTGCTTTTGTGTTTCAGCTGGAGGAGGCCAGCTGAAGATGGTTTAAACAGGGCCCTTCACCACCCTGTTCGTTTCAGTCTCTGGGTTGTGTCATAACCTGTGGCTAAAATTGTGAACTTGGAGCCAGGCGAGATTATGTCTGCAAGCACTCTCGGCGAATTGTTTCTTTATAGGTGGTGTAAAGGCTCCTGGAGCCCAAACCTCAAAAGCAAACGGGCATCCGTGTACCTGAATCCTGCCTCCACGACAAACAGCCCAAATCCACTCTGTTAAAAGATCCACATTGTCCAGCCAGTAAAGCTCCCAGATTCAGCTAATAAAAATATAGGATACCCTGACTGTTTATATTTCAGGTATCATTAAATAATCTTTAGTAAAAGTATGCCCCAAACAGTGGATGCTATTTATATTTTGTGACTCTTCTTTCCTCCAGATGAAGAGAAATCAGTCATTATACTTTTGAGCAGTGGTTCTCAACCTTCCTAATTCTGTGGCCCTTTCACACAGTTCCTCATGTGGTGGTGAACCCCCAACCATAAAATTAATTTCATTGCTACTTCATCACTGTAATTTTGCTACTGTGATGAATTGGGTAACCCTTGTGAAAGGGTCATCTGACCCCCAAAGGGGTCGCGACCCACAGGTGGAGAACCGCTGCCTTGGATACTCATCAACTTATATTTAATAGTTTTATTAGCATTTCATCCACATGTCATACAATTCAATATTTTGACCATATCAAGAAGAGTTGTCCATACTCAATTCTAAAATACTTTCTCCTTCCTGAAGTCATTGTTATTCATGTAAGTATCCGTGTTGTTTTTCTTCTGATTGTGGCAAAAAATATAAAAATATTGGAGACAGAACAGTCTCCAATTCCACAACTCCTACTTGTGTAATTCAGTGTCATTGATTATACTCTTCATGTTGTATAACCACAATTAATATTCTTTGCCAAATTATAGTACTACCATTGATATCAACTCAATGCCCTCTCCACAACCACTCTTTCCCCTTTGCCCATAGTAACCGTTGGTGAAGTTTGGTTTCTTTTTTGATTACTTGATTACCTTGATTACTTGATTACCTCCAAGCTCACGTCTGAATTTTCCAATCCTATGTGGGAAATGAACATCCCTGATCCAGTCTTGCCGTGTTCTGCAGGGGGTGGACAATTCACTTTATGTAGTCGTCATGTGGAATCCTCGGCCTCAGAGACCTAATTCTTGGGCCAACCCAGGATTCATAAGAGCACAAATTGGCATTGTCACTTGGTGAAAAGAGTAAATTATGATCCTGAACCTGCACCTTAACCATGCTGTTTTCTCAGAAAACAAGCTCTTAATAGCCTATGCATCAGGGCTTGTCAGGGAGGTGAGGGAGAAGACTTTTAATCATTTTCAGCAAATTTACTTTCCTGCCCAGGCAGTAGTTCATGCAGGGCCAAATGGGTAGGCATACTTTATTCAAAAACAGAAAAGTCTGACTCAGAAATAAATGCAGGCAGTCTTCAACTTACAATGTATTCAAGTTACAAAGAACCACACTTACAACCATCTGGTTTTTGGGTTTCCTTGTACATCTTATTCTGAATATTATGTGCTACCTACAGCGTTGTAACATGGAATTTGTCTTATCCCCAAAGTAGCCACTTATCTTCCTGAAAAGAACATGTCTTTCCAGGACTCTGCTGCTACCTGACAATGGCCCAGACTACCCTGCTCACAGAGATGACCTAAATCAAGTTATGTCCCTTCCTCACAGTACAACAGCTGTGATTCAGTTCTGGGAGCCCATCAAAGTGCAACCTCCACTTGCGAGGCATACTATGCATAGACTGTGTTTGCTTGGGCACCAGCTACAAAGGGTGAAAGCACAGTAACATCATGTGTTTTCCCAAAGAATTGCAACATTTCTAAATGTGTCTGGGACACTGAGTCTCCCTAGAAAGACGTTATGGAAAAATGGATCCAGGAAATTTGGGGGACATTGCTGAATTATGGGGACATGCTTCTTCCAAGTATTTTGATCGGGATAATCTGAGAAAGGGACTGGTGGGGAAATTATTTATATGGCAAGCACATTGAATTAAGAACTTAATATCATCAGTGTGGAACAGGTCACTGATCATGATGAAAGAGAATTGACAGATAAGAACTTAAAGGGATTTTGAAGAGGACACAAATGCCGAAGAAAGAAATGAGGAGGAAGGAGAAATGCTATCAAAAATAGTTTACAGTGAAAAGATTGGCAGAAATTTTTTTTCTAAACTGAATCAGGGATTTCAGGGTTTTTTAAAATTTATTTATTTTAATCATTTTATTAGGGGCTAATACAACTCTTATCACAATCCATACATACACCAATTGTGTGAAGCACATTTGTACATTCATTGCTGTCATC
>NW_022111372.1:30254691-30343344 GCF_000313985.2 Echinops telfairi | reverse complement strand
ACTGGTGTGCTTCTTCCATGTGGGCTTTGTTGCTTCTGAGCTAGATGGCCACTTGTTTACCTTCAAGCCTTTAAGACCCCAGATGCTATATCTTAAATACATAGCTTTGTAAAAAATTTGGGGGGGGGGTGTATCCCCTTGTACAATACTGACAGTCTGTACACACACTCTTTGCACAGTTGTGTTCTACAGTTTAGGTTCTGATCAGGTTTGAAACGGCATAATTTAGCTCTTTGAAATGCTCCATAGATATTTTGCCTTCTGTGTGGATAAGAAATCTCTGTGTGGCTTACACAGTAATGGGCTTGACAACTAATCAAAAGGTTAAAGGTTCCAGTCCACTCACAGGTATGGCAGAAAAAATCACTGGTCATCTACTTCCGAAAACTCAAACAGTGAGAATCCTGTGGAGCACATTTCTCCTCTGACACACAGGGTGACATCCGTGGGAGTCAGAGTCAACTCCACAGCAACTGATCTTACTGGTTTGTAGATAAATTTGTCTTTGAAATAAATTATTCTGGGGAGAAGGGCAGGTGTCCACTTAGTAGTTGGGATTGGAGCTGGGCCCTCAGACCTCTCCCCTGTTTCCCTCCTCCATCCGGCATGTTGCATTCACATCTTGGAGCACTGGGTTGAAGTCTGGTCCTTCTTTCACTGTGGAGATATAAACAATACCCTCCCCTTGGGTGGGTTAGTGCCCTGTGCCCCCACTGCCTATTTCTTTATTATTATTATTTTTCCTTTCCCTACCTCATTTTTAGTTGTCTACCATATGCATCCCTATATTTGGTCAGGTCCCTGTCATGCTACCTGGTCCTCACCCCAGGAATGTTTGCATACAGTAGCTTTTTCCCTATGCCCCTTTTGCATTTTTTTTTTAAAGCTCACCTCAGTGGACTCATGTTGTACTTGTCCTTTTGTGCTTGGCTTGCTTCGCTTAGCATAATTTTCTCCAGTTTTCCCCATGCAGCGATGTGCTTCATATGTTCATCACTGCTTTTTAGCGAGACGTAGTACTCCATTGTATGTATATACCACAGCTTTTTAACCCACTCGTCAGTTGATGGAAATTTGTTTCCAACTCCTTGCAATTGTGAACTGTGCCGCAATGAACATTGAAGCACAGATGTCTGGCCTTGGTTTGTTTCTTGCCTCTTCTGGGTATATGCCCAGTAGGGGGATTGCTGGGTCGTATGGTAACTCCATTTCCATAGGTTTTCGATATTGCCAGATCAATTTCCATAGTGGCTGTACATACTTACAGGTCCACCAGCAGTGGATGAGAGTTTCTGTCTCCCCACAGCCCCTCCAAAACATTTTGCTTTCTGATTTTTTGAATTGAGCTATCTTTGAGGGTGTTAGGTGCTACTTCATTGTTGTTTTAATTTGCATTTCTCTTATGGCTAAAGATCGGGAACAATTTCTCATATGTTTGTTGGCCATTTGGATTTCTGCCCCTGTGAAACTTGTGTTCAGGTCCTTTGTCCTCCTCAGTGGGCAATTAGTTTTTTTCTTTTTGGAAGCTAGCAGAGTATTGTAGATTTTAGTAATAAGGCCTTTGTATGATGTGTCATTGCTAAAGAAGTTTTCCCTGTCTGTGGAATCTCTTATTACTCTCTTGGTGAATTCTTTTGATGTACACAGGTGTTTTATCTTCAGTATATTCCATTTGTCAATTTGTGCCTCCTCTGTGTTTGTGTCCTTCCCTATTTCTGATAGCCTATGTATTCCCTGTGCCAAAGTTCTCAAGTTGGTCCCAATTCCCTCATTAATGGCCATAATAATTTGGGGTTTAACTTTAAGGTCTGTGATCCACCTTGAGTTTATTCTTGTGCAAGGAGTGAGATAAGGGTCTTGCTTCATTTTTCAAAGATCAGTTGTCTGTATGCTGATGATTCTATTTCTGGGATTTCAGTTCTTGTCCATTGGTCTCAGTATCTGTCATTGTACCAATACCATGTGGTTTTGACAACTGTGGCTGTATAGTATGTGCTAAAGTCAGGTAAAGCAAGCCCTCCCACTGTGCCCTTCTTCTTGAGAAGTTCTCTGCTAATTCTGGGCTTCGTCCCACTCCATATGAAGTTGGTAATCAGTTTTTCCATTTCTTTGCAGAAAGATGGTGGTAATTGTATTGGGATTGCATTAAACTTATATAGTGCCTTTGGCAGAACTGACATCTTGACTGTATTGAGTCTTCCAATCCATGAGCATGGGACGTTCTTCCATTTGTTGAGGTCGCTCTTGGTTTCTTGTAAGTGTTCAGTAGTTTTTCCCATATAGATCTTTTGTTCTTTTAGTAAGGTATATCCCTAGATAATTCAATTTGTGTTTGGCTATTGTGAAGGGTACCACCTTTTTTTATCTCCTCCTCTGTGGTCTTATCTGATGCTTGTCTCAGTCTTTTAATGCCTGAGTTCAGGCCATTGATTCTCAGGGTTATTATCTCCATCTGTGGACTCTGTGATGTCATCTTATACCTTTTGTGTTGGGTTTTTTCCTACTTTGCTTTCTCATTAGTGTGTTGTGCGTGTGTGTGTGTATCATTATTGACTTATTTCCATCCTTAAGCCAATGCTACCTTGGGGTCTGTTTTCTCTTTGTTGCCCTCTGGGTGAGGTTGTTCTATGTGGTAGTCTCTTATTTATGCTTGGCGAGTGTTGTTTTTCTACCCATCCTGGGTCGGCAAGGATCTTTTGTTGGGCTGGGTTTCTTCTAACGTATTCTTTGAGTTTTTCCTTCTCTGGGAAGACACTTACTTCTCCATCTATCTTGATAGATAATTTGTCTGGGTAGAGTATTCTTGGGTTTGTGCTGTTTTCCTTCAATTTTTGGAATATGTTACTCCATTGTCTCTGCTGATAGGTCTAAGCATATTCTTATTTGGGAACCTTTATATGTTATTGTTTGTTTTTCCCTAGCTGCTCTCATGATTTTCTCCTTTTCCTCAAAGTTGGATAATTTAACTATTGTGTGCCTTGGCGACTTCTTGGGATTTTGTCTAGCTGGTGTTCTTTCAGCCTCCTGAATGATTGCCAGGTTTTCATTCATTAAGCTGGGAAAGTTTTCCTCCAAGAATTCTCTGACTATTGTTGCAGATGACTTCTTTGTTATGTCTTCCTCCGGTAAGCCAAAAATGTTGTTCCTCTTCATAGCATCACACATAGCTCTTAGGTTTTCTTCAGCTTCTCTGGTGATCATATTAGATTTTGTTTGCGTTTGTTAAAGTCTACTTGGCTGTGCTGCAAGTCACTGATGCGGTTCTCTGCTTCCTCCAGTCAATTCTTGAGGTCCGTGTTTCTGTTACTGGTTTTTCTTATCTCCTCCCTAAGCTCCTGTATTTCCCTTTGGTGTATGGCCTTTATCTCCTCTATCATTTTGTCCTTTTTCTGTATTGTTTCCCTCATATCCTGTATGACTCCAAGCAGCATCCTGAAAATTTCTTTCTGTGGCAGCTCAGTGTCTGCTTCTTCTATGCATATCCTTATGTACGGGACATTTTCTGCCATTGCCTTTGGTTTCTCCTGCTTTTTCACTGAGGTCGTTGGGGCTGATGAGTGTTTTTGTTGTGTTGTTTTAGAGGATCCAGGTGCCATTTTCCAGGGAGTCAAAGATCACTGGCTCTCTCTGGGAGACTTGTAGGAATGCTTCTTTGAACTGCCTATAGCTAATTTCACTATGGAATTACCCTACCACTTTATCCTCCTGTGGCTTCCCTCTCAGGGGCGTGCCCCAGAAGGATGATGGGTTGCCTGCTTTGGTGTTGTGAAGGTTGGGCAAAGGTTCCTCTTGGAACATTGATGAGTGTTGACCAAGCTGCCTTGGGCCCCCAGGCACACAGGCAGGATTCACTGGTAAGAATTTGGGTGGAGTATCCCCTGGTGGAGGTCAGCACAGCTTTCCCCAGCCTTAGGCTAGCTGTACAGGGTAGAGCTCACCTAGCTGGGTGTGGTGCAGGCATAAATGCCCTAGGCTAAGGGGAGTGGTCTGGAAGTCAGCAGTGGAGTGTGAGAGAACAGGAAATAGACAGGAGAAAAAAATTAAAAAGTAAGCCCACTGAGACTATTGGGGGGGGGGGTATAGAGAAGAGAGGGAAACAAAAGTAACAATGTAACTGAGTCCTGATCCCCGCTCATGGAGCTGCAACGGTTTAGTCCCTCCCCTGAGGCAGGCAGTGGAAAACTCTGGCAGTGTTGAGATTAAGCCCCCGCGCGGGCTCCAAATGGTCCCGGCTCCAACAGAGACAGTGGCATGGCTAAGGTCAAGCCCTAACCAGCCTCCACTGTGGTACACCAAAAGCCCCAAACCCCTCTAAACTCTGTGCCTATTTATCTTTATGATGCTCCTCCTGCAGTCCAGCAGTGTTGAATTTCCCTCTAAGCAACTCTCCTGGGCTCTGACTATTGCTGCAGATGACTTCTTTATGCGGAGTCCCTCTGGTATATGTTATTCCGTCACCATCTTCCCAGAAGTCCCAGGGGTTTCAGTTTTATTGTGAAAGTCAATAGGCAGATTCAGGAAACAGGGAGAGTTTTACCACAAAATATGTGGGGGGGAAACAAAGGGATCTTATAGGCAATATACATTTATATACAAGGGGAACCCTACCTAAAAATGGAAAAAAGCTCTGCTGAGTTGAACGTTTGTAGTATGCATTATTCCCCTTAGGCAAGCTTCAAGCAACTTGTTCTGACTTAGTGCATCCAGTGGCATCGCCTGGGAAAGTTCTCTTTGGTCACAGTGAATTTTTTCATGAAAGCAGTTTTGCTCGAACTTCATTTTTTGTGTTGGCCAATTTCAGAGAACAAGCATGCAATTTTGGTTTGCTGCTCGGGAAAAAAAGCCACAGAAATTGTTGTGATGTTGAACACAGCTTACAAGCACAGTGCTCTGGGAAAAACTCAAGTGTACATATGATTTTTTTATTTAAAAAAATGAAATGTGGATTGACGGCATACCTTATTCTGGACATCTGTCAAAGTCTTAACGGATGAAAATGTTGACTCGTAGTGCATTTGGAGTTCATTACACCAGGTCAGACCATTAATCAAGCTTTCTATGTGGAGGTTCTGAAAAGATTTTGTAACCATGTGTGATTAAAAAGGTCTGATTTTTGGCAGGAGAGGAACTGGTTTTGACACAACAAAGCACCTGCTCATGCAGCCATCTCAGTGAGCCAGTTTTTGGCAAAATAATCATGCCTCTCTTGCCCCACACATCTGACTCATCTGACCCTGCTCTGTGTAGCTTCCTTTTGTTTTCTCAAATGCAGAGGGGCATGAAAGGACAGCGATTTGACGACATAGAAGAGGTTCAGAAAAAATGAGGGAGGTGCTGTCAGCCATCCAAACAAATGAGTTTGAAAAATGTCTCCGAGGATGGAACTGCAAATTTGACAACTGTATTCAGTGTAATGTAGAGTACTTTGAAGGTGTTAAGGTTGTTTTACAAAAAAAAACTTTAAATGTATAAGCTTTGGGGGAAAACTTCTGTTTGGGGGGAGATATCCCTTGTGTGTGTGTGTGTGTGTGTATGTATATATATATATACATATATAGATATTAATTCCAGCAATATATATATGTACATATATACAGTCACTGCCATCAAGTCAAGGCTGACTCATGGCAACTCCCCTGTTGGTTTCTAAGACTGTAACTAATTATGGGAATAGAAAGCCTATTCTTTCTCTCGCAGAGCTGCTGGGGTTTCGAACTGCTGACCATGTGGATAACAGCCCAATATGAAACCACTATACCACCAGGGTTCCTCTGTACATAAAAATGTGCATATATATACACATATACATACATATATGTTCAATAACTATTTCAAAGAACAGAAACAGGTGAAAAGTTGCCAACTACTTTATAAGGATATATATATTTATAGATATAATGTATAAATACATATGTGTACGTATGTATGTGTCTGTGTATACACACACACACAGATCCCTGGTGGTTGTCAGGTAAATGCTGGACTGCCAACCCTAGCATCAGCAGTTCATACCCACCAGCCAATTCATGGGGTAAAGATGAAGCTGTCTTCTCCAAAAGTATTTACAAAATCTTGAAATAGACTCAGTGTTGTGGGATTTTGAGGTGTGTGTTGTTGTTGCTGCTGCTGCTGTTCCTTCTCAAAGCCATCCCAGCATGACACACTCATAGCACAACAGAGTGGAACACTGCCCGGTGCTGCACCATCCTCACAATCTTGTCATGCTCGCAGTCACTGTCAATCCATTTCCTTGATGGTCTTCCTCCTTTTCACTGACCTACTTGACTAAGCAAGATGTCCTTTTCCAAGGACTGGCCTGACCTCTCCTGATAACATTTCCAAAGTAGCTGAGAAGTTTCACCATCGAAAGGAATATTCTAGCCATACTTCTTCCAAGACTGATTTGTTTTTTCTTCTGAAAACTCGGGGTAATTTCATTATTTTTTGTTAACCCCATAATTCAAATGCATCAATTCTTGTCCCTCTTCCATATTCAATGTTCAGCTTCCATGCGCATATGAGGCATAGAAAATACCATGGCTTGGGACAGGCACACCTCTGCTCTCCAGCACTTTCAAAAGTTCTTATTCACAGATTTGTCCAATGAAATATGTCATTTGATTCACTGATTCCTGCTTCCATGAGCAGTGACTTTGGATCCAAGCTAGAAAAAAATTCTTGCCAGCTCCTATCTTTTCTCCAATTATCGTGATGTGATCTCTTGTTCCGGGTGTGAGGACTTTTGTTTTCTGTTCATTAAGTAGAATTCCACACTGAAGGCTAGCGTCCTTGATCTTCATCAGCAAGTGTTTCAAGTCCTCTTTGATCTCAGCAAATAAGGTCATCTCCATGCTACAGGTGGTTAATAAACCTTCCTCCAATCCTCTGCGGCCTCATTCTTCTTTACATAGTCCAGTTGATTTGCTCAGATGATTTGCTCAACAGATTGGATAAGTAATATAAAAAGACACAACCCTGAGGCAAACCTCCCCTGATTTTAAGCCACACAGCATTCCCTTTTTCTGTTTGAATGACTGCCTCTGAATGTATATATTCATGTATTTATATTTATATTAAGTGTATTGTTTTTTGGCGATGGTTGCTCAGGTGGCATGTTTGATGGGAATGAGCAGGATGGATGACAGAATTTGAGAGAGGCTTGAGAGATTGCCCACAGTTCTTTTCTAAATGTGGAAATTTGTGCAAATACAAAACAGCTCATGAAAATAATATTTAAGATAAGCTATTGTAAAGAAAGCATCTACATAAACACGGACTAGATCAAAGTGACAGAACCACAGAAGGAATTCCCCTGGCTACAAATCCTTCCTCATCGAATACTCCCCATATCTCCCAAAGATCTGCTTATTACCCACATAAAAGTATCAGAATGCTGATGGTAATGTGGTGGGTAAAGCGTTCGGTTCTTAATCGCAGGATCTCTGATTCAAACTCACCAGCCAACCTGTGGCACAAAAAAAGAAGCTATCTGTTCCTGGGAGGATTACAGCCTTGGAAACACTATGGAGCAGTTAGTTACATTCTGTACTATAAGGTCACTATGAGTCTGAATCAACCGGGCAGCAGGAGAGGGTTTGTTTCATTGTGATGGCTTCCATGTTGTCAGGATGGTAAAAATTATGCCACTAGTATTTCAAATACCAGCAGTGTCACCCTTGGTCGCCAGATTTCAGTGAAATTTCTAAGTTAAGACAAACCTGAAAACTTACTGTCATGGAGTCAATGCTGACTCATAGCAACCCAATAGGGCTCGGTAAAACTGCCCTGTGGGTTTCTGAGACTATAGCTCTTATTTTTATTAGCACTTCATCCACATGCCATATAATTCAATAACTCAATCATATCAAGAACAGTTGTGCAAGCATCACTACATTCAATTCTAGAACATTTTCTTCTTCCTTGTACTAATTGTTATTCATGTAATTATTTTTTTCTAATTGTGGCAAAAATATATACAGCACAACATTCTCCAATTCCACAACTTCTATGTGTATAATTCAGTGCTGTTGATTATATTCTTAGTGTTGTACAACCATTATTAAGATCCTTTCCCCAAATTTTTCCATCATCGTTAACTTAAACTCAATGCCCCCTAAGCAACAATGCTTTCACCTTCACCCATGGGAACCATTGGTCAAGTTTGGTTTCTTTTCTTGAGTTGTTTTCTTGATATAATATTCACATACCATACACTTCCATGGTCAAATTGCTTTTTTAAAAAAAGTTGTATATACATCATCACAATCAGTTGTAGTGTTCCCTCCCTTCTCCCACATTCATTGTTTGCTCCCCAAATCCTTCCCCCTCCTCAGCCCCCAATAAACCACTGAATCAGATATTGTCTCTATGTATCCAGTCATTCTGTGCTTCAAAAACTGGGAGACCCAACAACAAAAAAATACGAAATCAAAACAGAAAGAAGAAAATAATAATAATAATATAAAGATAAAAGTAACAATAAAGAGTAAGAAAGAAAAGACCACCAACAATATGTAAAAAGTCAGAGAAGAAATTCTGTCGTGGAACAAGCAAAAAATATTTAAACCTAAAACAAATTCAGGTTGGGTCAAGAGGGAGGTCATCTGACCAGGCATGATATTATTCCACAGTTCGATCCACCATAATCAAGTTTACAATAAAGTCTGACTGATAGTAGAGCTGTTTGAGTTCCTTGACTGTGGCTCAAGGGGACCTGTCAGAGGCTTAATTTGACTAGCTAGTCTGTGGATGGATTGAAGGGTCCTTCTGTCCTCCATAACTTTTTACAAATTGGGTGTTCACAATTTAAGCTCTGATACCTTTCCCTTCGTCATGGTTGCATTTTGTTATCGTCATCTTTGGATCACACAGGCTGAGGTGCTCCTGTATGCACTTAGTTGACAGTTCACTCAAATGGCTTCTTATTTGAATACAAGCCTTTAAGACCCCAGACACCATTCCAATTGATAGCCAGGCACCATCTGCTTTCTTCACCATACTTTGCTGTAGCTCCCTTATCTTCAGAGACTGTAATTCTTCGCGAGAGTAGAAAACATCTTCTTTCTCCCTCAGAGTGTCTGGTGGCGTTGAATGCTGACTTTACAATTAGCAGCCAGTGGGTAAGCACTGCACCGGCAGGCAGATTCGATTAGGGCAGACTGAGAAGAAAAGGCCTGGAACATGGCATAATGTTGTTTCATACAGTTCTTGCACATGAGCCCGCCAGTTTGGAACGGACTTCACAATCATTGTAACAATGGACTCTGACAACCATCACAGGATGGTACAGGACCAAGCAGCATGCTGTTCTTGTGTGCCAGCTCTTATAATGAGTCAGAGACAACTTGGCACAACTAACACCAACGTGACCCTAGACATCCTACAAGGGCCCCTCTCCTTGATTCTAAGCTTCGTACTGTCAGCTATCTGTCACCACAATCTGGACTTCTCTAACCTTCTCTCTTCTTTGATCTCTCTATGCTTTTATCAAACCTTTCACCCGTAAACTATCGTATCCTCTTGTCTGTTTTGGGGACATGTTATGTAATAGAATCATGCAGCCCACCATTTTTTAGGTCTGGCTTATTTTTGCTTGTTGATGGAATTCATCATACTGCTATGTATAGCTGTGTTTCATTCTTTTTCTTTTAGCTCTAGTAATCAATTATATAAAAGTGCTAACAATTTTCAATCATTTTAATATTGATTAGTATTTGGATTCATTTCAGTTTGATGTTACTCTGATTGCTTCTTTAAACATTCTTATGTCATTCTCTGGGAACACATCAGTACACTCTTCAGTGTACTTTAATAGAGTAGTATTAATAAAGCATAGGCTATGTGTATTTGTGCTTTCACTGGGTAATGGCAAAGGCTTTTCCAATAGGACTTTATCAATGTATAATCCTTCCAGCAGTGTCTGACCATTTTCAGAGCCTTGCAAACACTCAGCAACACCATTCTCATAATATTATCCATTATGGTGAATGTTTAGTAATTATTTTTTTATTCGATTTCCCTTGATGGTTCAATACTGTCTTAGTTATCTAGTATACTAAAAATAGCACAAGTGGGTGGCTTTACACAATAATAATAAATAATAAACAAGGAAGTGGATGTTAAAAGGATGCAAAATGCTACTGGCCCAGGTTAGCTACATTTCTGAGGGGAACAATATGACTTAAGTATCTAGGAGGCCAGACTGGTAGATCAACATTCAGGCTGTGAAATCAGTCAGGTGGAGTTTTGAGTTTGAGTTTGAATTTTCCATCCAGGCTGGAAATGGGGAAGGTAGGATATGAGCACTCACCTGGTGGATAAATCAAAACCCCAAACCAAACTCACTGTCACCGAGTAATGTCAACTCATAGTGACCTTATAGGACAGGGTAGAATTGCCCCCATGGGTTTCTGAGATGGTAACACTTCACGGGGGTAAAGAGCCTCATCCTTATTCCACCAAGAGACTGGTGGTTTCAAACTCCTAAACTTGTGGTTAGCAGCCCAGCTTGTAACCACTAGGCTACCAGGGATTCTTTTTGAGCAGAAAAACATGTATTTTCCCCCACAGTTTGGAAGGCTAAAAGACCAAGTCAGAGTTTTCACTATGTGGATTATTTCTTTGTGAACAGGTTTCACTAGGCATGTGTGTTGGACAGGGTTTTCTAGAGAGACAGAACCAGATTGCTACTAATTTTATATATATATTTATAAAGATAGATAATTATATAACAGAAGAAATGAACTGTTAAGTTATACACAGATAGATATATAATACAAGAGATGAACAGTTAAATTATAAACAGTACAAATGGCTCGGTGCAACTCACTCCCATGAGAGAGAGTTGTGAGATACTGGCAGTCCTTTGAGTCTTGAGGGCTGCCACGATGTTCTCTGTGGAGAGAGCTCAGATATCCCAGCACAGGCAGCAAAACAGCAAGACAGATCACCAATTGTCAGCCAGGTCACCAACTGTCAGTCCCTAGCTCAAAAGATGTACATTCCAATCGTGTGGTCTTAAAGGAACCTCAAGTTACAGAAACACAGTCCACAGGCTAGGTGTCCCACAGGCAGTATAGCCTCTAAATTGAGGCACAGAACAAGCAAGGGAGCTGCACACTGGTCCGATGATCAAAGAGCAAGAAACAAGAAAGGCGAGGCTCACCGAGCCATTTATCTCTCTGCCCTTCAGTTAATCCCACATGTGTTTATCGGCCAGGCTGGCACAATAAAGTAACTATCTCAATCCACCCCTTGTCAACCTGGCACCTGTACACAATTCTTTAGCCATATATGCTTATCATCAATTATCTATCATACATATAAATGAAAACACACTGAGTCCAATTGTATCTGATATATCATACCTGAACAAAGGAAAGATATGCAATAAGCACATAAAAAGAAAATGCATTGACAGCATGCTTTTGTTTGTTTGTTTTTGTTTTACTTTAGAGGATAGTCACAGATCATTTGTTTTCTCTCGTGTGCAAATGTGTGTCTAATCTACTCCTTTTCATAACTCAGCATGCTAAAATTTGAAATGTACACAGTCAGATGTTATCTCATTAACATGAACCAGAAAATCCTATTTCCCAACAGGATTACATGCACAGGTACAGGGATTTGAATCCCAACCCATATTTCGTGGGAGCACAACTCAATCGATAGCAAAAACCTCTTCATTGGTTTCACCAGGACATCTTATTTCATGGAAGATGTTTGAGGTTCTTGCTCATTTTTAACTGAGTTGATTAGTCTTTCCTTAAATGTAAAAATGTATCTCCCACTTAGTGGCTTTCTTTTTCACTTATTATAAAGAGGATCTTTCAGTGTTAATGTAAGCAATTTATGATATATATTTATGATTATGATACTCCTTGCACTGTTGATTACAACAGTTTTTAAATACATCTCAACATCTACAAAGGCAAGTTTGACACTTTATCTTTGCGTGTTAGGATAAGCTTATCAAGTTAAGGCAAAAAAGACCTTGTGGAATACTGACAAGGATCACAATGTATCAGTAACAATTGGGGGAGAATCGACATTTTTACATTTGTTAACCTCCATTCTGTGAATATGGGATATAGCTCATTTATGGAGCTCTTTACATGGCTTTCTCAATGATGTTTTTTATGTACTTTTCATTTACTTTTAAGTCTTGAGCATTGTCTTCATTGTGCTGCTTTGACTGCAATACTACGAAGAAGGGGTTTTTGCCTACAAAAATTTATTCTCTCACAGGTTTTAGGTTTATATAATTTCCAAAAATCCCTGAGAAGCAATTAGCTGACCATATTTGGAGGAAACACAATTAAAATAATGACATACATCTTTTGGTAGATATATAACTGCCACTTGTGTATTCATGCAAATTTAAATTACATTTTCAATTTAGTTTTCTCATTGTCTCTGGTACACAGTCCTAAAACAAAACGTTGTACGTTTGTTTCATATCTAGCAACATTTCTAAACTCTCTTAATTCTAATTATTTGTGAACTATTTCTCATATATAATCACATAATATGTAATAACATTTTGTCTCATATTTGAAAATACCTATTCCTATTATATTATAATGTGGGACTTAGATAACAATGTTAAGTAAAAGTGATGAGATAAGAGGTCCTTGCCTTATTCCTGGGAGAGAGCTTTGAGCTGCATAATTGAAAATGATGTTTACTGTCAGTTATTAATTGCTGCATTTCAAAAAATTAAGAACATTCTCTTCTAAATTGCTTTAAGTTTTCTTTTTTGAATTTGGAACAGATGTTGAATTTGAGCAATAATATCCTAATCATATGAGGTGATTATATGAATTTTCTCTTTTAACGGTTTAATGTGGTGAATTACATTAACAGATATTTGAATAATAAATCCAAATTCACCTGAGATAACCCTAATTTAATCATGGCATATGCTCCTTTTTTATATTGCTGAGATTTGCTAGCTAAAATTTTATCTTTCATTTATCCATCTTCATGAATCAGGTTATAATGTAATTTTTTTTCTCATACTTGCTTTGAGAATCGATACTATGTATATTTCAGAAATTAATATTTTACATTCTTAGTCTGTTCTTTGTCTGAATTTGGTTAATATGAAAATTATTTTTTCCTAAAGTATTTGGTATAATTGCCTGCAAAGCTATCAGAAACTAAAGTTTCCTTTATAGGAAGATTTTAAATTATTTATTCAATTCCTTTAATTCTTATTTAATTATTAAGTCTCTCTGTTTGTTCTTGTGTTTGTGTTGTTTATTTAATTTCAAAAAGAGAACCTTAAATTTTTCCTGTTTGGGAAAGAATTGTTTTTCTTGTAAGTATGTTCATTTTTAATTTGAATGTTTAAAACATATTATTAGGCATTCCTAATTTGCAAATATTGCTGATGAATGATTTTTTTCACCAATGTAAAGTAACATTTTCCCCTCATAAATACTGTGACTTAAAGGACATTTTATTCTAATATTGATATTGCTTCACCCAAAACCAAGCATGTATACTTTTATTATGTTACTTTCCATCTCTCTATATCCAAGGATTTCTATTATGTTGCTTGTAAATATTTCTAGGTGGGACTCATTTTCTGATACAGCCTGATAATTGTCCTCTTTTAACAGTGTTTAATACATTTACAAATAATGAAATTGCAAAAGTCTCACTCTGACTCTCAAGTTCATCCAGTTGGTTCTGATGCACAGCGACCCTATAGGACAGAGTTGAACTTCCCCTGTGGGTTTCCAAGTTTGTAAATCTTCACTGGGGCAGAAAGCCTCATCTCCCTCCCTTGAAGTGGCTGATGAATCTGAAATGTAACACACTACACCACCATGGTTCCTAATAACAAAAATACACTGGTATAAATCTAAAGTAGTTTATATGCTTTGTATTCTTCCGAATTTCATGTTCATCTTTCACTTTTTACCTTACGTTGAATCTATTTTTGTCGTTCTATAAGATATCCATTCCAGTTCTGTTTTGTCAAACCTTACTCTTATTTGAGTTTAACATTAAACTGTTACATGTACTTTCACCCAGATAATGTAAGGAACACGAGAATGCTTTCTCTAGAAGCCCTGTGTGAATTTAGCTGTGAAAACTTATTTCTATTGCTTCTTGTTTATATTTGTTTTTATATATGTCTGGTTATCTTAGCTTGCATATTGAACATTGAATTTTTAAAATTATTTTTAGATACATTTGAGGACTCAAATACTACACAACATTATATTTTATAAGATATTTTCTATTCTATTTATCTGTTTGAAATATTTTACACTTAGAAATATACAAAATTAAAAGAGGGAATGTAGAAATAATAAATAGGATTATTTGTTCCAAAAAAGGGCTGAGATGAGATCTAACAAAATGATGTGGTAGGTGGAGTGGTACCTTGTAAGCAGAAGGAATTCCTGGATGTCATTATGTATTGTTGACAATTAGAGAATAAAATAGAAGCTCTGTGTTATACTAGGATAGGCATTGATGCTACAAAAAAGACAGGATAATTTTAGAAGGAGAATTTTGTCTTTGTTTTTGTGTTTTTAGGGAGAGGACACTTTCCAGCACCGAGTGAAGTGGTGGCTCTTAGCTAAGAGCAGAGCGGGAAATGTAATTCACGGCAGCAGAGCAGAAAGGAGTCAAGAGGCCAGAGGTTTTCTCAGGCTAGCTGGGAGATTTGATCTTGGGAAGAAGAGGTAATTCTCCACTAGTGTATTCTACTATATTAGAGACATCTCTGAGAAAGGAAGTGTAATTGAAACAAATGTAGAAAGATTATCAGACAGTGCTGAGTGACCATTTATGTGTGTGGCCATAAGTTTATCATTAAATTGAGGCCAGACTGACTCCCATCCCACCCCCTCCCCTACATAAAGCTGTTTCCCTCTAACTACACATATGCAGGAGCTTGGTTAACCAACGCTGGGCATTTTCTAGAGAGTTCTATGAAACAAGAAAGAGACAAGATGTTTATGGTGTTCATACAGAGATGTTTCTGAGCCCTGGCATGTAAACTAACTGAGGAGGAGAGGTTGAGTTTTAAGGACAATACATAAGATCATGGATTTCCTGGCTCAAAGACATTAAAGAATTACTAGATTGAGAAGTAGCTAAATCACTAAAAGTAAAGGAAATTAAGAATTAACTGTCTAATATTTGGTCATGAAGAATGATGGCAGGAAAGAGTGGGAAGCGATTGTGAGCTCCATCCTAACACTTCAGTAGATGAAAAGTCGCTAGATAACAGCGACAGTCACCTGAGACTTTTGAGGGTAGAAAAACCAACGGTGTGAAATGAGCAAGAAGAGGCATGACGAACACTGAACCACCGAGACCGGGGTTTCATGGGAAATGAGATGAAAAAGCCACAGCGTCCGCTGGAAGGTTAAGGGAAGGGATGACACTGGATCAGATTAAGGAATGTGTAGATACTAAAGGGATAGCTATCAAGAAGAACAGCCTGAGACGTAGCCAAGCAATATGGCCCTTACAGCTAGAATGCTTTACTCATAATTTGAGTGCCTTCCGACCTGGGGGCTGATCTTTTGGCACCGTCTCTGACAATGCTCTGCTTCTCTTCATGAGGTTTTCAACTTCTGACAGTGTTTTAATTCTGTCCATAAGGTTTTCTTTGCATGGCTAATTCCTCAGAAGTGGATACACTATTCCTGCCTCAGAGTCTGCTCTTAGTCGGGAAGCTCTGCTGAAACCTGTTCATTCTGGCTGACCCTTCTGGCATTTGAAAGAGCTTTCAGAACAACAGCAAGAAATGTCACCAGAGTTCCACAAGCCGACAGACAAGTGGTGCTAGGCACTAAACATACGGCTAGGGTGGAGCTGCCTTCTCAAAATAGAATCAAACACAATGATGCGGATGCAGTAAAGCTCGTGGAAGCACAGACTTTGATACCTTCATTTACTGATGGGACTTGACCTCAAATGAGAAGAAAAAGCTGCAAACATCAATTAATAATCAGAATTTGGAATGCTTGACATATGAATCTAGGAAAACTGGAACTTGCAAAAAATAAAGTGAAGTTATGAAAAATGAAACAAAATGCATAAAAATCAACATTCTAGGCAATTGTTAGATGAATTAGATTGATAGTTGTCATTTCGAAGCAGAAAATCATATGGTTTACTATGCTGGCAATGAACCAATCAAGAGGAATAGCCTTACATTCATCATAAAAAGGGACATTTCAAGATCTTGAAATACAATGCTGTTTGGGATAGGATTCTATCTATGCACCTTAAGGAAATCCAATCAATACAACTATTATTCAAATTTATATGCCCACCACAAAAACTGTAATGAAGAAATTGAAGAATTCTATCAATATTTTCAGAATGAAATTGATCAAACATACAATCAAGATGCATTAATAAATATTGGCTATTGGAATGCAAAGGTTGGAAACAAAGAGGAAGGAACAGCAGTTGGGAAATATGGCTTTCGTGATAGAAATGAAGCTGAAGAGGACATGCGAGAATTTTGCAGGACCAATAACTTCTTCATCAAAAATACCTTTCTTCAACAACACAAACAGTAGCTTTTTACATTAACTTCTCCAGATGGAATACACAGAAATCAAATTCAATACACCTCTGGGAAGAGATGATAGAGAAGCTCAATATCAGCAACTAAAACCAGATCAGGGGCAGGAGGAAGGTGAAAGGAAACAGAGGAATGATCTAGGAAGCAAAGCTATGGATAGAGGTTTAAGCATAGGTGTGTGCATGTGTTAATACAGTAATTCATAAAAATAGAGGTATTGGCCTGTGTACATATATTTATATGGCAATACACTGAGGTTGTGGATAGACTTTGGGCCTCTGCTCATGCCCTTCCTCAATGCAAGAACACTTTGTTCTAACAACTTGGCATTCTGTGATGCTCACCCTCTTGGCACAATCTCTGAAGATAGAATGTGTGCATAAGCAAATGTGGTGAAGAAAGAGGATGGTGTCCGGCCATCAAAAGATATAGTGTCTGGGGTCTTAAAGGCTTGAAATTAAACAAATGGCCATGTGGCAGAAAAGCAACAAGCCTACACAGAAGATGCACACCAGCCTGTGCAATCATGAGGTGTTGCCAGGACTGGGTAACAGGCATCAGAAGACTCAAAACAAACAAGCAAACAAACAAAAGCATATTGTTGAGAACAGGGGGGGGTCAAGCCAGAGACCCAAAGCCTATCTGTAGACAATGGAACATTCCCTCACAGAGGGGTCACGGGGAAGGGATGAGTCAATCAGGGTGCAGGAAAGCACCAATGAAACACATAATACTCCTCTGGTTCCTTGAGGCTTCCTCACCCCCCACTATCATGACCCTAGTACTGCCTTTCACTGTGGGCTAGACTAAAGCATGTGTGCAGGTACAGTTGAGACATAAGAGCTCATGACACACAGAATCCAGGAACAGGAATGGGAGTATCGATCGACACCAGGAGGGCAGAGGGAAGCTGGGGAGAGGAGGGGAGGAAGGGGGAATTGATCATGATGATTGACACGGGACTCACAACAGGAACCATGGGGGAAGGGAGACAGGCAGTGGCCTGTGTAAGATATGAAAATAATATATGATTTATCAAGGAGCTCACACCAAGGGCTCAACAGAAAGTAAGTGTCTAGAAAATAATAATGACAACGTATGTACAAATGTGCTTGATACAATTGATGTATGGATTGTTATAAGAGCTGTAAGAGCCCTCGATAAAATTTTTATAAATAAATAAATAAAACCAGATCAGGGACTGACTATAAAACAGACCATCAATTGCTCATATGAAAGTTCAGGTTGAAGCCGAAGAAAATGAAAGCAAATCCACAAGAGACAAAATATGACCTTGAGTCTATCCATTCCACCTGAATTATGAGACCATCTCAAGAAAAAATTTGAGACATTGAATACTAATGACAACAGAGTTACAGCCTGACTGTTTAGAAATGCAGTGCTGTGAGAGGAATGGCTGGTGACAGAACAGGTAAAGAAGGATGGAGGGTGAAGACATGCCTGACCCCTGCCTTGTGGCCATAGGGAAGCCAAAAGAGGTCAGATACGACTTTCTGTGCCATTTACTGCTAACCACTCTGGAAGCCGACACAAAAGTCAATAGAGGGGTGAAGCATGATAGGACTGCTAGACGATAAATATAACCAACACACCGGGAGTGCCGGGCAATGTTTCAAAGCTATGCCTACGCTTTTCAGTGGCCTCTTTCTCCAAAGTGGGGAGTCAAGTTCTTCTTCATTGTCTGTTCTTGGTCTGGAAGCTCTGCTGAAATCTGTTCACTTTGGGTGACCCTGCTCACTTTGAAATGTCAGTGACACAGCTTCCAGCATCACAGCAGAACACAAGCCCGCGCACTGGATGGCAAACTGACAGACGAGTCAGTCTCTGGAGGGCATCATGTCTGGTAAAGGACAATGAAGGTGGGGAAGGCCCTCAAGGAGATGCATTGACACCATGGCTGAAACAATGGGCTCAAGCATAGGAACAGTTGTGAGATGGTACAGGACCGGGCAGTACTGTTGTTCTGCTGTGCACAGGGTTACTGTGGGCTGGAACTGATTCGATGGCATTCAACAATAGCCACGACACCAGGGCTCTGAGAAGATCGCTCAAGAAAAGGTAATTCGCTCAAGTTGAAGCCCAAAAATACATAGCAAATGATATGGGGCTCTCGGATCATTTAATCCTTAGCCATTGTGGTCTAGAAAGGGGTCTAGCTCACTTTAGGAAGGAAGTGATCCCATTGATCCAATCTTATACGACAGATGAGGACGTCCACAGTCCTGCAGCCATGTTTGAAGCCCAGGTTTCTAACTCAAGTTCAGTGTTCTTTCCACCGTTCCTACTTATTTCTCCACCAGAGTAAATGGAAGCATGCACTTTCCATCAAGGTGACCCCTATTGCCTAGACTTGGATCTCTTCCCTGAGTATAGCGCAGGTGGAACACACAACTTTCCTCTAGTTCTTTGGTGCTTCCTTCACCCCACTAACATGACCTCAATTCTACCTTACAAATTGGATTAGACCAGAGCATACACACTGATACAGATAAGCGCCAGCAACAGGGGGAATCCAGGATAAATAAAACCCTCCGGGCCAACAAGGAGAGTAGAGATACCAGAAGGATTAGGGGATGGTAGGGGCAGAAAGAGGGAACCAATCACAAGGATCAAGCTAGAACCCCCTCCAAGGGGAATGAATAATGGAAAAGTGGGTGAGGGGCGACAGAAGATGATGTAAGATATGGAAAAAAAAATCTATAACTTATCAAGGGTTCGTGAGGGAGGGTGGGAGGGAGGGGGAAGAAATGGGGAGCTGATATCAGGAGTTCAAGTGAGAAGAGAATGCTTTGAAAATGATGATGGCAGCATATGTGCAAATGTGCTTAACACACTGGAGGAATGTATGGATTTTGATAAGAGATGTAAGAGCCCCCCCCAAAAGTATTTTTTTCAAAAAAGAAGAGATTTTCAAATTTTTATAAGAGCTTTCAAGTGTCATTAAAGTGTCTAAATGTCAAAACATATTATAAAGCTACAGTAATTGAGACATTCTGGCACAGGTATAATTAGAGATTGATAGACTGATGGAATAAAATTGATGTCTAGAGTTAAGCTCATGAATATTATCTATAGTCAATTAACCTTTTATTACGATGCCCAATTCATCCCATGGGGGCATGGTAGTCTCTTTAATAAACAAACTTTGGAGAACTAGATTTTTACATGCAAAGGATTGGAATTAGACCCACACGCTAAATTATACCATATCCCAAACATTACTCAAAATGGATAAAAAATCTAGATTATTGGACTAGAACTACCAAATTCACAGAAGAAAATATAAGAGTAATGTTTCAGGCCCTAATATCCCTCTATTTTTTTAGATATGAAAACAACAGCAGAGACAACAAAAGATAAATGAGATCTCTTCAAAATGAAAAACTTCTGTACATCAAAGGATTTTATCAACAAAATGAAGAGATAATCTCCAAAATGGAAGGCAATTTTAAGTGACCGTACAGAAGGGTTTAGTATCCAGAATATATCAAAAACTCTGACAACTAACCCAAGAAAAAGTTAACAACCTGTGTTAGTCTGGGTAGACTAGAGAAACAAATCCAGGGAGACTCATATTTGTATAAGAAAGAGGTTTATATACAAGAGCAATTGAATATCGAGAAAATGCCCCAGCTCAGGCCAGATCAAGTCCATAAGATCAATATTAGCCCACATGTCCGGTACCAATCTATAAAGTTTTCTTCAGACTCATGAAATACATGCAATGATGCCAAATTCAGGAGGATCATAGGCCAGTGGACTGGAAGTCTTTTGGATCCAGTGGTGTTGTAAGCATCTCAGCACTGGCAGGGGTCTCTACATGACTTCTCTGGCTCCAGATGTCTGATCGCATCAGCGTAGGTCCATGTGGCTTCTCCAGCTCCCAGGGCATAGCACCATGTGTCTTGTCAGTAGAGTGTCTCTCAGGGAGTGAGCCTTGTCAATAGAGGGTCTCCAAGGGAGTGAGCAGAGAGAATCTCTTCGGTCTCCAAGGAAGAAATTCAGGAATTCCCAGAATTCTCAGGAGAAGGCCATGCCTACACAGAGGCATCATTGGCTATGATCCGATCGACAGACTAGGCTCCACTCCTTCATTATTAATCCTCTCAAGTCCCAATTGACACCAGATTATGTAACTACCACACAACCCAATCAGAAAATGGACAAAAGACTTAAATATATATTTTATCAAATAAGACATAGAAATGACGAACAAGCACATAATAAAAAAAGAGTTAGGCCCTTAGAAAGCTGCAAAACAAAACCAGAAGGAGATACCATTGCATTCCCATTAGGATGACTAAGACGGGTGTGGGGAGAAAGAATGACAGAAAAATAGCCAGTGCTGGTGAAGTTTTGGAAAGATTGGAATGCTCATCAATCCATATCTGGTGGGAATGCAAAATGATACAGTCACTCTGAAAAATGATACAGATTTTCTTCAAAGAGTGGAATATAGAGCTACATCTGATGTAGCACTTTCACTTAGTTATATACCTAAAAGACTAGAAAATAATGATGCAAATAGACATATATCCACTGATGTTCACTGGAGCTCTATTATCAACATACAAAAGGTGGACTCAAATGTGCATCGGCAGATGAAACAATAAACAAAATGTGGCAATACATACATGGAATATTCCTCCAACATAAGAGAAATGAAGTCCTGATACATCCCACAACTTGGATGAACCTTGAAAACATTATGCTGGCTGAAATGAATCAATCACAAAGGGACAAATATTGTATGACTTTACTAATATGAAGTACCTAAAGTAGGTAAAGGTGAAAATTAAAGTTTAATAAAAGTTATAAAAGGCAGGAGGGATGGGAAAGGAGGAGTATCTTTGCTGAGGTAGAACAGATTTTTTGTTTAAAGAATTGAAAAATTTGGCAATAGTATTGGTGAAAGTGGCATAATCTGATTTATGCCATTTGTTTTATTGAATTGTATACGTGCAAGATGTTTGATTGATCAATGCAGCATTATTTATATTTTTATTATAATAAGTGTAACAAAATAATGAATGACTCCCTTATTCCCCTAAAAAAAATAATCAAGAGGTTTAAAAGAGCCTGTCTATCAACATTCCCTCTTAGATTGTTTCCTCCATTTCTCAAAATTTATGATAAAATGTACAGTATTATCCATAGCCTCCATTTATTTCCATTGTATTGACTTTTCATCTCTCCAATAGGCTGTAGGAAAGGAAATACTCGGGTTACAAATGGTCTCTGCTGGACCCCAGATTCTTGAATAAGTTATGATCACATTCCAAAGTGAGACAAAGGTCATTGACATAAAAGAACTCTCTCTAGTAACGAGAGACCCAGTTTCACTAAGTGAAAAGCATGGAGAACATGGTGGGTGGAAAAATTAGGTGAGGACCCTCTGATCTGGACAATTGTCCTAACCAGAGAGGAGAGCAAGCAGGACCTTAAGTCAGGACAAGCTGTTAGCCTTGAGTTTTAGACTGTGGTTGGTTTTCTTTACCCTGTCCCTGAGAGATGAGTCTGTGACCTGGAGCCAAAACACTCTCGCCTCCAAATATACCAAATCACATCCTTAAACATACCCCACAGAATTTAAGAACATCTCAAGAACAGATTTGGTGAATTGAACGTTAATGTCTGAAAATCTGACCAGTTGTGGGATGATACAAAACATCATACCTGAAGAAAGCAAAAGTGAATGAAAATGCCAGGAAAGAAAAATAGTAACAAAGTGATTGTCAGAGGAGACTAAAACTACAAAAAAAAAGAACAACAACAAAATAAAACCCTATAAATAGTTCCAGGTGTAGTCTGGTTTTGTGCTTATTATTGTTTTTGCATGTCTATCTAAATAAGATAGGTGGTATAAACAATCCAAAGGAAAAACAACAGCTCCGGTGGTTCCAAGGGGACATTGGAGAGGGGGCTGTCGGGGAAAGGAAAAAAGGACAAGGGAACAACAAGTGATCTAAAATCAATGGCAAGGAGGGCATAAGATGCCTCATGGGGTTTGGTCAAGTGCAATGTAGCCGAGAGGACTTACTCAAACCCAAATGAAGGTTGAACATGATAGGAGAACAAGGGGAAAGTAAAAGGAAATAGAGGAAAGAACTAGGAGGCAAAGGACATTTATAGAGGTCTAAATACAGACATGTACATATGTAAATATAGTTATATATAATGATAGAAAAATAGATATATGTACATATATTTATATATTAGCTATTAAGGTAGCAGATGGACATTAGGCCTCTACTCAAGTACTCCCTCAATGCAAGAACACTTTGTCCCAATAACCCGGCATTCTGTGATGCTCACCTTCCGACATGATCGCTGAAGACAAAATGGGTACATATGCAAATGTGGTGAAGAAAGCTGATGGTGCCACTGCCTACATCAAAAGATATAGCATCTGAAGGCTTGAAGAGAAACAATCGGCCATCTAAGCCCACATGGAAGAAGTACACTAGCCTGTGTGATCATGAAGGTTCAGTTATCAGACATCAAAGACCCAGAACAAAAAATCATATCAATTTGAATGAGGGGAAGTGTAGAGTGGAGACCCAAAGTCCATCTGTAGACACCTGGACATCCCCTTACAGAAGGGTCACAAGGAAGAGATTAGCCAGTCAGGGTGCAGTATAGCACCGATGAAACATACAACTTTCCTCTAGTTCTTTAATACTTCCTCCTACCTCCCCACTATCATGACCCCAATTGTACATTACAAATCCACTAGACCAGAGGATGTGCACTGGTACAGATGACAGCTGGAAGCAGAGGGAATCCAGGACAGATAAACCTCTCAGGACCAATAATGAGAGTAGCGATACCAGGAGGGCAAAGAGAACATTGCGGGGAGAAAGGGGAAACTGATCCTAATGATCTACATATAACCCCCTCCAAGGAGGGTGGACAATAGAAAAGTGGGTGAAGGGAGACAGCGCTCGGTATAAGACATAAAGAAATAATAGTTTACAAGTTATCAAGGGTTCATGGGGAAGGGTGGGGCAAGAAGCTGATACTAAGTGGTCAAGCAGAAAGAAAATGTTTTGAAAATGATGATGGCAATATATGTACAAATGTGCTTGACACAATGGATGGATATATGGATTGTGATAAGAGCTGTATGAGCTCCTAATAAATGATTTTTTAAAAAGAGTTTCAGTCTCAGAATCCCACAGGAGCCTGGGTTCTATAGAGCCACTGTGAGCCAGGACTAGCTTGATGGCAGTAAGTAGAATAGATATTGCCAAATCGAACCCCAAAATGGTTTTGAAAGTTTTATTTCTAAGAGTAGTACATGGAATTTACATCACTCTAGATCCTTGGTAATACACAGGATTGTCAGGTTTTTATATTTTATCAGTCTGATGGGTGTAAAGTGTTGTATCATTGTGGTTTTAAACAGCACTTCCCAATTGTTCAAAAATGAAATTTTAATGGATGTATGAACATATTCCAAATATATTAACCCTTCTCTTATATTGGACATCAATGTTCCCAATGATCCACTACAATAAACCGTGCTCATGGGAAAATAAAAGAGAGCCAAAACTTGCTCTTAAATGTGGAGTAGCTAAAGTAAATGGAAGAAAAGATGAAGTCGGTTGAAATTTTGAACAGAAAATTTCAAAGGGTAGTTCAAGAAGACAAAGTATAGTACAATGAAATGTGCAAAGAATGAGAGTTAGAAAGTCAAAAAGAAAGAACATGCTCAGCATATCACAAGCTGAAAGAGCTGAAGAAAAAATATTAAATCTCGGTTTGTAATATTGAAGGAGCCTATGGGAAAAAGTGAATGATGCAAGAAGCAAAAAATAAGATGGAAGAATACACAGTCATTGTACCTAAAAGAACTGGTCAACATTGAACATTTCAAAAGGTAGTTAATGTTATAAAGAGCCAATGGTATTGAAGGAAGAAGTCCAACGACATTGAAGGCATTAGGAGAAAACAGGGCTTCAGGAACTGGTAGAATATCAATGGAAGTGTTTCAACAAGCTGATGAAACACTGTATATATGAGTCCATGCTGAGAAGTTTGGAAGACAGCTACCTTGCCAACCACCTGAACGAAATCTACGTTTATGTCCACTGTAAAGAAAGGTGGCCGAAAAGAAGGAGGAGCTTATGAAACTATCTTTAAAATAATATTCAGGAAAACTTTGCTGACGATCATTTTTAAATGGCTGGAACAGCACATCCACAGGGGGCTGCCAGAAATTGAAGCTAGCTTCAGAAGAGATCTCCTTGCTGACATCAGATGAATCTTGGCTGAAAGAAGAGAATGACATAAAATGTTAACTTGTGCTTCATTGACTAAGCCAGGAGGGTCACTCTGTCTCCTTGGGAAAATGCGTAGGCATTCAACTGTGTGGATCATACGTTATGATAATATTAAGAAGAATTGAAATTTTAGACTACTTCATTAGATTCATGCAGAGCCTGCACATGGACTGAGAAGCAGTCCGTCAATCAGAGCAGGGGAATACTGCATGGTTTAAAACCTGGAAAGGTGTATGTCAGGATAGTATCCTTTCACTATATTTATTTAATCAGTAATCTGAGCAAACAATCTGAGAATCTGGACTATATAAAGAAGAGTGTGTCCACAGGACTGAAAGACGGCGTCTTAACAACATGCAATATACAGATGACAGCCTGGCTTGCTGAGCGTGAGCAGGACTTGAAGCAGTTGCTGATGGAAATGAAAAACTGTTGTGTTAAAGGGCAAAGATGTGACCTTAAAGACTATGATGGGCCTAACCGAGACCACGGTATTTTCAATAGCTTCATCGCGTGCGTGTGAAAGTTGGACAATGCATAAGGAAGACCACAGAAGACCTGATGCACTTTGATGATGATGCTTTTGAAGAACGGTGACAGGATCATGAACTGACTGATCATGATCAGTCTTGGAAGACAGCCAGAATGCCCCTTAGAAGCGAGGATGGTAACTCTGTCTCATTTGCTTTGGACATATTATCAGGAGAGACTAGTCCCTGCAAACAGATATCATTGTTGATAGAGTAGAGGGCCATTGAAAAATAGGTGAATCCTCCATGAAATGGGTTGGCAAAGTGGTTGCAATAATTGGCTCAAACATAACAAACTGTGAGGGTGGAGCAGGACCAGGCAGTATTATATTCTGTTTACATGAGTTATGTGTCAACATGGGCTCAATGATATCTAACAGCACAGTGTTCTGAAACCACACTCAAGTTTCCAAAGTTATCCAGCTCTTCCATATCTGGAGACTCGTGTCCAAGTCCCCAGAGTAGTCAGTTAACAGCGCTCCGCCACAATCACTCCTGACTAAACCAAAACCACACACCAGGGGAGACCTGGCTGGCATCACTGGACCTTCTATGCCTATGTCATTAGTTGCCATCAAGTAAGCTCTGACTCAAGGCGACTCCATGAACAACATCTCAAAACACTGCTGAGCCAAGTGCCATCTTCACAGCCATTGCAGCCAATATACATTTGAGTGTCCTCCAATCAAGAGGACTTGTCTTCCCCAAGGGTTTCATGGATCGCTTTTCAGAAACAGCTCACCAGGCCTTTGGTCCTAGGCTAGCAGGGCCACCAAAACCCAGCTACAACTGGTGACTCTGCTGGTGTTTGAACTCCCAGTGGCACAGCTTCCAGCCTCACAGCCACATGCAAGGCACCACCGGAAGAAACACTGGGAGCTAGGTGGTGGGGGAGGAACTCTGTAGCTGAAGGGCACAAATCTTCAGGCTTGAGCCAAAGTCACCCTTGGCCAATCTTCAGTCTGTGTGTCCACTGAATACATTCTGGGACCATTGAGTACTTGAGTCACCAGCTAAGTGACACCACAGTGACTGCTCACTTGCCTGCTTGTGGTTTTCAAATTCTCTGTGCATACAACGGAGCTGATATCGTGCGTGCGTCTGAGAGGCGATGGTGTTGGCAGTCCTCACTGATGAGGCTCCCACGCATGCCAACACCATCTGTTTCCAAATAGAACTATGTGCTACTCTGTACTTTGGTCAATAAAATTTTCAGTGGCTGGTTTCCTGATGTTAAAAAAACAACAACATGTCTTTAATACTCAAAAACTGCACTGTCCTCGAGTCAATTCTGACTCAAGTTGACCCTGTGGGACAGAGTAGAGCTCTTCTTATGGATTTCTGAGGCTGCAAATATTTACAGGGGCAGACAGCCTCAACTTCCTCCCTCAGAGAAGCTGGTGAATTTGAACCACTGTCCTTGTGGTTATCAGCCCAGCAAGTAATCCACAGTGCTACCAGGGCTCCTATGCCTTTAATCAAAACAACAATAAAAGTCTCACTGCCCTCAAATCAACTTTAACTCATAACAACCCCGTAGGACAGAATAAAACTTGCCCTTTGGGTTTCAAAGGCCGTACGTCTCTGAAGGTGCAGACAGCCTCACCTTGCAGAGTGGCTGGTAGATTCAAACTGCTGATCTTGCCATTAACATTGTAGCTCACTACAAAATGTCTTTACGTCTTTAAAAATCACTGCCATCCATTCAATAACAACTCACAGTGACCCTATAGGGCAGGGTAGAGCTGGGGTTTCCAAGACTTGAGTTCTTTACAGGACTAGAAAGCCTCATCTTTCTCCAACAGAGCCACTGGTGGTTTCAAACTGCCGACCTTGTGTTTAGCTGTCCAATGAGTAACCCCTTGGCCATCAGGGCTCAAAGGAAGTAATAAAGAGATGGCATTGTAGCTCTGACTAGGAGAAGCCAAGTGCAACTGGGGTGGGTGGGAGGGGACAATTTCTGATAAAGAGCTGAAGATTACAGAAAAGGTTTTCAGCAAAGGAGGGGCTCTCTTGCACATGTAAGGAAGAAGTGGTATAAGAGATACTATTTTCTCGCCATTTGAAATCAAGCCGTTCCCTGGAACTTTTCAACGGAGTGGGCTATTTCTTTGGAACCTACCTTCCACCTCTACAGCTGTGGCCACCCTTTCACTATCTGTACTCAGTTCCTCACTTGCCAAGTGAACTCTACGTCCCTGAGTACATAAAGGTTTGAAAAAGCACAAACTCTGCTTCTCTGAGTACATAAAAATAAAGGATTGAAACAAACAAAAAAATGTGATTACCATCATGTAACCTGGAAAGGTTGTGTCAATATTTCAATGCCTTTAGAAGCTAATTCTCCCCTCTTTCCACATCATTGTTTCCAATTGTGCTGGAGGAGGATTTGGCCTCTCTGGTGATCCTGAAAGCTGTGTGCCCTACTTTCCATCGAAGCCATTTGGATCAGGGGTGCTGTTCGTCTAGGTTTGACTGTCTTGTGTTGTCCTCCAGGAGTGCTGGGTGGCAATGCAAATGGTTAATAGGCTGAGCTGTTCACTAGAGGTTTGTAAGTTGTCCAGAGACACCTCCGAAGGAAAGCCTGACCATCTGCTTCCCCAGACTCAGCCATTGAAAGCCTTATGGAGCACACTACTAGTGCAGCACGCTCGGGGTTGCCACGAGTGTAAATGAACTTGATGGCAATGATGGTTTCGGGGTCTCAAAGCAGACAGTGTTCTCGTTGCTTTCATTTCAATCGTCATGAACCTATCCTCCGGATGTCCTCGGTGGGACACAGAAATCAAACTCCAGTCTAATGGTGATTGGATCCCACTGCCCCCTTTCGTGGGTTAGACACGGGCACGTTGTATGCCAAGGCTCAGCAGGGACCTCAGTCAGGAGGAGCAGAGATTAAATTATTGTTGGCTTCTCCAGGAGAGATTTTGTCCATTCAAATCCCAGGTAATAATTTCAATAGATCTTCTAAGGCTGTGGTTCAAAAGGATGTCTGTTTTCTATTGGGGATGTTATAGGACACTAGTTTTTGCCTAAAACCAATGACAAAAATTGGCACTTCACAAATCTAGTGATCCAATGTAGAGCTGAAAATTAGGCAAATGTGGGTATGGTAGTCATCAAAGGAAGATGATTCAGAAGAAATTTAATTCAAGTAAAAGCAACCACCACTCAAACTAAAGTAACCTAATCGTTTAGAATTGCTTGTGGATTTTACAGCAATGTCTTGAACTGTCCCTGATGCTGGACATGCCCTGTCCAGATCGCTTTTGCTCAAAAGGTGCGTCCATCCCCTGTCTAGCTGGAAAGGCCACAGAGCGGCACCCTTTATACAGAATTGTCCACGGCCATCAGTGCGCCCAACTGCCACTACCCAGAATCGTTTCCTGAAGGACCAGGGCTGCATTGTCATTCTCACCACAGAGCACCCACACATTTTGGGCGGAAACAAAGTTCCTACCAACACCCCACCCTGCTGAGCCTCTTCCTTGTCCCATCTTTCTTCCCTCTATGGATTTGTGCACCCAAATCCATGCCTCTGGCTCTACCGAGCCTGAGAGTTCCAAGGAACATGTACTAACATGTTCCAATCATGGGCTTCACTCCCAAGGCTCAAGTGAGTCCTTGGAAAAATCAACCATATCCAGACTGCTCTGTGTAATGTCCAAGGACCTCTGTAAGCTGGTTCCTTCTTCATCGTCTGTCACTTCAAGAATGTGATCTTTGTAAAAAGCAGCATCTCTTATGTTCCCTGCCCACCAACCCTACCACACAGGGAAGTAGGCACATACGCACGCACTCACCAATACAGATGCAAAAAAAGACAAATGATCACATATGCTCATATATACATATATGAACACATACACAAATACAAACACATACACATATACACACAAACACACTGCACAGGTACGTATATGCACAGCTGCTCAGATATGTACACACACACACACTGCTATTTCTTGTCTTTATTCCTTTCTTCATGTTATTTTCTGAAACATCTTATATCTTCTGTTGCCTGAATAATGCTATTCCTATTTTCTGTCCTCAGGAGCACTTCCTCCAGTGAGCCTTCCCTAGTCGGTCACATTATCCTCTGTTTCCCTAGAGCACCCTGAACATCCTTCTATCACTTTTCTTAGATGTTATCAGCACATAGTCACATCTCTGACTAGATTCTCAACTGGTGCTTCTCACTAGCGAGGACCATTCCTAAGGGCACGGATATTTTTTTTCATTCACCGACACAGTGCTCTGAATCCAGAAGACACTCCTTAGTCTCTGCATGTTCCTGCTTTCTGAATGAACTGGGAGAGCAATAAAAAAAAAACAGAAGGACTCGAGGGAAACTGGAACAGTGGCCTACATTGACTTTTGTTGTCAGAATGAAAGAAAAAAAATTAAGTATAAATAGAATAAGTTCTTTCCGGGAACAACATATCTAGTATCACCTCTGAGAGATTGTTTTCAACACCGCACAAGTGAAAGGGAAAGAGGAGCGGGAGGCAGTCAAAGAAGTGAGCCAAGTCCTTCAGGCAAGTCTGGCATCCTCATCCAGAATCCTGACCCAACATCACAAACCAGCATCTAGCCTAGTATCCCAACCTAGCATCCTGGCTGAGCTAGCACCATGATTCAGCATCACAACCGAGCTTCCCAATCCAGCATCATGACCTAGCATTATAGCCTCGCATTCTGGCCAAGCACCATAGCTCATTATCCCAGCTCTGCATCATGACACAGTATCCTGGTCCAGCATCATGACCCACCCACAAGACCAGGATCTCGGGCCAGTGTCAAATCACAGAAGGATCACTGAGGGCTCTGTGAGGGATCTTCACCCATGAGAATGACCAGACCCAAGGAGACAGTTGGGCATCTGAGCCAAGGCTCTCTACACTTGACTCCCTTCCCTGGTAAGGCATTCAGCTGGCTCTCCTGCTTGATTATCCTAACTTCTGGAAATGGTTTCTATCATCCCTGTGTCAGCCAGGATTAGAGATCACAACCAAGTCAGCAAGCTGCTTGTGGCAGTTACACAATCTCCTGTCAACTTGCAAAGGAGCGGAGTCTAGCAGGTCAATCAGGTCGCAACTTGATGACCTTATTTGGAGGTGCAACAGAAATAAATAGTTCACTGGAGACCAGATACCTCTCTCTCTGCTTCGTCTTTCTGCTGACAAGACACATGGAGCTATGCTGAAGGAGCCAGAGCCTTGGAGCTAGAGGAGCCACATGGAGACCCACATCAGTGCTAAGATGCTTCCACCACCACTGGATCCACAAGACTTTCCATCCACTGGCCTGTGATCTTCCTGCATTCTACATCATTGCATGTGTTGTATGAGTCTAAAGAGGAATTTACAGACTGCTATTGGGAATATGGGCTAATATCAGACTTATGGACTTGATCTGGACTGGGCTGGGATGTTTTCTTGATATACCATTACTCTTTATATAAAGCTCTTTCTTATGCACATATGAGTGTCTATGAATGTTTCTCTAGTCCACCCAGACTAACACACTGCTACAACTGCTAGCAACCCAAACCAGTTCCCTGATGCCCCCATGTTGGAAGAAGAAATCCCTCCAGCTATGCTCAGTCCCGAGATTTCCTTCCTTGCAACAATGATTCAACACATTAGTGACTGAGGTCAGAGAAAACTATGGAGTATTAGATGAGAGCATACAGGAGAGTGGAGAATTTCTCCACTTTGGAAGAAATATAATATCTTGCCATCTTCTCAGTCTAGAAAAAGAGCTAGGCATAAGCTTTAGGGCAGCTTAAAATATATGAGTCCATCTAAATATATATACATAGAAGTAGATGGATAAGTAGATAGATTATGGAGGTGGATGGATGGCGGGGGGCGGGGGGAGCGGAGAAAGAATAGAATTTATAGTATAAAACCTTCCATAAAGAAAATGTCAGGCCCAGATGGCTTCACTAGTGCCTTGTACCAAACATTTAAGGAAGAGAGCATGCCAATTTTATACAAAGTTTTGTAGAAAGTTGAAATGGAGGGAACACTTTCCAGTTCATCTGTTGAGGTTAGCATCTTCCTCACACTAAAATTATAGCCATCACAAGAAATCTGTGCTAGCCCTCATGAATTAAAATGAAAATTTCAGCAAGTCCAATCTAATCTCATATATAAAGTGTCTCAGATAAGACAGCAAAAGTCCAAAGAATAAAAGAACAAATTAATAAACTGGACTTCATCAAAACAAAAACTTCTGCTCTTTAAGAAATGTTGTTGAGAGAATGAAAAGAGAAGCCACAGGATAGGAGAAAATATCTGCACAGCATCACATGATAAACGACTTGTGTCCAAAATAGATATTTAAAAAAAACAAAATTTCTAATGTTAAAAAAAAATCAGAAGGAAATAGTTAATAGGCAAAAGATTTGGAAACGTTACCAAAATTTTTTCCACTTATTTATTTCGTATATAAAAATATATTTCATATATAAAAACGTATGTGTGTATATATGCATATATGGACATATATTTGATACATATATCAAATAAATGAAAAAATGTTCAAAATCCTTAGTCATTAGAGAATGACTACAATGTAATACTCCTACATATCCATCAGAATAACTAAAACGAAAAGGACTGACCATATCAAGTGCTGGCAAGAAAATAGAGCAACTGAAACTGTCATATGGTAACAGAAAATTTAAAAACCACTTTGGAAAACAATTTGGCAGTTTCTTAGAAAGGTAAACATGTAGCTGTCACATAGTTCAGATATTGCACTCCACTCTTGGGTGTTTACCCAAACAGAAGAAGGAACGTGTCCATACAACAACATGTACACAAATGTCCATAGAAGCTTTGTTTATAATGTCTCCAAACTGGGAACAACTCAAATATCCATCTAGAGACAAATGGATTTGTGTTATATTCGTACAACGAATGCTACTCAGCCTTGAAAAGACACAGAAACCATTGATAAACATAACAGCATGAATAAATCTCACAGGCCTTATGCTCCAAGAGAGCAGTCTCACCCCCTCTATAAAACGCATACTATACACCAAGCATACCTTTATGAAAAACCCCGGAAAATGCAGAGGTGACATAATGCAGCAAGTAGTTTCCTGGGATGACGGGTGGGGGTAGGGCAAAAGAAACAAAAAAGTAGGAATTACGTAAGACTTGTTTAGAACCTTTTGGGATTGATAGGTTTGTTCACTAGCTTGATTGTGGAAAGGCTTCATGGGTGTTCACTAGGTCAAACGTATTGCAGGTCAATTATATCTCCATAAAGGTGTCTTTAAAATACCTTGGCAGCAACCTAACAGTGGGATATAAGTGGAGAGGCTGGTGGCAGGGCAGTCTTTGGGAGGCAGACATAAGAGGCACAGTGTGAGTGGATAATATGAACTCTACCAGTGCCATGGAGAGGCACAGAGAAGGAAGAGTGTACTAGAAGTAGCTCCGCCCATGTGGTGGGTGTTAATTCTGTACCATTTCTCATGCTAAGTGCTGCATCAGTTAAAAAGTCATTTTCTGTGTCTAATGTCTTAGTGGTTACACATTGGGCTGCTAACTGCAAAGCCAGCAGTTAGAAACCGCCAGCCACCAACTCTCTTCTAGCAAACAGTTACAGGGCTGTTCTTCCATGTCCCAGAGAGTCGCTATGAATTGGATTTGACTCGACGGTAGTGAGTTTTTTGAGATCCACTCTATGTGGTAGGTATGTTATGAACCATGTTTTATAAACGAGTATGTTAGAACCATAAATGTGAGCTAAATGCCTGGGTCATGCAACAGAAGTGGTAAAGCTTGAAGAAGATCACAAGAGCCAAGCTTTGAGCTACCTAGGGATGGATATTATGAGCAACAAACAACTGTAGCATATACCTTGCCAAGCTGGGCCCCTGCCCTGCTATTCAATCGTATAATGTTGGGATTATTTATACATGTGCAGATGGGCATTACCCAGTCTTGAAATAAATACATATTTTATAAAAAGAAAATATATGCAAGGAATTATTTGGCATGCCCAGCCAGGATTTAAAGTAGGAAGTTTAGACAATAATTCCTTCCAGGATGTGTGCTTTTTGTACAATCTCAGAGCCTTGATGGTGTGTTGGTCATGCATTGGGCTACTACCCTCAAGGTCTTCAGTTCAAAACCGCCACCTGCTCTTCAGGAGAAAGATGAGGCTTTCTACTCCCACAAAGAGTTACAGTCTCAGAAACCAATGGGGGCAGATCTATTCTATTTTATAGGGTCCCTATGAGTCAGAATTGACTCGGTGGCAGAGTTGTTGAGGTCTATCCATCAAGACTTCTAGTGGAGTAGTGTTACTCAATGGGTTGATGACTGCAAGGTCAACAGTTTGAAACCACCAGCTTCTCATAGTAGAAAAGACAGGACTTTCTACTCAGGTAAAGAGTGACAATGTCAAAAATTCACAAGTAACAATCTCAGAAACTCACAGTTCTAACCTGTCCTACAGGGTCACTGTGAGTTGGCATTGACTCCAGGGCTGTGAGTTTGGTTTTGGGTTTTGGTTTATCCACCTGGTGAGCACTCACATTCCACCTACCCACTTCTAACCTGGATGCACAATTCAAACTCAAAAGTCCACC
This sequence comes from Echinops telfairi, assembly GCF_000313985.2. Taxonomy (NCBI): domain Eukaryota; kingdom Metazoa; phylum Chordata; class Mammalia; order Afrosoricida; family Tenrecidae; genus Echinops; species Echinops telfairi. The sequence goes on along the minus strand of NW_022111372.1, from coordinate 30,309,330 downwards.
TGGATGATTTCACAGCATGGATGCTTATCTACCAGATGCCCCCCTAGATATTTAAGTGATCTTGTTCTCAGCAGAAATGTAGCTAGTCTGGACCAGTAGCATTTTGCACCCTTCCTTCCACTGCCTATCACGCCTGCTTTATATACAGTAAAGACACGTGGCCCCAGTGCCAATGCTCTGAGCCTCCAAGAGGCACAACTTAAGACACCATTCTGCCATAGGACCAGTGCAGTGGGCTGCTTTGCTCTCTATTGGCTTTCTCAATAAACTGATAGTTTTCCCTGCAGCATAAAGCAAAAACTAATCGCCTCCCAGTCAATACCGACTCATAGTGACCCTATAGGCCAGAATAAAACTGCCCTGAGAGTTTCTGAGACAGTAATTCTTTCCAAGAGTAGAAAAGCCCCTCTTTCTCCTCTGGAGTGGCTTGGGGTTTGGACTACAACCTTGTGGCTAGCAGCCGATGCATAACCACTAGGCAAACAGGGCTCCTTCAGCGCCAGACAAGGCCAGCTGTGCGCACGTTGACATAGAGGATGTGGCTCTACACTGACTTGCTCGTATAGAAGGGCATGCATTGAGAATTTTCTAAGACAGTCTTAACTAAAAATATTGTGGACTGTGATTTTGTTCCCTGACATCTATCAAAGGTGTGGTTTTGTTTGTTTCTTTATTTTACTGAAAGGACAAGGATAATGTTTTCTTCATTTATCATGCTACTCATCTGGTGCTGGATCTGTAAATAAACACACTCCATAAACACTGCTTGCATGAATGCATGAAGTACAATCCCGAGAAGACATTGATGTCTTGTCAGACCATGGGTCCCAAAGATAGGTTTGGAAAATTGTGTCCCCTTTTATGCTATGGGGTTGTTGTGACTTAAATTGGACTCGATGGCACTGGATTTGGATCAATAATGCCAGAAAGCAGGAGTTTGCTTTTTTCCTTTTTCCTCTTACAAGACTAAACAGTAAATATTTTCATCTCTCTAGGCCATATGGTCTTTGCTAAAACTATTCAGCTCTGCTGTGGCAGGGGGAGAGCAACCTGGACAAAGTGCAAATAGAAGGGGTCTATCTAGGTCACTAAAACGTCACTGATGAACACAGACAGTTGGCCCATGGGCACAGTCTGCCCGCCCCTGGATAGGGCTTTTATGCAGACTAGTGGTAGGGTATTGTGTTAATGACTAACTTGGCCAGTATTTTAAATGATCAGTGATGAAAACAATGAGACTGATTTTTCACTATCATTACACAGAGTGTGATGGTGCCCTAGGGTGTGCCAGGCTTGCCCATCCACACATCCAAGTTCTCCTTTCGAAATGCAATGAATATGGATTCAGAGGCAACAAGGGCTGACTCAAATCAGTGCTCGCCCAAGAATAGTCTCTGCAAACTTTCAGTATTTAATAAGTCTCTGAAAATGTATTATTTATCAGGCATTCGTTTCTTTCCCCAAATGTATAAAGTTTGAGTCGTGAAAGCATGCTGTTAAAGAATCACTTTGGTTAAATTTTGAGGATTAGGATGCCACTGCACAAAAAACATTTTTCGCAAAAATCTGAATGGAAATGAGATGGCCCATGCATTGTGAAGAATGTAACCGATGTCATTCCACAACATTGTTGAATGGGAGCCAGAACTAATGTGTAAATGTCACCAAAGGCACAATAAAATATTATTAAATTTTTGTTACATAGTTCTAGATGATTATTACTTCTATTGCATCTCCAATATTGTATTCCCCATATTCCTTGTATATGTCTCAATTCTCTAAAACCTAACCTTAAACGGAAAATGAAAACCTTCAAGTATGTACACTTGGTATTGTAACAGCCAGAGACTGAGAAGCAGTAAGGTCTATATATTAAGTGATTTGTTGATTGCAAAAACATCAACTTACACAACTGGGAACCCCAAACTCTGCAGGAAACACCATCAGAAAGAGAAAGGAAGTATTCCTGCAGACACATTGAACCTGCTGTAAAAGATAGAATTTCTTCTCCATAAAAAAGCCTCAATTCAATCCTAAATGCTTTTCGACTGATTGAATCACGCCCGCCCAAATTATTTAGAGCATGCGGTCGACAAACGTTTGAGAAGGAAGAGCCAAGCTTGTCCCTCACAACAATTTAAAGGTGATTTGAGAGCCATGAATGTATTTTTCCAAGCAAATGAAATCACCAATATCTAAATAACATCCTTTCAGATTTTCTGTTTTACTTCAGAGCCGTATATACCTACCACCACAGCCGCGCGTCCACAGTTTAGACCCCTACTCTGGGTCATCTTCTCTACTTGGTCAACTAGTACGTGCTTTCATCACGCCTACAAATACCCTCACAGCAACCCCTACATGTCTTCCTGAGTCACTGGAGACGTGCAGCCAGACAACTCCACGCGTCAAACGACACCACACTGCCCTATTATTGGTGTCTTTATGCTTAATTTTACTAGATATGTTTACATTTGTAATAGCTCGCTTGAGGTATGATTTACACAAAATAAAAGTCATTCATATTAAATGTAAAGATCAATGAGCTTTGACAGGTGTCTATACAGGTGTAAAAATTTCACTACAGTCAGAGTTTAAAACATTTTCAACACTGGCGTAATCCCTGTCCTTATCCTCAACCTCAGAAATTAGGTGCCTGCTTGTCTGATTTCTTGCACCATAGCTTGGTTTTTCGACATTGAACAGACTCACACCATGTCTATGTCTCTGTCGAGCTCTTTCATTTACCATGGTGTTCTTGGAATTCGTCCAGGCCCTTCAGTTATCGCAGGGATTACTTTTGTTTCAGTTTTGTTTTTCATGGCTGAGTTATATGCTCCAAAGTCCCTGGGTGGTACAAATGCTTATCCCGTTCAACCGTTCACAGAAAGTTTGGAGGCTCAATTCCATTTAGAGCAGCAGTTCTCAACCTATGGGTCTCAACACCTTTGGGGGTTGAACGACCCTTTCACAGGAGTTGCCTAAGACTATCAGAAAACATTTCGGATGATCTTAAGAACCAAGACCCTGCTCCTCCATCCGTCTCCAGCAGGTTCACCCACATGGAGATATGCTCACAAATGAGTACCTGGCATGAAGACTGTTACCCATGCTCCACCATGCTTCACGACAAAATTTCATTTATTTGCCATTAGAAATAAATATTTCACAATATATAATTCCATATGGTTTTTGTGATTAATCACTATGTTTTAATTATGTTCAATGAGTAACAATGAAAATCATCCTGCATATCAGATATTTACATTATGATTCATAACAGTAGCAAAAATACATTAAGAAGTAGCAACGAAAATGATTTTATGGTTGGCGGTCACCACAACGTGAGGGACTGTCTTAAAGGGTCGACGCCTTAGGAAGTTCAGAACCACGGATCTGAAAGTACCAGAAAAGAAAGAATGAAGCCTGATGACCTGCACCCAAAAGCAAGCCATTGAAATGAAACAGGCTCTGGGCATACTTCTACTCTGACACTTGTGGACCTGCCACCAGTCAGCATGCACTCAAAAGCTTTCTTACATCATCACATACAGATTCTTACGTGAACACAAATGTTCAGTTTCATTGAGGACATACTAACAAGTAGGATTGCTGCATCTAATGACAACTGTATGTTTAACTATATAAAAATGGCCAGCCTGGTTTCCAAAGTTGCTATACCTTTTGCCTCCCTACAGCAATGCAGTGCAGTGATTAATTATGGCTCCTTTAGCCATAATTAGTCTTTGTTAGTCCCATAAAATGACTTTTCCCTGACAGATCTGTTTTAAGAAGGTGGGGGAAGAGCCTGATCGAATTATATGATTCAGCTGTGAGTGACTGTTAACGGGGATCATTGTACTTTTCATCTGCTGGGTATAAAAGGCACCATCTCAGATGCAGGAAGAGGGGATTGTATTACCAGCAGAAGAGAACAGCCAAGAGAGGAGAGCATGTCCTGTGGAGCTCGAGTTCCCTGCACCCTGAGCCTCTTTGATCCTGGAGACAGCTTTCACAGCAGAGGAGCAGCAGCAGCAGAAGTGGGAGCCAGAGCAGGAGATAGTGTGGTGAACTTTCCAGCAAGCAGTATATGAACATTTCAATTATACTGTTTCTCCACTAGCATTTCATTTTATCAGGGTTGGGTCTTTAGTTTATATATTTCTTTCTTTCAAACCACTATGTTGATATGATAATTCAAGTTTTGTGTCAACCTGAGTCAGGATTCTCAGTGGTTTGGCAATTAAAACCTAGTAATCCCTCAAGGTGAGATCTCCTTGGGGGTGTGGCCTGGTTCTCATATAAGTGGAAACTGTGAGAAAGCTTTCTTATTGCTGAGTCTGGATCCTACCTCTGGTATAAACTGCCTCTGGTAGTTTGGATTTGAGTCAGTGGCTTACAGTATTGCCTACTGAGGCTGAAAGTCAGCTTTCTTAACTGCAGAGCTCAGATTCATTTGCTTGTGCAGCCAGAAGCCAGCAGTCCGGCCTTTTGATCTTGGGTTCGTAAGCCCCTGCAGCGACATGAGTCAGGAAAAGCTACCTGCTTGAGCCATGGACTTGAATAACTGAAACAATGGCTTGGAACTTGCATACCCAATTCACAATTGGGTGACCCATTTCCTTGATAGAAATTGTGTGTGTGTGTTTCATTGGCCTTGCTTCTCTAGAGAACACAGCCTCAGACTGTTAGTATGCAGCTAGACCCTTAGGAGTCAGGGAAGAAAGTCTTCTAACTCATTAGAACCTGGAAGCCTATGAGAAACCCTCAGGACACCCTCATTGGTAGAGACAGTGAAGCAAGTGAGAAATGGCCATGTGGCAACTTCTCATCAGCCTCCTATTCTCCCATGCTCCAGATTACTGGGAATTCCGCTGAGACCTAGATCAGTTTTGTTTAAACCTGGCCTAATAGCTAATTAAGAAAGGTCACTGGAACATCACGGGGAAGTTATTCTCATGTATGTGAGGAAATAAAGGAGCTTGCTTTCCAGAGAGCTTTTCATTCAAATGGCTGGAAAATGGAAATACTAGTCCCAAATCCCCTTGGCATGTCCACTTGGAAGGTGTTCTTTATCCCTTCACTTCAATTCATAGAAGTTCACTTCCCATTAAACATTAAAAATATAGACCCCACTCAAATAAATATGTGTTAGATTTTGAACTCTTGTACCTGTGGATGCGATCCTGTTTGGAGATACGATTTTCTTTGTGATTTCATAAGATAGGTTCTACATATAACCATCTCTGAGTTATAAAGAGCATATTTGACACGGTGACACGGACGCATGAGAAAAGCGATATGCCATCACAAAAGGCCCGAGGAATGAGTTGACCTGGCTGAGAACGTGACTGAGGCTTTTGGACTCCAAAACGAGGAGAAAGCCAGTTTCTGTCCTTTAAAGCCACCCTGGTGCGGTTGTTCTATCACAGCAGCACCAGGAGACGAAGATCCTTCCCAAAGCTACTGTAGCCGGAGCTTCCGGCCACCATATAAAATCCTGGGACCGTAGGGAAGGTCTGTAATAGAAACCACACTTTCCCCAGCCCCTGATGTCAGAAGTGGGGAGAACAAGCCACGTTTTTTATCAAGCTTCTCTTTCATCTGTCGGAAACTGAAAAACTTGCACAAGATAAATAAATCTCTACTGGAAGTTTGGGCCAATGTACAAAAAAATAGTATACACAAAGGGGAAGGTTAAATCTAGATACTAAATGAAACAGTTCCCCGAGCTTATAAGGAAAATAAATACCTAAGATTTTCTCATAGCAGTTGCCTTGTGGGAAGGTTCCAACATGTTTTTTTGCCATCAGAAAAGTGCTTTACCTGAAATATCCTTGTCAGCCCTTTTGTGTGTGAATTTCCTTCCAGCACTTAGGGTGCTTCACCTGGACCCTAAGGGAATCATTGCATATACAAACTCCCCAATGGTTCCATTTTCCCATCACAATTTCCCCACCACGAATGCGGTTCCTGAACATTAGACACATCCCACTGGCTTCAGCAGGAGCTAGTACTGGCCCACAACCCTCCAGGTCTCAGAGCAAAACCTGGTGACCTCCCAAGGATAGACCTCAGGACGTGGTCTTCTAAGGTGCAGTCAAGGTGGTGTTAAGTCAAGTAGCAGGCAAACCTACTTCTACCACTGTCATATCTTTGAGGGCAACATCACATGTTCAAGTGGCCACACACCTCATATACTTCCACACACGCACAGACTTTCTCTGAGGCAAGCACGGATTCTCAGGAACAGCGTGAATGCAGCAGAGGAAGGAAACCCTGGCAGTTGAAAAGGTCTTCTTGGAAATCATTACATTGATTCCCATACGGACCAAGGATGACTTTACATACAGAAGTACAATGTCCCCTTAAATACATGAGAGACCATATGAAAGCATCATTCTAATAAGGACTTGATGATATTCCTAGCCATTGGCCTTTGTTCTCCATAGTCATGATCTGAGGAAAAGCAAATATCTGATCTATTATTCCTGTTAAAAATGTGACATGATAACACCACTTAAATCTCACCTGAAAAGATTGCTTGTTAGGTTATGATTGATTGCTTGAGAAGACAGGGAAACTATCTTATGCTCCCTGGTTTTATTTAAAAAGTAATAATTATCTGGGAAACAGCTCATTAAAACACACCTTTCAAATATATACATATATATCTCCATTTTAAAGCAGTATAAATATTTCAAAAGATAAATTAATTGCTCTATGTCCTTTGCTGTTCTGACAGAATTTATCATTAAAGGCAAAGGAAAAGTGCACGATTTGTTTCATTTAAAGGAAATGAAAGCACAAACTAGAATTTCCCATTTCTGTAAATCCAGACTGATTTATGGCTAACACTGTTTTCAAATCATATCATGCCACTCTGACGATGAAACCAGTGTATAAAGGAAGAACAAATAAATCAGAAGAGAAATAAAAGGCAGAAAGATCATTTTGTGCTCCCTCCAGTAGACGGACAGGCAGCATCTGTCTTCCTTTGGCTGTGACAACCTGGAGTATGAGGTCTCAGGGGTCACGCCCTTCCATCACACCCAAGCCCGTCGCTGTCCCTGGTGCTGGACCTTTGCGAGCTACTGATGAGTGCAGGCCCCTTGAGGATATGAGTCTGAGCCCTTTGGGGTCTGCACTTGCTAACAGTTCATTACACATTTTATTTAGCGTAGGAAGAGTTACTGAGAGGAGTATGGTTGTTTTTCCCTTCTCATTTTCCTTGAAGTAAATAGGCTCCAAAGTTATTTTAATTATTAGAAGTTAATTCCACTTGTCTGAGTTTTATGAGTGATTAATTATGGTTTGAACATCTTTCACTCGGTTTGCTTCCCTAGAGAACCCAACCGAAGATCCCAGGCCTTAGCAATTCTGAAGTTCACCCTGAAGCGTGTTGTCAGGACCCTTGAGAGATGGCAACTGTTCCAGGATGAGGGGTTAGTTCTGCTCCATGACAATCATCTGCCAGCCAACATTTGTTGTTGTTGTTGTTATTCTTGGCTCCTCTTTGTGGGCTTTTATCTTTGTCCTTAACAGAACTTTTATTTCCATAAGAAATGTCATGTTTGCATACGAGTATCTCTCACGGGGAATCCGCATCTTTTCATTTTGAAGGAGACTTGGTGGCATAATTGTTACAGGTTGGGCTGCGAACTGCAAGGTCAGCAGTTTGAAACCACCAGCTGCTCCTTGGGGAAAAGATGGGGCTTTCTACTCCCGCAATGAGTTACAGCCTAGGAAACTTGAAGGGGCAGTTCTACCCTGTCGTGTAGGGTGACTATGAGTCAGCATCAACTCAATGGCAGTGAGGTTTTTTAATTCTTTTTCTCTTTTAGTTTTGAATAGTTTCTGTTTCTTTTAGTCCAAGTTGGTAAATGCATTTAAAAACCTCCAGTACCTTCTGTACTGTGGTGGGGTTCATACAATGTCCCAAGACACTGCTGCGGTACCTCTCAGGATAGGTTACTCTCTGTTTTTAGATTCATGTAGAATCTCTGGAGAATAGTGCCCTCCGGAGTCTTAGAAGTTGCTATTTCAGGCTGAAGAAGTGACCAGGCACCACTCATTTCATACTGTACTACAAGCAGCTCAAAGAAGCCACATTCTGCCTGGGAAATCTCCTTTGTCAAATAAGTTCGGGTACACTTTCTATCTTCCAAGTTACTGGGGGTCACATTCTCCCAATGGCTTAGTTACTTCCAAATTTGGGTTGTCATCTCTCCAGCCTCAAAAGCAGGTTCCTTCATTCTCTTCCATCTAGCACTCTCTGGAACTCTCTAGTCCCAAGTCAGTGTCTCGGGTTGCAGTTTTTGATTACAGAAATACACTACTTGTATGTCTTTGATGTTTGTTTCAGTTATCTATTGGTGACTTTAACAAACTACCTCATAACTCAGAACCTTCAAATGTATTCCTTAAGTCTGATGATTCTGTTTATTGGCTGAAAGACTGTCTGCTGGCTTTACTTTAGCTCACTCAGCTGCATTTGGTGGGAGGAACAGCAGGGGCTGGGCTTCACAGAGACAGTTATAATGATAATGAGCCGCTCTCTTTTTCATTTTCAAGGAAGCCGTATCAGCCTTATCACACGCACTCTCAGAGCAGCATTCCAAGAAGCAAGCCCCGATGCGCAAGCATTTATCATGCTTGCTGATATCCCATTAGTCAATGCAAGTTGCCTGGCCAAGTGTAGAGTCAATAGGAGAAGACCCAGTTATCTGACCGGTTAGGGCTTAGGGGCATAACAATCTGAGGCCATGGGCAGAGGAGGCTCAGTGCTATACATCTTGCCTTCCATGTGGGATACCATAATTTGATTCCCGGACAGCTTATCTTAAATGCAACCACCACTTATCTGTCAGTAGAGGCTTATGGTTGCTATGATGCTGAATGGATTTCAGGAGAGCTCCCAGAAAAAGGACTAGGAAGGAAATAAGCCATGAAAATCTTAGGGGTTACAGATCATTGTGCATGGGGTTGCCACGAGTCAAGGGCCAATTTGTTGGCAGCTAACACCACTAGTATAAAATCTCTCTTAAATATATAGAATTTGAGGTCTAAACAGGATGGTAGATCCAAATAAACTGCATGAGCAAGTGGGCCAGACTCCCATGATACACGATGCTGTTGCTTTGCCTTGTGTCCATCCATGTCATGAACCATATCAGCAGGAGGCTAGTGTCTATGGGACAGAGATCAAATATAACACTGCCTCCCCATTTCTCCATCATTTCACTTAGAACACTTTTTTCTGTTGGGTTTGATACTCCACTACTACAATGATCACAAAAAACACACAAGATCTTATAGACTATACTCATAGTTGTGAATCCTATCAGGCCCGCAATGCAGAATAAACAGGCTACAATCTAGATGCAACTCAGAGTCAACGTCAGGGAACCCAGAGCAAAGTCTATCTGGGAAAGTCCCCGTTAGTGCCTGGATCTCCCCTGGTCAATCAGGTTAGCTTTAGACAAGCTCCTCACTGGAACAGATGTCCCTCCGAGCATCGCTTGGGCAGCTCTCCTCAAGATCATGATAGCACTGCCCTTGGGTTCCAGGATTCTTATAGGTTAGCCTTGCACTTCTTGTCATTACAACGTGGGTCCCCTAAGTAATCTGAATAAAGTAATTACATTTGGAGTGTTGCGGAGGCAGCCAATCTTAGTAAAGGCCAACTATTTGGCAGGACTCCTCTAGCCAATCCATGTAGAGGTGGGGCATAAACTAACCAATCCTTGCAAGCTACTCATGTAGATCCTAAACTGAGCAATCCTTTGCAAGCGACAGGGCACATAAGAGAAAGCCATTGCACCACACATGTGTATGGCTTATTGGGGGATTTCTTAATACCAGTTAAAGGCAGACAATCAAGGTCTGATTTATTACACCAACCAGAAGTAAGCAGCCAGCTGCTCAGAAAACAAAAATGGTGGACACATTTGGGCATACATTTGGGTGTTATTTTTACTTTTCCATATATGATGAATAAAAAGGTGGGTTAAGGTCCAGTTATACTATTACCCATGTGGTTTCTGGCACCAGGAATTGAAAGTTAATAATAATAATGAGTTCTAAGAGCAAAGATGCTCACTTTGACTAAGGTGAGCCTAAATCAAGCCATGGTATTATTCAATTATCCACGTGCACGTGAAAGCTGGCTAACAAATCAGGAAGACCGAAGACGAAGCAATGCCTTTGAACGGCGGGGCTGGAGAAGACCACCGAAAGCACCATGGACTTCTCAGAGGACCACTGATCTGTCTCGGAAGAAGTGCAGCCAGAGGGCTCCTTAGAGGCAAGGGTGGCAAGACTTTGGACATGTTGTCGGGAGAGACCTATCCCCGGAGAAGGACATCATGCTTGGCAAAGTGGAGGGGCAGAGAACATGAGGGGCCTCAATCCGGTAGACTGGCATCATGGCTGCAACAATGGACTCATTGAACAATTGGGAGGATGGCACAGAAGCGTGCAGTGTTTCCTTCTGTTGTGCACAGGGTCGCCATAGGGTGGAGCCATCTGGATGGCACCTAACAGCAACCACAACAACAAAGAAAAAGTTCACATACAAACCCCTGTGAATGGGCATACAATGTGAAGAGATTGTGTTTTATATGAAATCCCATCATCCTTTGCAGGGGACTTGATAGGCACCACCCCCTGAGGGGATGAGGCAGACATTTGATAGTGAATTGATTGCACTAGACATTGTGGATTAGCCTTCGCTGCTTGAACAACGTCTGCCTTACCTATTACCATCGTGTTCCTCTGACAGAGGGCAACTGAATTGAGATAAATCAGCTGTGACCATGGCAATGTAATTCATGAGTCTCCCCACAGTCTCAAGCACCAAGAAGCAGTTGCCTTCATGTTCTTTAGTGCGCTAACATTGTAAGGTGCCAGAATGAAGAGGCAGCACCTGAAACACCGGATACTGTCTTGTCGGGTGTGATGAAAGCTTTAAAGTGGCATCCAATGTGCGGCACTGTCACTGCCGTTTCCAGAGAACATGGGTTCAGTAAGCATTGGGGTGAGGAGGAGAGTGGTCCCATCACCATTTTACCGAATAATGTTTGCTTTCACTCCCATGACTTTGGCTTATTCGATGTAGAGGTCTTAGTATCCAAAGGGGGAAGGTATCTACCAAGGAACATAATACTGACTTTGATGCTAAAATTGCACTCAGGGTAAAGAACAAGTCAAAAGGGTCAAAGTTGAATATCAAAAGTTTCAAAAAGAGGAAAAAAATATGCCATGAGGATCAAAGGTAAGACATAAGCTAGAGATCTGAGAGTTAGTGCCAAAGGCTGGGAATTTGAGCTTTGATGTACTTAATGAGAAATGGATGATCCAAGAGCTTCGGAGATAAGGGAAATGGAAATTAATCAGCAGCTTTAGGTGATAAAGGAAGCCTGAGGATCTTCACTGAGGGTCGGAGAAGGACTCAGAGATGTTGAAAAAGGACCAGAAATCTCTAAAGAGACGTATTGATCTCACAGGCTGTGATTCTATGGTTTACAGACTGTCTTTCTTGCCTGTATTCTTTTGTCCTGATCCTGGGTAGGCCTGGAGTCAGCAAATAAATACAAGAAGTGACAACTGCTCAGGGACTTGAAGCCACAAATGAGAATCTGTTCTTCTCTGTTTTCCACCAACGGTTTCCTGGATCCCAGTGTGAAATTGCAACATCACTATACCACCCAGGCTGGGACACTAGTTTTCCTTGTGGACTCAAAAGTTTTTACTGACTGGATATTCCATTTCTTCCAGTTTAGTTCTAAACAAAGTGAAAATGGAATAAAAGAACTACCTAAACAATTCGCTGACTACTGTGAATAAACATGAAAGGAAAGTTGGACTCATTGTCTATGGTTATTGAAGTCTCTTTGAGCTCACAAAAAAAGGTATTTTTTAAATCACTATCAGTTATCAGCAATGAGAAAAGAGAACTAAACTTCCTTGTGTTTTAATTAGTTATATAAGGTTTACTGAAATTTTATTATTCACTAGACTCTTTCAGACTGAAGTAGACAATTTAATGCCTTAGCCTTGAGTCTTTCCTATTCTAGAAAGTGGTACAGTGGTGGTCTCCTCCTTTAGGACTATATTAAGTCCCTTTGCACATTAATTAGGACACTATTCCAGAGCCAGATGTCAGAAGTAGGGTGAAAATAGAAGGTAGGGATCAACCAACCATATATGTTACAGCATCCACCACAGTGATCAATATAAAGACTGGGTTCATTAACAAATCAGAGACCATATGAAATATTGTTAGCATTGTATTTGTATTTGAAAGGAAAATTAAAATAGATTGAAATTCTAGTAGACTTGACTCATAACAGCCCTATGTGAACACTGCCTGGTTCCCGCTTCACTTGAAAACACAGTCCTGAGTTTATTTATCATAAGAAAAACCATTAATAAACAGCTGACATCTGTTAAATAGTTACTCTGTGCTAGATTATGTGTTGGGCTCTTTGTTGTGGATAATCTCACACAATAGTCATAACCATGCTGTGCAGTGGGTGAAACTATAATTCCATTTTTGGTAGGTGAAGAGGCTACGGGTCACCAGATCCCTTTTCAGGAAGAGCTTGTTGACTCAGCCAATAGAAAAGCTGTCAGGAGACAGCCTTTAGCAGCCCAATAGAGTCACCTCTCTCAAAGTCATGCCCTTCCCAAGGTGGCCCAATTCCAGTAACTGATCAGGTGGGGGCCACCACCTTGGCCCTACGCAGAACAACCCTAATGGGATATTTAACTGCAGTGTCCCCATCAAATCAGCCATGGTTGGTGTCAATCATGCTTCACTGGACAATGTCTCCCTCTGTTCAGCTTCATGTCCTTTCAATATCTTACATTGGTATGGATCTCAGGGATGTAATACTCCTTCAAAGTATTGGGTAGCCAGGGGGAACAGCACACTAAACTACCCAAAGTGAGGGTGTTGTTTATATCTCCACAGGGAAAGAGGGACTAGACTTCAACCTGGTGCTCCAAGAGGTGGATGCAGCATATGGGTATGAAGCAGGGGGCCAATAGAGAGTCTGAGGGTCTGGACCCAATCCCAACTACATGGACAGTCCCCCCTAGCCCCAGAAGAACTCACTTCAGAGAACAGCACTGACTCTGCAGCTCAGGGAGAAGGACATGTCTGATCAGAGCACACAACAGCAAGTGAAGGGGGAGGAAAAGAGAGTGGAGCACATTCTGGCCCACCAAGCCCTGAGGATGACATTCCTGCTCAGAGCAGCCAATGCAAAGAGAGGACCATAGGGCTGGCCCCACTATGAGACACGACGTCCCTCACTGACCCATAGTCTATGGGGAACAAAACTGGAGACATAGTGTGGGAATTGTGCCCTATCTGACCCCATTACACTAATGCGAAACACTAAGAGCATGCAACAGAGCAACAAGGGGAGCAGAGCAATGAAGTCCTGAGGGAATACCAAAAATGAACTTCGGGGCTAGGGTGTGGTGCCCCATCAGACTTGACTGGAAAACACTCCTAAAGGTCAACAAGCAGACCTTGAACTATTTTTAGGCTTTTCTTTTTTGTTGTTGTCATTTTGTTTTCTTTTCTTTTGCTGCTTTGTTTTGCTCTGTCTTGTTTTTGTGCACATTATTATCTCTGCATGTCTATCTAGATAAGATAAGCAGGATAAACAAAGAAAACAAGGGAACCAAAGATTCTGAGGGGACAAGGGAGAGGGGGAAGTGGGGGTAAAGGAAGTGGGTGTTAACAAAGCCAGGAACAAGGGAACAACAAGTGATCTAAAATAGATGGCAAGGTGGGTGTGGGAGGCCTGGTAGGGCTTTATCCAAGGGCAATGTAACTGAGAGGAATTACTGAAAGCCAAATGAAGGTCGAACATGATAGGGGGACAAAAAGAAAGTTAAAGGAAATAGAGGAAATGACTAGGAGGCCAAGGACACTTATAGAGGTCTAAATACAGGCATGTAAATATGTAAATATTTTTATATATGACGATGGGGAAATAGTTCTGTGTACATGTATTTATAGGTTTAGCATTAAGGTAGCAGTGGACATTGGGTCTCTACTCAATGCAACAACACTTTGTTCTGTTAAACTGGCATTCCATGGTGATCACCTTCCTGACACGATCACTGAAGACAAAGCGGGTGCATAAGCCAATGTGGTGAAAAAAGCTGATGGTGTCCAGCTGTCAAAAGATATAGTGTCTGGGGTCTTAAAGGCTTGAAGATAAACAAGTGGCCATCTAGCTGAGAAGCAACAAAGCCCACATGAAAGAAGCACACCAGCCTGTGTGATCATGAGGTGTTGATAGGATCAGATATCAGGCATCAAAGAACAAAAAATCTTATCATTGTGAATGAGGGGGAGTGTGGAGTGGAGACCCAAAGCCCATCTGTAGGCAACTGAGCATCCCCTTACAGAAGGGTCACAAGGAAGAGAGAAGCCAGTCAGGGTGCAGTATAGCAACAATGGAACATACAACTTTCCTTTAGTTCTTTAATGCTTCCTCCCCCCCACCCAAAATCAGATCCCAATTCTACCTTACAAATCTGGCTAGATCAGAGCATGCACATGGGTACAGATAAGAGCTGGAAACACATGGAATCCAGGACAGATAAACCCCTCAGGACCAATATTGAGAGTAGCCATACCAGAAGGGGAAGGGGAAGGTGGGGGACGATAGGGGGAACCAATCACAATGATCTACATATAATGCCTCCCAGCGGGATGGACAACAGAAAAGTAGGTGAAGGGAGACATTGGTCAGTGTAAGACATTAAAAAATAATAATAATTTATAAATTATCAAGGGTTCAGAGGGAGGGAGGAGGGAAAAGAGAAGCTGATACCAAGGGCTCAAGTAGAAAGAAAATGGTTTGAAAATGAAGAAGGCAACAAATGTATAAACGTGCTTGACACAATGGATGTATGTATGGATTGTGATAAGAGTTGTATGAGCCCCCAATAGAATGATTTTTTTTTAAATTATTTCAGGCAATCATCTAGTGCACCCAACTCTATTTCTGTATCCATTTCTCAAAGGACTCCATTTACAATAAAACCATTATACAGCTAGAAGAATAAAACAAGAGATCCTTAGCTAAATCCCAGTCACTTGGCATGATGCTGAAAGGCTGAAATTGCCTAAGTCTGACCCATAACCACCGAAGGTGATCTGGAATTTGGAATTGGACTCTTGTTCTGTACCTCTAGGGGAAGAAATTAGAACAGGCTCCTTTGAAAGCTGTTGAGTCCTGTGAATGCTGGATTCAAGGAAAGCCCAGTCCACTATGGCTGTTCAGTATCCTGAGGATCTGGAAAATGATTCAGACAGATGAAGAAGGACCTTTATCTTACTCTCTCCAACACACAGCCTCCTTGATAGGAGTGTCAGATAAAAACGAGACAGAGCGAGAATCTGGACATTGGAGCAAATGACAAATGCAGAAAAGCATGCTACCAGTCCCATCTTTTTTTGGTTGGCCTTGAATATTTCTCTTGTGCAGATTTTATTCCAATTGGAATTATTTCCAGTACGATAGCTAAGAAGACTAACTAGGTTTTATTTATGCAATTATTTATAATCATCACCTCCCGTGGTCTTTTGAAATATATTATAGTTGAAGCTATTATGATTTTTTAAATTGTATTTTAATGGATTCCATGGGGACACAGTAATTTAAAAAGATGATACCTCCTAAACTATGAACAAATGGAGCATTATATATGAAAGGATTTATCAAATGAATTTTTGGATTCCACTCACTTATCAAGTCATGGAGTAAAAATTAAAATATATAGTTTTAAAATGTTTGTAAGAACTGATCACTGAAACTAGTAGGAATAGTGAGTGGAGTTCCAGAGTAAGACCAATGTGGAGAAGCTGAGAGTGTACTGTGGGAATGGGGAAGTAACAACTGAATACTTGCAAAGTAAAAGCACTGAAATATCACTAAAATATCTGGCATGCTATTATGGATGAAATTATGCCCCTCCAAAATGTGTTGAAACCTTAATCCCTGTACCTGGAAATCTGACCCTGTTTAGAAATAAGGTGGTTTTTTTTTTTTCTTTTGCTATTGTCACGAGGTCCTACCAAAATAGCATGGATCCTAAATCTAGTCACGTGTGAGTTTTTGGAGATACAATGATACATAGAAGGAAAAGACAGGCACCAAACTACACTATGATCCCTGCCGATTAGGCCCACAGGAGAAATGGGCCACGTTGAGAGTCTGATGTGGACCTTCAAGCTCGGGAGCTGTGAGGACATAAATTTCTGATCGTATAAATCACCTGCGGGTGACATTTCTGTTATGGCTATGCTAAGTGACTAAGACATATGCTATGGAGCTGAAAACAGACTAAATGCCGTCGTTAGCAAACATTCTTAATGTTTTACATCTGGAGATATTTCTAAAGACAATATTTTCAAATGTATAACCAAAAACAAAAAGGAAATATCCAGTTGTTTTGGGGTAGCTTCTAAATAGAGAATATTGCTAAAATCCATTGGTTGCACTGAAAGTCGTGCTATTTAATTTCTTTTAACTTCTATTTACTGATACTCTTGGAGCCAAATTCTTCTCTTTATGTGCCCATCTCTTCATTTTAGGGCAGCCCCTGGTGGCGTCCTGGGTTATGTGCTGGGCTACTAACCACCAACACACCCCTTTGGAAGCATGAGCCACTCCACGGGAGAAAGATAGGGCTTTCTACCCCCATACATAGTGAAAGTTGAGGAGCCCCCAGAGTAGCTCTGCTTTGTCCCCCAGGGCCACGGAGAATCAGAACCAACTCCATGACAGAGAGTTTGTCTTTGTGGTTTTCTCTGCATTTTAAAGATTTTGGTTTTTCTCTGCGTAAAAAGATGTGATTTGCATTTTCGGTGGTGGAAGGTGGGCAGTGGGGGGTGGAAAGTGCGATGCAAGAGGAAATGGGTCTCCACAACAATCTCATCTCTAAAAAACAAAACAAATATTGGTCCAAGACCAGAAAACCCCATCCACTTTTAGTTCTAGTTGGGAATCTGTCCAAACTAAGCCCAGTTTTCCATGTGCACAAAGGAGATGGACTGGGTTGTGAACTGCCACGATCAATGATGGGGGAATAAAAGAAAAGGGGGAGGGGGGATGAGATTATCCAAAACAAATGCCATTCAGTCAAGTTAATTCAGTTTGTCAATTTTACAAGCTAATACACTTTCATTAAGGTCTGCTCTGTGGTCGTAGGAGAGAAACACGATTCCTCTCTGGATAATAAACAATCAACCTTAGAATGCCCTCTCTAGGTCACCCTTCGCTAACAGACACAGACCTACCCAGATGCTTTAAGAACCGAGCGCCTGAGGGCTCCCCGACCAGACCTTGCCTTACCTGAAATCACCGGAGGGACGCACAAGTGAGATTTCAGACACGCCGAACACAACTTCGACCGTGGGCAAGTCTCATGAGGACTGCACGAACCACAATTTGCAGCTCTGTAGCACAGCTTGTCTGCTTTTTGGATGCTGCTACGGATTTATCTGGACTCATGCAGCTCACGGTCGGAACTCCCTGGAATAAATGAATTCAGTTAAGCCAATTGCACTTGTCTCTGGTGTCAATCAAATACCACACCATGCTAAGGCAATCCAGCTCCTTCAACACCCCACTCTCCACATGCACACACCATTCATGAGGGAACCCATCTTACCCTACCTGCTGTTTCAAGGTAAGGGAATTTTTTTGAGGTGTCCAAAGACACATCACCTTCTTTTAACTTATTTATTTAGATGAGTGTCTTTTAAGAAAAAGAATTCTGTGGACTTCTTCTGGTGGAACCATAAATAATCAAAATATGTGTGCAGATCCTTAGCAGCTTCGTAGGTGAAATACAGTGCTTGGCCGACAACTGGAGAGCATGGATGGTTCTTTTCAAGCTCGAGGGCTGCTTCCAACAAAAGCTTGCGTCTCACATTCTTACTGAGGACCCCTCACAGATTGTTGGGTGCTTTGTACATCTTTATCTCCAACAGGATTGCTAGATCTCATAGGCCCTACAGAGGCTCATGTGAATAGAGAGTAGTGATTGTTCAGTGGTAGAATTCTCATTTTCTGTGTGGGAGACCTAGGTCCAATTCCAGGCCAATGCACCTCTCAGGCAGCCACCATCTGCCACCAGCAGGAAGCTTCTCTGCTGCCACACTGCCGAACGAGTTTTAGTAGAGCTTCCAGACAAAGACAGACCAAGAAGAAAGGTCTCATGTGCTACTTCCAAAATTAAGCCTATGAAAACCCTATAGATCACATGGTTCTATTTGTCCTTTGATCGTGAGGATGGCACAGGACCAAGCAGTGTTTGATTCCAGGGTGCATGGTGTCACCAGAGTTGGGGTAGATCACAGCAACCCAACATCATAGGTGGAACAGGGGACTCAGAGTCAGAGCAAACAAAATTGTAACCTGTCAGCAAAAATCAACAACCAAAACAAAAGAGCTCACCAACTCCTTCCCCTGTGGCTTTGTCTACAGCTGATCCTCCAAAGTGAGGCAGGCTCCTTCCCAGCCTGCCGTCACCTTTATGAATATAATTGTGGTAGGTAGGTTTGCTGTGCCAACATGACCGATGAACACATGTGCGATTGGTTGAAGGGTGGAGAGATGGATGGCTCAGCGAGCCTCACCTCTTTCTCTCTTGCTCTTTGATCATCTGATGAGTGTGCGGCTGCCTGTGCCTCCATTTGCAAGCTACACTATCTGTGGGACGCCTACCCGTGGACTGTCACTGTAACTTGAGGTTCCTTCAAGGCCTGCTTCGCCACACTACTGGAAGGTACATCTCACGAGCTGACCACTGTCGGACTCTATCATCTGGCTGACTGTTGGTAACCTGCTTGCTGTTTGCTGCCTGTGGCCGGATAGCCTGAATTGCTCCACGGACGACTACCTCTCAGCTCTCAAGACTTGAAGGACTGCCAGTGTACTAGCTGTCTCACGGAAGTGAGTTGCACTGAGCCATTTGTACTGCTTTATAGCTTAATTAACTCTTTATTTCTTATGTTATCTATCTACATAACTATAGACAAAATTATTAGTGCCTGGTTTTGTTTCTCTAGAGAACCCTGCCTAACACAATAATGATGGGCCTGAACAGCTCTCTAGTTAAGAGTACACGAATGTGGGGGGAGGTGGGGATGGAAATGATCTGGGCAAAGAGAGCCCAGGGAACCCACCTTGGAAGTGGAGATTCTGTGTCCTGTTGAAGGAAAGCCAGTCATTACAGGGCTGACATAATCGTATTAGCTAATGGCATTCATTGCTCTTAAAGTTGTCAAGTCTTTATCCCTAGGAAGTAGAGGACCTTCTACTTGTAGCACTGGGCAAAGGAAAGTGCAAAGCCAAACCTAATCTGTGGGCTGGGAGTCCACTCCAAGTCGTGGCAACCCCATGTGTCACAGATTAGAACTGTGCTTATGAGGCTGACATTTTAACCGGGACTCTGTTTCTGAAAGGCCCTACGGAGCAGGTCTACTCTGTGTACGTGGTGGTGGTGAGAATAGATGCCATGGCACCTAACAATGGCAACAAGCTTTTACTTTTTCTTTAATCATTTTATTGGGGCCCCTTACAGCTCTTATCACAATCCATACCTATATCACTATGTCCAGCACATTTGTACATATGTTGCCATCATCATTTTGAAAACATTTTCTTTCTACTTGAGCCCGTGGTGTCAGCTCCTAATTTTCCCCCCTTCCTCATCCTCCCTCCCTCATGAACCCTTGATAATTTATAAATTATTATTTTTTTCCTATTTTATACTGACTGTTGTCTCTTTTTACCCACTTTTCTGTTGTTCATTCCCCTGTGTGTGTATGTGTGTGTGTGTCTGTGGGAGTATATGTCGATTATTGTGATCAGTTCCCCCTCTTTCCCCCACCTTCCCCCTACCCTCCTGGTATCATTTACTCTCATTATTGGTCATTAGAGGTTTATTTGTCCTGGATTCCCTGTGTTTCCAGCTCTTATCTGTACCAGTGTATATGCTCTTGTCTAGCCAGATTTGTAAGGTAGAATAGGGTTCATGATAGTTGGGTGGGGTGGGTGGGTAGGAAGCATTAAAGAACTAGAGGAAAGTTGTATGTTCGATTGATGCTATACTGCACCCTGACTGGCTGCTCTCTTCCTGGTGACCCTTGTGTGAGGGGATGTCCAATTGTCTACAGATAGGCTTTGAGTCTCAACTCCACCTCATTCACATTGATATGATTTTTTTGTCCTGGGTATTTGATGCCTGATACCTGATCCCATAGACACTTCATGACCATACAGGCTGGTGTGCTTGTTCCATGTGGGCTTTGCTGCTTCTCAGCTAGATGGCCACTTGTTTATCTTCAGATCTTTAAGACCCCAGACACTGTATCTTTTGAGAGCCAGGCACCATTAGCTTCTTCACCACATTTGCTTATGCACCCATTTTGTCTTCAGTGATTGTGTCGGGAAGGTGAGCATCACAGAATGCTGGGTTATTAGAACAAAGTGTTCTTGCATAGAAGGAGTACTTGAGTAAAGGCCCAATGGCCATTTGCTACCTTAATACTTAACATACAAATATATGTACATAGATCTATTTCCGTACCATTATATATAATTATATTTACATATGAACATGCCTGTATTTAGACCTCTATAAATGTCCTTTGCCTCCTAGTTCTTTCCTCTATTTCCTTTTACTTTCCTCTTGTCCCACTATCATGCTCAGTCTTCATTTGGCTTTCATTAATTCCTCTTGATTGCATTGCACTTTATCAAGCTCCACCAGACATCCTATGCCCTCCTCACCATTGATTTTGGATCACTTGTTCCCTTGTCCCTGGGTTTGTTAATACCACTTCCTTCCTCCCCCAACTTCTCTCCCTTGTCCCCCTGGAACCATCCATTGCATTGTTTTCCCCTCCAGATTGTTTGTCCCGCCTATCTTATCTAGATAGACATGCCAAAACAATAATAAACAAAAACAAAACAAAAAACCCCAACTTAGCAGAAGCAGACTACTAGGCCTTTTCTTGAGATGCATTTATTACTCTTGTTGATCGATGCCGTCAATTCAGTTCCATCTCATAACGATCCTATGTACAACAGAACAAAATGCTGCTCAGTCCTGAGCCATCCTCACAAGTGCTATAATGCTGGAGCTCATGGTTGCAGCCACGGTGTCAATCCATCTCCCTGGGGGGGGGGGTCTGTTTTTGTCATTGACCCTCAGCTTTACCTGTCCTTTCCCAGCATCTCTTGACAACATTGCAAAGTGCATAAGATAGTCTTGTCATCCTCCCTTGAGCTGCAGCTAGATAGGTCAGATACCAAACTTTGGGTTACCAGCCAAACAAGTTATGCTACACAGAGACCCTTGGTCTAGGGCAAAGAGAAGCGTTGAAAATACAGACTTCTTCTTTTTCATGATCATAAGAAAAAGGAGGTGGGGAGAGCGCATGTTTTAGAGGCTCCCTGGAATAATAATCTAAAGCAAATTAAAAGTGGAAGGGGGGGTGGCAATCCCTAACGGACTGTCCTAACAAAGTCATCTTTGGAGGACAAATATAACCCTATCGTTATATATAAATATATTTACATATTTTTAAAAGGTATAGTCCCTTCCTGGGCTCCTGTCGCCTGAAACAGATATGCCACGATTGGGGTCATACAGCAGCAACAAGCCAGTCTCAGTTGTTCCTGTTGCCATGGGCAGGATAGGCTGAAAAGACCAATGGACTAGGCCACCTCAGGATGCCAGCACAGTCCTGAGACTCAAAAGTTCAGGACAAGGCACCTCCCTCTGACCCGTCCACTTGCTTGTCCCCTAAGGGTCATGTGGACTTTCTACTCCGGCTCTGGAGTCAGTGCCAAGCAAGTCACTGGCAAGACTCCTCCTCCTGGTCTCTCACACCCTAAAGACGGAGCCCCCTACTCCTGGCTTCCTGCTTTTCAAACATACTCTACAAGAAAGACTCTCCTAGTGACAGGTAGAGTGAGGGGGGCCTTGAGTCTAGGGGGCAAATCCCAAGAGAGTCCTGCAGTCGGCAAGCGCCCTTGTTTCAAGTGTTGTGTTGGAGTGGTGGCATTTGGCTTGGAGTTTCTGTGCCGGCTCTGGCGTGGGGATGAGCCCCTAGAAAGGATGGTGAGGACGGCGTTAGGGTGGGCGGGCATCTCAGGGCCTCTCTCTCACACCCTGCCGGGCTCCCTACCTCTTTGGCCTAAGCTGCGGGGCCGCTTCTCTCCAGCACGTGGCGCTGCGCGCGCTCCTATCCCGAAGCCGCGACGCTTCGTGCGCTGACAGCGGGGCGCAGCCAGCCGGCTGGAATTGAGTAGCATTCATTGAATCTGCGGTGTTCATGACGTCTCCCTGCGTGGTCCATCACTTTGCTCCCAGGCGGCGATTTTTATTTTTCTCCCCGTCCCTCTTGCCTTCCCCCCTTTCCTTCCACTCGTCTCCCCTCCGCGCCCCTGTCGGAGCGCGCACCCCTGCGCCCTTCGCTCGGCGCGGCGCCCAGCCCTCCGCTCGCGGCAGAGGGAGCCTGGCTGCGGACGGACAGACGGCCGCACCTGGCCGGAGAGGCTGGGCGGGCGGAGCGGGGATCCGCGGCGCCCGGGGAGCTGGAGCCGGAGCTGGATGACCCGCGCCGAGACCGGAGTCTCCTGACCGCTTCCCGGGGGCTGATGTGAAATTGGACCAGCTGATTCCAGTTTCTCTTTTCCTTCATTATTATTATTGTTGTTGTTATTTTAAAATCTCCTCCCCTCGCCATCTCTTGTGTAGTGAACCATTATTCCGGCTTGCTCCGTTCCAAGGGAGGAGATCATGATTGAGTGAAGCCACCCCTGCCCACCACAAGGTAAGCGCTGCGCCGAGTTGCTGGAAGGCGAAAAGCTGGCAGAAATCTGGGCGAGATGTTCGGTGCCCTCGAGTCCTCACCGCCCCCTCCTCAGTCTCCGCCAGGGCTGCGGGCACCTCCGCTCCGAAGGGGAGCAGGAAGCCCAAGTCCAAGGGAAGGCGAGGGAGCCGCCGGTTACATAACAGGAGGGAGATCTCTTTTGGAGGGTTTTTATTAGCAACTGAAAACTCAGTTGGGCGGGGAGAGGAGGGGTCTGCACGCCCTGGGCGCGGAGAAACCCAGTCAGTTGTTGCAGACAGCATTCCCACAGCCCTTGGCAAAGACAGAATGCAGGGCTGACTGGCAGGGCGACTCGCCTTGGAGTCATTTACAGTTGGGAAAAGCCCATTGTCTTCGTCAGAAGCTCTCTTCTAGTTCTGTTTTGCAGAGAGAGAGAGAGAGAGAATGCACAAATGCATGAGAAGGAAAAGTGAGGTGGGGAGAAACAACAGAAGAGAGTGGAAAACAGAGAATCGCTCCAACTGTTGGCTATCAATAATACCTGAGATGAGATGCAATAACTAAAATTAGTGAGTGGAAGATCTCCTGGAAATAAACGGAAAGATTTTGTAATTGGGAAAGAAAAGCCTCGGATAAAATGAGATGTTTATAGCATTAGGGGGTTGGAAGAACCCTCGGATCTGGCTTCCTCCTGGGCATGTTTTCAATAGCAACAAGACATTAGGCTTGCATTAGTTTTTAACAAAAATAACATTAGTAATCCCCAACCCCGGTAAAACAGTGTAGCAATCCACAGGTCCGGTGTCTGGCTCAATATGGAAAGATGGTAAGGGACGGGGGACATATTTTCACCGAAACGGGGTGAGGTGGGCGAAGAAACAAAATACCAGAAATTTCCGAAGCATCCCGCCTCCACCACCACCCTCGAGAAAGGAAGGGGGAGGGGAGGACCCCTCCAGCATTTATGACTTCGATAATCAGTGTGTGCCCAGCGTGTTTCCTGGCTGCTTTCATGCAAAGTCTGACTGTCCTGGAGCCCCGGGGTCCTGGGTGCAATGCCACATCCCTGCTGCTATGCCTCTTTGCCAGCTTCTTCTCCTGATACAGTGTGTGTGTATGGTGGGGGGGGGGCGGGTGCGGGCAGCAGCAAACCCAGCTGCTTCGCTAGAAAGAGGGACTTGCTGTAGTCAGGGCTGAGCTAACTAAGCTTCGCCCATTTTGCCTGGAGAAAGAGCTGGAGTCTCCATGGCGACCTAGGGAGGAGGGGAGAAGGCAGCTCCAATTACAGAGAAAGCTTTGGACAAAACTTTCCCACCTCCGGGCATAGAAACAAGCCAGCCAAGTGCCCTGTGGAGAGTTTCCGGGCATCGGGTACAATCAAGTATGTGTCGACGTCCTGCGAGGGGGGCTCCTAAAGCCCCCTGGTATCCCTCAAGCCTCCGGAACGTTGTCCCAGGATGCTGAGATCTTTCCCCTGGGTGGATCCTGCTTCAGCACCATGGCTAGAGCACAGCCCCCAGGAGTTCTCACCAGCCATAGGGCGCCAGAAGTTGCTCCCTTAATATAAAGGACCAGCTCTCTTGTCCTTAAAGAATCTGATAATCCACGGGCTTAAGTGGGAGCAGAAGAGCTTGCAAATCGTCCATTTCCTGCATGGCCGGGATTCAGAGCAGCTCTTTCGAATTCAGAATACGAAAAACAGCAAAAAGACCAGTGCTGAACTGGGAATGGAGAAAGGAGCTTGTCCTTGGGGGTGGGGGTGCGAGTGTGCAGATGCACACACACTCACACTGATCAGCCCCAGAAGAGAGTGGCCTGGTTCCCACAGAGCCCCTTTACCTTAGAAGAGCATCTCTTCATTGCTTGTTCTCTCATTGACCTCCCTTTAACTTTTGCTGTGTGCAAATGTCGCAAAGGCGCTGTGGGGGCGCTCTGTTCTGTGAGAGGCCATCCAACCAAGTCCTGTCTAGGGGTCCAGAGACAAAGGAGATGGAGGAAAGAGTTGACTCCCAGTCCAGACCCCAAAGACTCTAAGCGAAGCAGGCAGCCTCTTGGGCAGGAGAGAGGATGTGTTAGGGAGCAAAGAGGGAAGGTTCAACTCCAGCTGGCTTGTGAGCAAAGTGGACACGTGCCAAAGTTGCGGGCTCAGGAAGCGGCGAGAAGTCACTTCTGTTCGTACAAACGGGTCGGCACTGCGCGGGAGGGGAGGATTCATCCTAATTCAAGGTACATGTCAACAATCGGCAGGGGAAGCAGGTAAGTCCATCCAGCCAAGCAGCCTTCACCTTACACCAGTCTGGTTCCCTGCCCTGTTCTCATCTTTGGTAGTGGTTGGGTTTTGTTTTGATGACCTCTGTCTTGGCACAAATGAGGGGAAATCATTCAGGAAGGTGGCAGTCGCGTTTCAGTTAGTCAAACTTAAAGAAGCATCCAGGTGTTGTCCTTTGAATTGCAGTGATCCAGCAAGCTTTGGCAGCTGGCTGGAAATCTGGGGAAAGAAAGCCTCTATGATATCTCTGGCTACGTTCCCCTTTTAAGGATGCACCTGTGTATGTGGTACTTGGTCTGTTTCCTAGTTGTTATTTATAAAGGTAACCGTGTAACGCCCTGGTTTTCCTGGCTGGGTTTCCCCACTGTGGATGGGCATGTTATTGCTTTCCAAAGACAATGCATGCTGTAGACTTAGCATGTGGTCCCAGCATTGGGGGTGGACCTTCTGATGGATTTTGTTTGTTTGTTTGTTTGTTTGGTTTTTGTTATCATGGCCAGTGAAGGCAGAAGCAGTCTATTTAAAATCTGTGCAAAAGGGCGAGAGACACCATTATTTCGTACATTGCAGCCTCCATTAACAAGCTTATTCATGAATTAATTGATAAAAGAGTTGCTGTCTACAGTACAGAGAAATGATGCATAGGAGTACTGGTTCGATTTAAATGAAGCCATTGTACTCTACATTTGCTCTGTCCAATATTATCAGCAAGAGGAAGTAGAGTTTAGCTAAGATATAAAGCCATTCACAAATATGTTATTCTGTAAACAGAAGATTACATTTGTGAGTTCTAAAGTTCAATTACTCTCAGGAGTTAAAAAAAAATCAGGGCAGTGTAAATAAACCAGGTATAGGAAATGGCTGAATTAATGATTGCCCCTTCTGGTAAATTCTGTGATCATACACTCACTGGCAATATACCGAAACATGACTTGGTTTCTTCCTGAGTGGCTAACTGCTCTGCAAAGTAAGCAAATGTCTTTGTTGACTCTGTAGCATTGCTTCCTTATGGCAGTCAATTGTATACTCAACAATAGTTGTTTACCCATTTCAAATAATGTGTTAAGGAGTAGCAGCTTCGTAACATTTCATCCATGTGTGCTTGATTCCATTCTATGATATGAGCAAAAATCATTTTGTTATCTCATCTTGGTATTTCCTAGACATTCGCTAAATAGTATAGTCATACCTAGCACTACGCCGGCTGCTTGCTTCCTTTGGGAATATGAAAATACTGTGATTCACTCCTACATCTCCTCCCTGAGACTCAAAAAAAGCCCATGGGCATCGAGTTGATTGCAATTCATAGTGACCTCCTATAATAGGATAAAACTATAAGACAAGAGGCTAGATGCTTAGTAAGCAGTAGGGAAAAAAATCATTGAAGATTAAAGAGATGTAAATGTACCCTTGTGGGAGCTTAACCTCATTCCCAGATTTTCACAGGTAGAAAAATGTTGCTCTCCCTTGAAGGTTTAGTGAAAATTATGGGATTCTTCAAGAAAGCAAGATAAGCTCTCATTATCAAAATGGACAGGCAGGCAAGGCAAAGCTCATTTCTCTTTCATTCATTAATTCTTATTAAATCAATGAACTGCAAATAATATATAGATTAATTAGAGACCCAAAAAACAAACAAAACATAGCACTACCATCAAGTAGATGCCAACTCATAGCGGCCCTACAGGAAAGCGGATCTGCCCCTGTGGGTTTCTGAGACTGCAACTCTGTAAGGAATTGGAAAGCCTCATCTTTCTCCTGAGCAGCTGGTTGGTGATTTCAAAATACTGACCTTACAGTTAGCCATTAAGACTCCTTAATAAGGGGTACAGGTCAGAGAAAAACAGAGGAGAGGTTATGAAGAAAGTAAAATTTTAAAAGGCCAAGATTTATTTTTATCAACTTAAAAGTGACTATTTATTAAAGCAATATTTCTTTTAAGATGTGTTGTATTTCTATTAAGATTCAGGGTCAGTGGACTTTAGATGTTCAAATTAAGTGCATTTAAATTTATTCCTTATTGAGATATTTTGTATTGTCTCTTTCCTGTACCTTCAGCCACTGTCATTGAAATATACACTGAAAGGTAATTGATTCACTCCAGGTTCTTTACAGAATTATTAAAACGGGCAATACAGTATACATAAAAGGAGAATAGGCAGCTAACTTTAAAAAAACATCAAAACTCTTACACTGAATTAGGAAATTCTTTTTAATTGTAGTTAAACTGTTGGAGAACGTAGAAAAATGAAATGCAGTAATTTGGGGTAGCAACATATTTTAAAGTTTCTGCTACAGAAATAATTATGAGCTCATAGAAAGAAGAGATTCTTATAATTGCTATTAGTGCTCTTGTGGTATTATGCGTTTCCTCTAGAATACAGAACCAAGTCTGTTGCCATAGAGCCGATTCTAACTCACAGATACCCCATCTGTGACAGAATAAAACCACTCCATGAGGTTTTCTTGTCTATAATCGTTACAGGGGCAAATTGCCAGGCCTTTCTTCCACAGCACCAGTGGGAGGGTTCCAACTTCCAACCTTAGGTTAGGAGTTGGTAGGCTAGTTGGGCACCACCCAGTGACCTAGGCTACACAGATATTTGCTATGGTTCTAACTCATCAATCAATGATGAAATGATTTATCTCTAATAAAGGACAACATCTCCTTATAATGAGATTCAGTATTCTTCTAAATGGTGGTCCTTGACTTCCTGTGCTTACTAATACACTGTGACTATTATTTTTTTATGATTACTGAATTCTAAAGTTAAACAAATCATCAGAGGAAGATTTTGCCCAGTGTGCACTCTTCAAAGTGCCAGCAGAATCGGTTTCGTCCAGAGTCCAAGACGACCATCGATCAAATTCCATAATTGGAATGTATGAAGTCAGCGAGAATTTTAACCAGATGGCTATTTCCTTCATGTCTGTAGAGATGTATCCAGCAATCTCCTCAGTCTCACATACCAGGTGTCCTCTCCATGGTGGGTCTCAGGACCAGGGACCAAAAGGCACTGGTGGTTCTGTACGTGAACAGACACTGACTGCTAGTCACCACTGGTGGTATCTGCAGACACAAACATTTAATGGTATAACAACTTTACGAAGTGAGCCAGCCAGGGCAGGGCGTGCAATGTGAGAGACAGATCTCTAAGTTGCATTTAAATCCTGGTGCTGCTGCAGGTTCCTCTCAAACAGACATCCGCTTTTTTCAAGAGAAATTTTTGGAGTCAAGAGAACCGAGTCAAAACCAAACAAGCAAAAAGCAGTATTGAGTTGATTCTGATGCATGGCAACACTGTGTGTGTTGGTAGAGCTGTGCGCCGTAGGGATCTTAATGTCTGCTTGATTTTTTAGAAGTTGACCACTAGGCCCTTCTTTCTTTTTTTTTAAAAACATTTTATTAGGGGCTCATACAACTGTTATCCCAATCCATACACACATCAATTGTGTAAAGCGCATTTGTACATCGTTTCTCAAAACATTTTCTCTCCACTTAAACCCCCGACATTAGGTCCTCATTTTTCCCCTCCCTCCCCGCTCCCCCCTGCCCCCTCCCGCATGATCCCTTGATAGTTTATAAATGGGTATTTTGTCATATCTTGCCCTGTCCCACGTCTCCCTTCATCCACTTTTCGGTTGTCTGTCCCCCAGGGATGAGGTCACACACAGTTCCATGTAATCGGTTCCCTCTTTCCTACCCATTCTTCCTTTACCCTCCCTGTTTTGTCACTCACACCACTGGTCCTGTAGGGCTCATCCGTCCTGGATTCCCTGTATTTTCAGTTCCTATCTGTACCAGTGTACCTCCTCTGGTCTAGCCAGACTTGCAAGATCGAATTCGAGTCATGGTAGTGGGAGCGGGGAGGAAACATTTGGGAACTAGAGGAAAGTTGTATTTCTCATCATTGTTACATCGCACCCTGACTGGCTCATCTCCTCCCCGAGATAGGCCCTTCTTTTAAGGTGCCTCTGAGACACTGCAACCCCTATCCTTTCTGTTAGCAGCTGTGTAGGCTAACCATTTGTACCACCCCTTGATTTTTTAAAATACTGTCTTAAATTGTCATCAGGAAATTGTGTGCATCTGATGTATGCTCAAGAGGTGATGTTGCAATGTGAGCCCTGGTTATATGTTGGACTGCTAAGTACAAGGCCAGCTGTTCAAAACCGCCAGCTGCTCCGTGGGAGAAAGACAGGGTTTTCTACTCCTGTAGAAAGAGTTACAGTCTCAAAAACAAACAGGAGCAGGTATACCCTGTCCTATAGGGTCATGATGAGTCACCATGAAAACAATAGCAAGTATATGGATAGTCTAGGTTGATGGGTGGTGCCAATGGGTTGTGCTCCAGTACTAACCTACTATCTACTAACCTAAGTTTGGAAATGAGTTTATTAGGTTGTTTTTAGATCTGACTAGCTCAAGATGTATCAATCATCTTTTTGCTAGACTTTGTGCGGGAACAGTAACTCCAATATTTCATTGACTTGCACAACAAAGGTTAATTTCTCCCCCAAAGTGTATACCCTTGACTTGACAGCCGTGACTCTGTCCCATGTGGGTTCTTCATTCTGGGATGGAGGTTAGAAGAGTAGATTTCTCTGGGACATTCTAGTCCAGTGTCAGAGGGAAAGGAGGCATGTCAACATAAGCAACAGCACTGAAAACTCCTGCTCAGATATGGCCCAAGTTATCCACTCAAATTCCATTGGCCAAAGCACATCGTATGCTACCCCAATGCTAGAGGTCAGTGGGAAAGAGATGTTTATTTATCTCAACATTGCGACACTGTACACATTCCAGCAGCAGATAAGAACATAGATTCTGTTTGCAGAGAGGTAAGTGAATAATTGGAAAAATTTCACCACTCTGATATGTGACCTTGATCAACTTTATGGCTTGGTTTCTTTCATCTATATAACGAACGTAATAAGAATAGCATCTGGAAGACTCATCTAGAAGTCAAATCTCAAACCTTGATCTATTTACATATTTTTCTTTCTTTTTAAAAGTTTTTTCCTTTTTAAAAAATTAATTTATTCTTCTCTGGGTCATAGGTTTTCTTTGTTGTTGTCATCATTATGTTCTCTTTCATCACTTTGTCTTGCTATGCCTTGTTTTTTGGATGCATCTTATTATCTCTGCAGATCTATCTAGATAAGATAGGCTGGATGAACAGTCTAGAGGAGAAAACAACAGGACCAATGGTTCCTGGGGGACATGGGAGAGGGGGAGGTGGGGAAAGGAGCTGGTGTTGACCAACCCAGGGACAATGAAGCAACAAGTGATCCAAAATTCGTGGCAAGGAGGGTGTGAGAGTCCTGGTAGGGTTTCAGCAAGGGCAATGTAACTGAGATAAATTACTGACACCCAAACGAAGGCTGAGCATGATAGTGGGACAAAGTAAAAGGAAATAGAGGAAAGAACTAGGAGGCAAAGGGTGTTTATAGAGGTCTAAAGACAGGCATGTACATATGTAAATATATTTAGATAGGATGGTGGGGAAATAGATCTACATGCATATATATTATAGGTTTAGTATTAAGACAGCAGATGGACATTGGACCTCCACTCAAGTACTTCCTCAATGCAAGAACACTTGGTTCTATTAAATTGGCATTCCATGATGTACACCTTCCTTACACAATCCCTGAAAACAAATGTGTGCATAAGCAAATGTGATGAAGAAAGCTGATGGTGCCCAGCTATTGAAAGATATAGTGTCTGGGGTCTTAAAGGCTTGAAGGTAAACAAGCAGCCATTTAGCTCAGAAGCAACAAAGCCCACATAGAAGAAGCACACCGGCCTGTGTGACCACAAGGTGTCGAAGGGACCAGGTATCAGGCATCAGAGAACAAAAAAATCACATCAGTGTGCGCCTCCTTTCCCGATATGATCACTGAAGACATATGTGTGCATAAGCAAATGTGGTGAAGAAAGCTGATGGTGCCCAGATATCAAAAGATATAGCATCTGGGATCTTAAAGGCTTGAAGATAAACAAGTGGGCATCTAGCTCAGAAGCAACAAAGGCCACATGGCAGAAGCACACTAGCCTGTGTGACCACGAGGTGTCGAAGCGATCAGGTATCAGGCATCAAAAAACAAAAATATCATATCATTGTAAATAAGGATGAGTGCAGAGTGGAGACCCAAAGCCCATCTGTAGGCAACTGAGCACCCCCTTACTGAAGGGTTGTGGGGAGGAGACAAGCCAGTCAGGGTGCAGAGTATCAATGGTGAAACATACAACTTTCCTCTAGTTCTTAAATGCTTCCTCCCCACACTATCATGATCCCAATTCTACCTTACAAATCTGGCTAGACCAGAGGATATACATTGGTACAGATAGGTACTGGAAACACAGGGAATTTGGAACAGATGATCCCTTTAGAACCAGTGGTGAGAGTGGCGATACCTGGAGGGTGGAGGGAAGGTGGGGTAGAAAGGGGGAACTGATTACAAGGATCTACATATAACTTCCTCCCTGGGCAATGGACAACAGAAAAGTGGGTGAAGGGAGACATCGGACAGTGCAAGATATGACAAAATAATAATTCATAAATTATCAAGGGTTCATAAGGGAGGGGTGAGTGGGGAGGGGGGAAATGAAGAGCTGTTATGAAGGGCTCAAGCAGAAAGAAAATGTTTTGAGAATGATGATGGCAACAAATGTACAAATGTACATTACACAATAGATGGCTGGATGGATTGTGATGAGACTTGTACGAGCCCCCAATAGAATGATAAATAAATAATAACAACTACTCCAGAGTTGTCATAAAGATTAATATGATCATGAAACATTCTTAGTCCAATGCCCGGCAGAAAGCAGGCACTTTATAAACAGTGGATGCTGCTAGTCATTGTGTCACAGTGTGCTTTTAGGTTCTATCCTCAGAAAGGTTGTGTACACTGTACTAATGAGCTAGCTGCAGAAATAGCAAAATCCTTAAATCTCAGTGGCTTAGAAAAGTAAAAGATGAGTTCTTATACCCATAAATCTAATTGGCTTTTGCCGTACAAAAACCAGGCTGACAGATGCTTTGCAGTCCGGCTGGCAGGCAGGGGAAGAGGCAGAATAGAAAATTTTAATGAATCAGACCCAGAAATAATGCCTATCACTTCTGTCACTAGTCTATGGCCATACCTAACTGCAAGAGTAGCTGAGAGCATCATTTAGCTCTGTCACTCAAAGGAAGAAAAATTGCTAGGCTGAACACACATTGTCTTATGTACTCCATGTTAAACATGTCTGCTAATTCCATTTTAGTATGAATAGCTGGCATCACCGAGAATGAAATTTTGTGGGTCACAAATGCGATGAAACAGTTACCATCGAGGATGTTCTCACTCCTGCTGTTCATTTACGTGTCAGAGCCAAACTTTGCTCCAGAAGATCTTCAGTGGCTGGTTATCGTACCTGCCTTCCAAGGAGCTTCCGGTAGAGGCCATCCGTGCACATGTTAACCTTTTGCACTGCCCAGGGACTCCAAAAATAGAGAAGAGCAAATGATGTTTCCCAAGGTTAAACAGATCCTTGGGATAGATAGTATTTTGTTGAGCCCTTGACACATGCTGCAATGATTTACTTTTTATACATAATTTAGTTGGTAATCTTTAAAACTTTTCTTGTGAATATAGATGATGTTTGCAAAAGAGATGCAAATCAATATCATCAGACTTCTAGTAGCTGAACTGCTAAAGTCGATATGAAGAATAGCTACATTCACAGCCCATGTTCAGGACTAACTTTCCTAACCTGACAATTACAGCCCACGTGGTGTTTAAGAATGCTGAATTAGATCCTGTCTTCCAATATCTAGTACTTGTTGTTGACTAGCAATTTGCGTTTTGTTTTGAATCACATAAATGTCTATAGGTTATTCACATGCTGTACACTTCAGTTGAGTTAATCTAGCAATAGTCAGTGTTCTCCTGAAAATAGACCATGTAATTTGCCAGGAGTCTTGAGAACTCCTGCCTGCCTCAAGGAGATCAGGTACCCTTGGGAACTAAGAGGCACAGCTTTCCACTAAAAGCAAGAGACGTGTGAATGTTAAACTCACACTCTAGGATAGAGGAACGTCAGGGAGAAGTGTATCCAAAGACTCTGACACAAAGGGACCTGGAGGAAGCAAGGAACCATAATGCTTTCTGCTTGCTTCCATTTCTTTCCTCATCTGGGTGACAAAGGCAACGTCCATTCATGCAGGGCCCCTGGTGTGTTGTTGCTGTTGTTAGCTATAATCAAGTCAATGCCTGACCTGACTCACAGCAAATGAAATAAATACTGCCCAGGCCAACAACATCCCCATGACCAATTGCGGATGGGGACGCTGTGATCCATATTGTTTTCATTCAGAAGTAGATTATCAGGCCTTTCTGACTAGTCAGCCTTGGGTTGGAGGCTCTGCTGAAATCTCTTCAGTATCAGAGCAACATGCAGAGTTCTCCTGGCAGAGCAGGAACGTCTGCCACGAGCTGCTTTGGCTAGGATGGAACCCAGGTCTTCTTCACAGAAGGGGAGAAGTCTACCATTGATTTATCATCAACCTTTACTAAAAAAATTGAGGAACCTAAATTGTGAGCATCACTAATTCTTCCATGGAGCATTTACCTTAGGTTTGAGAACTCTTGATAATGTTAACTATCTTGCATTTCCGATAATAGTTCCTCATAGTGGGATTTCTGGTTAATAAAGAGTTTGGGTACAGAGGCCTTATTGTATTGGCACCTCATTTCATTTCTGTCTACAGGTACCTCCTCTCAAAGGGAAATAACCCGACTCAGTCATGTGCAGAGGGGTGGTGGCTATTGTTTTTAGGGGACGTTAACACAGCTCCAACTCATAGTGTGCCCATGTGCCATGCTCACACTTGCCCTTAGTTTCAGCACATTGCTGCAGAAACTGTGTCTGTCAGTCCATCCCATCAAGGGCCTCTTTTTTCGGTACCCCTCTACCTTCTCAAGCATGATGTCCTCCGGACTACTCTCTCCTGATAAAATGTCCAAAGTATGTGAAGCAAATATCTCCACATCGTCACTTCCAAGGAACATTTTGCCTGGACTTCCTTCAAGACAGACTTGTTGGTTCTTCTGGCAGCCCATGGTACTTCCAATATTTTTCACCAACGCCATAATTCAAATACATCAATTCATCTCTGGTCTTCCTGATTCATTGTCTAGCCTTCATATGAATTTAAGGGAATTCAAAATGCCATGGTTGGGGTCAGGTGAAACCTTGTCTTCAAAGGGACATCTTGGGTTCTTAACACTTTAAAATACAATTTGTGAAGCAGATTTCCCTGATGAAATACACCATTCGATTTCTTGGTTGTTGCTTCCATGAAGGGTGATTGACGATCCAAGTAAAATGAAATCTTTGACAATTTCAATCTTTTGTCCATTTATCCATTGTGAGTACTTTTGTATTCTTTGTACCGAGTTGCAATCCATACTGAAGGCTGTAGCCCTTTATCTTCATCAATAAATTCTTCCAGTCCTCTTGGCTGTCAGCAAGCAAGGCTGCGTCATCTTTACATCAGAGGTGTTAATGAGCTTTCCTGCAATGTTGGTAGTCCAGCCACTTAGGCTATTTATTTAGCACAGAGATTAAATAACTACAGTGAAAAGGATACAACCCCGATGCCACCTTTCCTGGCTTTAAACCAGGCAGTATTTGCTTGTCCCATTCAAGCCGTTGTCTCTCAGTCTGTTACAGGTTCAGCATGAACACGATGAAGTGTTCTGGAATTCCCATTCTTTGCAGTGTTTTCCATAGTTTTGATGATGCACATAGATAATATGCCTTTGCATAGACAATAAAGTGAAATTAAACATGTTTAATATATTCTCTGTTTTTAGCCAAGGTCAATCTGACTTCAGCAATGATATCTCTTTTGCCACATCCACTTCTGAATCCTGCCTGGATTTCTGGCAGCTCCCTTTTGATATGTTGCTGCATCATCTTAAAAACTGTCTTTAGGAAAATTTTACTTGAATGTGATCTTAATGATGTTGATGTTGATGTGGAATAGATTCCACATTCTATTGGGTCACCTTTCTTTGGGATTGGACACAAATATGATTCTATTCCAGTCAACTGACTCGGTAATTGTCTTCCAAATTTCTTGGCTTGGTATTTCCAATGCTGCCTCAGTTTGTTGAGTAACAAATTCAATTGTTATTTCTTAAATTTCTGGAGCCTTGCTTTCCCCTAATGCTTTCAGAGCAGCTTGGACTTCTTCCTTCAATAGCATCAGTTCTTGATCTTATGTTACCTCTTGAAATGGTTCAAAGCCAACCAACTCTTTTTGATGCAGTCACTTTGTGTTTTTCTTTCATCTTTGATACATTGTTCAATATTTTCTCATAGAATTCTTCAATATTGCAATTCCAAGTTTTCATTTTTCTTCAGATCTTTTAGCTTGGGATATGCTGAGCATGCTCTTCCTGTTGGGTTTTCTAATTCCAGCCTTTGAATATTCCATCATAATACTTTGTCTTCTTCAGCTACCCTTTGCTATTATTTTGTTCCACTCTTTTACTTCATCATTTCTCTACGCACTACACTACACTCTCTACCTTCAGGAGCACGTTGAAGGGTCTCTTCTGACATCCACTTTGGTCTCTTCTTTCTTCCCGTGCTTCGGATGAAGCTTTTGCTTTCCGCGTGTGTTATGCTCTTGATGTGATTCTACGACTCAACAGGTCTTCCATCATTAGTGATCCATGTGTCAAATCTGTTCTTGAGATGTTTTGTAGATTCAGGTGAACTGTACTCAACCTTGAATTTTGACTCTTGTCAACTTGTTTTAATTTTTTTTAGCTTCAACCTGAACTTGTGTATGAGCAATTAACAATCTGTTCTGCGGTCAGCTCCTGGCCTTGTTTTGGGTAATGATATTGAGTTTCTCCCATTTCTTCCCATGGATGCCATAAATTTCATTTCTGCGATTCTACCTGGTGAGGTAAACATGAATAGTTGCCTTTTATGCTGTTGGGGGAAAAGGTGTTTGCAATTAAGAAGTCTTTGGTCTTGAAATTTTCTGTCATGTCATCTCCAGCTTTGTTTCCACCACCAATGCCATATTTTCCAACCACTGTCCCTCATCTTTGATTCCAAAACTTGCATTCCAATCCCAAGCAGTTACCAATGTATCATGATTATTAGTTCAATCAGGTTCAGACTGAAGAAGTTAGTAGAATTCTTCAATTTGTTCATTACTGACTTTAGTGTTTGGTTTGCTAATTTGAATAATAGTTGGTGTGTTAGTCTGGGTAGACTAGAGAAACAAATTCATAGAAACTCATGTGTATATAAGAAAGAGCTTTCTATAAAGAGTAATTGTACATTAAGGAAACATCCCAGCCCAGTCCAAATCAAGTCCATAAGTCCAATACTAGCCCATATGTCCGATACCAATCTATAAAGTCCTTTTGAGACTCACAAAGCACATGCAATGACACCGAATGCAGGAAGATCACAGGACAGTGGGTGGGAAGTCTGGTGGATCCAGTGACATTGAAAGCATCTCGGCGCTGTCAGGGGGTCTCCACATGGCTTCTCCTGATGCTCTGGCTGCCATCAGCCTGTCTCCATGTGGTATGTCAACGAGAATGTCTCGCAGGAACTGAGTCTGTGTCTCAAGCAAGCTATTTATCTCCTTAGTTCCTCCAAATGAGGTCATCAAGCTGCGACCTAAATGACAGGCTAAATACCACAGTTGTATTACCTGGATTGACTCATAGATGTGTAGATGTTATCCTTTCGATCACAGACAGTGATGTACTTCAAGGTTGATTTTGAAATGTTCTTTTTGACAATGAATGAGGTGCCATGTCTCTTGAGTTTGTCACTCCCATCATAGTAAACCATATGATTGTGTTATTCAAAAATAATTATTTTAACTATTTCTCTATGTCAGATGTCCACATTTTGGGCATAGTCAGGCCTTGTCATTCTTTCTGTCAGCTCCCAGAGAAGCACCTTTCCTTGTCCCTTTCAGGGCTGGTGGCCCCGGTAGATTTCCCAGCAATGTTGGTTAGAGCAGCAGTTCTCAACCTGTGGGTCTCGACCCCTTTGGGGGTCGAATGACCCTTTCACAGGGGTTGCCTAAGACCATCGGAAAACACATATTTCCGATGGTCTTAGGAACCAAGACACCACTCCTCTGTCCATCTCCAGGTGGGTCCACCCACATGCAGATATGCCCACCTACGAGTACCTGATATGAAGAATGTTACCCATGCTACACCATGCTTCAAGACAAAATTTCATTTATTTAGAAATAAATATTTCACAATATATAATTATATATTGTTGTTGTGCTTAATCACTATGCTTTAATGGTGTTCAATTTGTAACAATGAAAACACATCCTGCATATCAGAAATTTACATGATGATTCATTACAGTAGCAAAATTACAGGTATGAAGTAGCAACTAAAATAATTGTATGGTAGGGGGTCACCACAACAGGAGGAATTGCATTAAAGGGTCTTGGCCTGAGGAAGGTTGGGAACCAGTGGGTTAGAGAAGATTCATCGATCTCCCTTGTCACTTGGTGTTTATCTTCCCCTTGTGCGATTCTGTCTGCGTGTGTCTTCTCCTCTTTTATGAAGACTCTACTCAGAGGGATTAGGACTGCATCCCACACTGTGCTAGCACAGCTCCACTGATAACATGCCCCAAGGAAGTTTCCATTTCCAAATATGGTCACAGTCACAGGAACCGGGGCTAGCACTGCCGTGTCTCTTTTAGGAAGACATCACTCAACCCACAACAAAGGGGTCATTGCTGCTGTCTAAACAAATGAAACTTGCCACAGTAAAAAGACTACTGGAGGCAGACACAAGGTTTGTGTCAATGAAAACTGACCTGAAACACAGGGACCCTGTGTAACTAGGCCCGAGTTTCCTAGTGGTGCTGTAACAGAAGGAGGTGGCCCGAAAGAACAATTTGTTTTGTTTTGTTTTGATTTCACAGTTGCAGAGCCTAAAATTGCAGGTTCTGGACAATGTCAGTCCTTCCTTGCTATTAACCTTGAGTGCCCCTTGGTTTCTTGACTCGTAGATAATCCTTACATGATGTGTATCTTCTTCTGTACATGAATAGCTCTCTAGTGAACCTGCTTTTTCAATATCTAGAAGTATTTTGATTTAGAAACCACAATCCTAGGACACGATCTAATTAACATAGCACAGGAAAGTCTACCTCCAGATAGAATGACATACATAGGTATAGATGGTAGGATCCCAATGCATAGTTTCAGGAGGGGGTGCCATCATTCAATCCATAATGACACCCACATCAAGGACCTCCCTTCCTCTTTGCGTTGTGGATACCAGTCTACATCTCTTCACTAGGCAGGAAAGAACATTTCACTCTGAAGGCTTCCTGGACATGGCTGACCATGCCTACTTGTAAATAGCTACATGTTCTTTTCAAAGTTGAGATCCCAGTTCAACTCAGACAAAATACTAATTAGGCCCAGAGCCGT
The DNA here is from genome assembly GCF_000313985.2 of Echinops telfairi. Lineage (NCBI taxonomy): Eukaryota > Metazoa > Chordata > Mammalia > Afrosoricida > Tenrecidae > Echinops > Echinops telfairi. Next base: position 30,270,668 of record NW_022111372.1, on the reverse strand, counting down.
ACCACAGGTGCCAAGGGAGGTGCCAATAATATGGATATACCTCCTCCTCTTGAGGAATCCAGTTGCAGTCACGGTAAAGAAGGAATGGGTCCCCTCCATTTCAACTGTGTCCTGAAGATTCACCAAGAAATACCCCAAATGCACAGTCACCTTTTGAATTTCCTTCTGGTCCACAGAAAACAGTACACAGAGGAAGGCTCATAAAGGACCTATCATAGTTGTGTTGTCAGAGAAGAAATGCCTTTTGCTGAGAAAGAGGTGGCATGAAGTGGCTCCCTTTCACGTGTCATTGGCTGTCCGCAGGTCCCTCTTGGTGGGCAGAAACAGGAGTCCGAGCGAACAGGAAGGTCCCCTTTGGACAGAGGTTTTCATAGTGTATCCCCAACTGCAGCAGTGACATCTCCTGAGAACTGGTTACAAATGGAAAGCTCTAATCTCCACCACATACCCCCAAAAGCAGAAATGCGGAGGAGGAGAGTCAGGGATCCGAACATCAACAAGCACTGCACGAATTGCGGTGTGCACTGAGGTTCCAGAATGACTGAGTAGGTTTTCGCACAGCTGTCGGAAGGAGGAGGAACTCAGACACACAGCTTCTGCAACCTCTTCCCACAGGCAAGACCTCCAAATGCACTCAGGCCAGAGCCACGTGAATGCACAGCTGGAGAGGTTATGCCTGCCTGAGCCTGCCTCTACTGCTGCCAGGCAGACCAACCAGAACTCAATGCCTAGGAGGGAAAAAATAACCAAACAGCCATTTGTCCACTAGATAAAATATGCATGATCACCCAAAGTGGCAGGAGGCTTTTCTGTTGCTGTCGTTGTATAAATAAACTGCTTAGTCTTTGGAAATTACAGCTAATCCAGCCAGAAATTTCCTTGTTCCTTTTTTAAAAAATTAAGTCTCCCCTATTATCCTTTAAATAAAAGATGCTATCAGTGAATAAGAATGGTGTACTCTCAAGAAAATCCCTATTAAGAAAACTGAATAGAGAGCTTCTCATGGCAAAGCTTCATGCCATCAAGGAGCAATGAGAGTTCTAGAACACGCACTTTCATTTTACACATCTCTTGACCGTCTTACTATTTCCAGAAATTGGCATTCAATAGCTGGGTCCTATATCATCAGAGCTCCTTGGATCACTCAACAGATCTTTATTGAATGCCTAAGCTGTATTGAAGATAGGGAGAGGCAGGAGGGCTGGGGATGAGTCCTGGTTTCAGCTCTCAAAGGCCTTAGATTTTAATAAATAACAGTTTCAATGGGACAGTAGTGTGTAATATGAACACTGTAGCATTAAATGAGAGACCTTTATGCTAGAATTTAAGTAAGGGACATGAGCATCTTGTACTGGACTGCTAACCTAAAGCTTCTCCATTCCAATATACCCAGCAGCACCATGGAAGAGAGGCTTGGAATTCTGTGTCCACTAAGATTTGAGCTAAGGAACTACCATGCAGAAATTCTACTCTCTGACACATGGGGTCACCAGGAGTCAGAATTGGCTGGACAACACTGATTTTTGTGGTTTTGGTGAATTGAAAACATTGAGATAGATGTAGTGGGATGGGAACAAAACTTGGAAGAAGAATGGGCTTGGGGTGGGTAAAGAGAAAGGGAGGAACTTTTCAAGCTACCTGCATCCATTCAGAGAGTGTTGGCAACAGAGGATGGTCAGGGTGTATGTACTGTGCTGTAGAATAAATTGACTCACATTTGGCCTAGCACTCAACATTCTAGATGTTTGAGAGGTAACTGCTTGGATTGGGAGAGAGGGGAAAGATCCACACAGGATTTCACCTGCCAGCTGAGCTGGGGGCAGGGTAAACTCCAGAGGAAATGCTCAGTTCAGGAGATAGCTAGGAGGCTGATTAGAAAGGGGGAAGACCTATGTGTTCTGGGAGTTGTAAACGAGCCAGAGAAAGATGGTCCAGTTTCAGCACCAACTGAATGATGATAGAAGCAGGAGATAGATCACTCATGAGCTGAGAGAGCAGGCTGATGATGGAGTCAGCCCAAAGAAAGCTCCCACACCGCAGGCCCTGAGCGAGAGGGATTGCACATGGCCACAATCCAGGTGCAGAATGTTGAGATTGTTTCAGTGAATAAAAAAACTCGCTTGGGAAGAAGTCCAAGTGAGCTACTTCAGCAGCACATTAGAGCCGAAGTTGGAGCTCAGGTCTCTTGTCACCTTCTCAGGCACGCAGTTGGCTGGTAGCATTGCAGAGCGTGGCCTCCAGGATTCAGCCTTCGGGAGGCACTGTGGGGAACAAGGATGTGCTGAGCTGTGAATGAAGTCTTTTTTTTAATCTTCATTACGTCCCATTTTCAAGAACAATGATGCTTCAGATTTAAGGGAAATGTTATATGTCAGAGGACCATCCTATCGACCTGTACACAGCCAGTTGTCACGTCCATGCCAACTCACGGTGACAGAGTGAGAATATACATTTGAGATAGACACAAAAAGACCTTCTGGAAATCAGAGTTTCTAACACCGTGCAAGTCTTTGAAGTGGAGGACAAGGTTGTTTATTTTATGGCGTGACAGGGAAGCAAAAAAAGATGAAGTAGCTGGCTTCCTGAAGATGTGGGGTTCATGAAATTTAAGGTGTCATAGTACATTTGAAAATGTCATTAGAATTCAAAAGCACACTACCCCCCTCCAACCCCTCACCATGGGTAAGATTCCATGGGGCCCCTTCTGGGCTTTAAAACCCTACCTCAGACTAGATGGTGAGTGCTTTCCAACCAGAGGACATCACCTTCCAGACCGTATGGGACAGTGGTCTGCTGCTACTCACAAGGGTCCCGGTGGCTAATTTCTGAGACGTGAACAGCCTACTCCTTCCTAGTTCTCAGTCTGGAAGCTCAGTTGAAACTTGGGTTTACCTTGGTAAACCTGCTCGTATTTGAAATACTGATAGCGTAGGTTCCAGCATTAGAGCAACACTCAAGCTGCCAGAATAAGCCAAACCGGTGGACAAGTAGTGGAATTCTATTTGTAGAGGTCAGAAAAGAGTTCTAAGATGGAAAAGAGCTTTCTCCTTTCAGTAACTTTTTTCTAGTTCAAACATCTTTTTTGGATGCCGCTCAAAATACAGTATTTGAATGATGGAAGAAGACACATAAATTCATGTTTCAGATGGAACAAAGTATGTATCATTCACTTTTATGATTCATATAAAAATTGGAGCACAGTCCCGGGCACTGGGTTCTGCCATTTCTATAGGGGTATTGTCCTTCAGGGCTGCTCTGGAGACTTTCAAAGGCCAAGCCTGATGCTGTTAGCCATGACGACATTTCCTTTCAGTAAGCCTGAAAGACTGACATCACATTTGAGTCACGCAGCTCTGAAAAATGAGCTTTGACAGACACTTAGCTCTATTGGATGACATCTATTATTTAATGTCTTTCTGTAGTAGGTCTCTAGCTATAAAATAGAGATCATTGGGGACTGGGGGCGGGGGTGGCAAAACCATCAGTTAGCAAGCTGTTTTTGTGGCCCCTGCTTCTATGTAGCTATGCAAAATTATAATAAACCACTCAAGGAGGTTATTGTTTTATTAATTCTCAACTTTACACTTTTACTTAAGGAGGCAGGTATCTGTTTACAGCTATGCTGGCAGGACTTTAAAGGAATAATAAGCTGATGGGTAGAATAATGAACCAGATATATTGCGGGTTTCCACATCATCAAAGATTGAGCTGTACTCAGCATAGCACACTCACCAACATAGGGAAGTGAACTCATGTTTTCAAAGCATTTACCAACTGAATCTGAAGTCAGAGAAACTTTAGGCTGAGATTCTGTTTTACCCTGGTGTGAATAGATCGTCTCAGTTATTCAATGTGTTCATCCGGGTAGACTAGAGAAACAAATTCATAGACACACATATGTGTACAAGAAAGTGCTTTATGTACAAGAGCAGTTGAATATTGAGAAAACATCCCAGCCCAATCCAGATCAAGTCCATAAATCTGATATTAGCCCTTATGTCTGGTATCAGTCTATAAATTCCTCTTCAGATTCAGAAAACACATGCAATGATGCTGAATACAGACCAGTGGATGCAAAGTCTTGTGGATGCAGTGGCATTGTAAGCATCTCAGTACTGGCTGGGTTCTCCATGTGGCTCCTCCAGTGCCCAGGGCATGAGGTCTATCAGTGTAGTGCCATGTGTTTTGTCAGTAGAGCGTCTCCAAAGGAGTGAGCAGAGAGAGTGTCTCCCGCCTCCAAGGAGGAAATACAGGAATTCCCAGAATCCTCAGGGGAAGGCCATGCCCACACAGAGGCTTCATTGGCTATACAGTGACTGACAGGCTTGATTGAATCCCTTCACTGGTAATACTTCCAAATTGACAACATGTTATATAACTACCACATTCAATTAAATCAAAACATTCCACTCCTGAAGCACTCCCTGTCTCCCAGGTATTATGACAATGCCTAAGTCAATACTGAATCTTATACGTACAAATGTGCTTTAAAAATGGATGTATGTGTATGGAATCCCTAGATGATGCCTATGGTTAGCATGCTTGACTGCTAACCAAAAGATTGGAGGTTCAAGTCCAGCCAGCAGGGCTTCAGCCATTGAAAATCTGATGGAGCACAGTTTCTGACACACATGGGGTTAGCATGAGTACTGGTTACATAGGTGTATGTGTGGAGGGGGGGAGAGGGCCTCTCTGCATTTGTACCTATATATCTATATATTTATATAGATGATTTTAATATGAGTGTCAATCTTTAAATTCATCTTAGTAAAGCTTTCACCAATGGATATTTAAAGAAATTGTGCATGGAGTTTGACCTTATTTGCAGAAATCAATCTATTCTTTCTCTAAATGACACTTACCTTTAATATAACTTCCCAATTTTGATCCTACCATTGTTTTTACATTCCTACAAAGCAATGAATGTTTATTATGGGTTTAGACAAGTAAATACACTCTGTATTTATGCAGTTGGATAAAAGAAATAAAATATAATCAATTTGTCTTACCTGGGTATCTTTGCAATTCCTGTGTTGTATGTAAGATTGAACATACTTACTGTGCATGATAGCCTTCATTTTGGATATTTGGGTAGTTTTCTTTTGTTCTGTATACAATGCTATAATAAGTATCTCACACGATATATCTTTGTACACACCTTATCAGATTGCTGTTTTTGTGTACATCCTTAGCAAATACAATTGCTTGGTAAAAGGGTAGGCTCTTTCCAAAGGCTCTTATTACATTTCCCCAAATTGGCCTCCAGAAATACTAGGCATACATCCAGAAATACAGAAAAGAAAAGGAAATTATTTTCTACCAGCCCTCAACAAAAGGACCTCCCCGAGGGGAAAAATGAGGACCTAATGCCGGGGATTTGAGTGGAGAGAAAATGTTCTGAGAATGATGAGGGCAATGGATGTACAGATGTGCTTTACACAGCTGATGTGTGTATCGATTGTAATAAGAGTTGTATGAGCCCCTAATAAAATGATTTATAAAAAAAAGGACCCTCCCCCATCCATTTATGACAACAGTGCTAGTTGGTGGTAGCATTCCCTCTTTCCGGATGGGAGACCCAGGTTCAATTTCTGGCGGATGCACTTCAAATACATCACCACCCATCTATCAGTGGAGGCCTGGACGTTGCTATGAGACTGAACAGGTTTCAATGGAACTTCCAGAATAAGACACAAGGAAGAGAATCAGTCAGTGGAAACCCTATGAATCAGAAGCATCCGACACACAATGATGATGAACGTGTTACAGGTCTGGACAATGTTCCTTTCATTCCACTGTGTTTGGAGTCACTAGGAACAGGGAGCTGGCTTGATGGGAGAACACAACAATGCATCCATCTATTGGGTGCACCATCGATCCACTTGGCTATGAGGGAACACAGGGAAACTGGACCAGACCCTCTTGGCTGCCAGGACCTGTGCTCCCTTGAGCCAGTGAGGAAAAATAAGGGGCTTCAGAGGTTGGGCAAAATTTTTCCTATGGCGAAACTCATGTAAATTTTCAGAATTAGAATCACATCCATTAGGACAAGTGATCCTTACCGTCCCCTAGTAAGAAGGGGCACACCTCATTTTGATGATGGAAAACAAAACCCAAGTTCATCCCATGGGAAGTGTGAGACAAGCAGGATTTGTCATCGGAGCCCGGGGTCTGGAATTCTCCCCTTGGCCTCTTCCCATCTGTGCTCTTTAAACATCTTGTCAGATGGCATTTGAATCTAGCCTCGCTGTGGAATTCATGCCAGGGCCAGCCAGGGCCCAAGATGTGTTCTTCTCAAGAGATATTTAAAAGAGTCGGCAGAACTGGTTATATATTAGCTTCTTGTAATACTGTTACAATTTGGTAGCAATAGAGGGATTGAGACATGTGGGTTGGCAGGAGGTGGGGGGAACAATGCAGCTAAGGGCAGTTTCCTTTAACAATAGCTTTTCCATTTTAACTTGGTCATATTTCAGGGCAGAACCTGCTTTTTCCACAGGGTTCACAAACCATTATTAGTATCACATGTGGAAGAATACCATTAAAGAGATGCCGTGATTTCCGCTGCGATTCTATAAAAAAGATAAAGATTTCCCTTCACTACCATCACCTGTCCCTGCTCAGGAGAAGCTTGGCATGTGTTATCTCAATAGAAGGAATTTTCTCTTTCTTTGTTGGTTTATTTTCTCCTTAAAATTTAAGAAAAGTTTGCTGCTAAAGAGTTGGCATTTTTAACTTCTGATAAAGGAGAGAGGAATCTGCTTCTCTTTTCTTCTTCTTTTTTCCCCTTGTTTTTACTACGAGAGATTTTTGCCTTTCTTATCATATAGCATTGAAAATTCGCCATTGTCTGTCAGGTTGTCATGCTGTGGTGGCTTGTGTGTTGCTGTGATGTTTCAAATGCCGGCAGGAACACCAAAGTGAACACGTTTCAGCAGAGCTTCTAGACTAAGAACAGACCACGAAGGACTCAACCCCCCACTTCAAAGGAAAGAGCTGCCGAAGACCTTACATATATACAGCTTTGGAGCATTGTCAGACACTGAAAACCGAAAGAATGGAAGTAGAACTTTGTGGAAGGTAGTACCACACGGTGAGTCCTTCAGGTCCAAGAGCACTCCAGTTGTGACTGAGACGGAGCTTATTTCTCAGAGTGTAGTTGACTACGGCAACATGAGTTGGGTAAAGACTCTGGGCATGGAGCTTTGGGGAGCTTCATTTGCTGATGTGGTACAACTCAAGGTAAAGAGAAATAGCTACAAAAACCTACTAATGATTGGAACTTGGAATGTCCCAAGTATGAGTGAGAAAATTGGAAGTGGTCAAAACTGAAATGGAATGCATAAAGATTAATATCCTAGGCATAGTGAGCTCAAGTGAAATATGAAAGGCAGCTCTTTGGCCATTCGACTAGAAGACATCCATATTTGTGCCCAGTCCAAAGAAAGGTGAGTCAACAGAATGCGCAAGCTACAGAACAATAATATATTGCACGCAAGTAAAATTTTGCTAAAGATCATCCAACAACAATTGCAGCAACACATTGATAAAGAACTACCAGGAGTTCAGGTCAGTTCAGAAGAGGATGTGGAACAAGGGATATCACTGCCAATATCAAATGGATCTTGGATAAAAGCAGAGAATACCAGAAAGATGTTTACTTGTGTTCTCTTGACTATACCAAGGCATTCAACTGTGTGGACCATAATAAACTATGGATAACCTTAAGAAGAATGGGAATTCCAGAACCATCATGTGCTCATGAGGAACTTGTACATGAATCAAGAGGCAGTTGTGCAAACAGAACAGAGGAATACTACATGATTTAAAATCGTGAAAGATATGCATCAGGGTTGTCTCCTGTCACCATACTTAATCTGTAAGCTGAGCAAATCAACAGAGGAGCTGGCTTATATGAAGAAGAATGTGGCATGAGGATTGGAGGAATGCTTATTAACAACTTGAGATATGCAAATGACACAAACTTGCTTGCTGAAAGTGAGAGGACTTGAAGCACTTGCTGATGAAGATCAAAGATTGCAGCTTTCAGTATGGAATATAACTCACTGTAAAGGAGACCAAAATCCTTGCCACTGACTAGTAAGTAACATCATGATAAATGGAGAAAAAGTTCATTTGTCTTGCTGGACTCCACAATCAATGCTCATGGAAGCAGCAGGCAGGAGAGCAAAAGATGTAGTGCATTCCAGAAATCTGCTCCACAAGACTGAGTATTGAAAAGCAAGGAAGTTACTTTGAGGACTAAGATACAGCTGACCCAGGCCATGGTCTATTCTATTGCATCGTACACATGTGAAAGTCGGACACTGAATAAGGAAGATCGAAGAAGAATAAATGCATTTGACTTGTGGTGCTGGAGAAGAATACTGAAAGTACCACGGACTGCTGAAAGTCCAAACTGATCTGCAGTGGAAGAAGTAAAGGTAGAGTGTTCCTTAGAGGCAAAGATGGCAAGACTTTGTCTGGCATATTTTGGACATATTGTCAGGAAAGACTAGTTCCAGAGAAAGACCTCATGCATGGTAATGTTGGGGTGGGGGAGGGTGACAGTGACAAAGAGGAAGGCCCTCAGTGAGATGGAGTGGCACAGTGGCTGCAACAATGTGCTGGGGCACAGGAACAACTGTGAGGATGGCGCAGGACGGTGCAGTGCCTCGTTCTGTTGTGCGTGGGGTCCCTATGGGTCAGAGCTGACTCAGGGGCACCTAACAACAAGATGGAAAGGACATATACCTGCTTAGACAGGCACCTGTACCTGACAGGGGACAGCTGTCCAACTCGAACAAGAGGATGTTGCCTAGCTTAAAATCGCAAACATGTGTCTGTCAGAGTTTTGTACTTCCAGCGTACTTATTCATTCTGTATGCTGAGCCAGTCATCAGAGAAATGGGTCTATATGAAGAAGACTTTGGCATCAGGACTGGAGGAGGGCTTCTCAACAACCTGAGATTTGCAGATGACACAAGCTAGCCTGCTGAAAGTGAGGAGGGCGTGAAGCACTGCTGATGAAGATCATGGACCACGACCTTCAGGTTTGAACCAACCAGCTGCTCGAAAGGAAAAAGACGAGGCTGTCTCCTCGCATAAAGATTGAGTGCCTGGAAAAAGCATAGGGACAGTTGTACTCTGTCTATGAGGCCACTGTGAGTCAGAAGTGACTCCAGGGCAGGGAGTTTAAAGTTTGGTTGGAACGAAAAACCTGGTACTGCTTCCCCCACTAAGACTAGCTATACCGAGAAGGGTTATTGCAGCTGTCACTAGCTGAGATAGAATCAGCTCCCAGCTCATGATGACCCCATGCACAAGAGAAGAAAATGTTGCCCAGTCCTTCACCATGCCCATGATCATTTGAGATCCATAGGATTTTCAGTGGTTGAATTTCAGAAATAGATGGCCAGACCTTTCTTTCTAGCCCTTCTTAATGTGGAAGCACCATAGCAACACACGAGTTCAGCATCACAGCAATACTCAAGCCTCCACTGACAGACATGTGGTGGCTCTTCATGAGTTACATTGGCTGAGAATTGAACCTGAGTCTCTTGCTTAGAAGAAAAGATAATAAGAATGCTATTATTATGCCACTACTGTCTACCCCAAAGAGTTATTGATAGGGTCATATTAACAGTAGCTTCTCGCCACTCTGCCCAGGCTGACCCTTGACCCTTCTAAAGGTTGGGTAGCTGGTCCTTCATCATTAGAGTCAATCCAGACCCAGCCATGCTGCATCATGAACCCTTATGGAAAACCCTCCTCTGTGCGTCTTTAAACAACAGGAGCTTTTACCTGGGTTTTAGAAAGAAGCTGATAAGCTGGAACTTGGAAGCTGTGTGTGTCTATCTTCCTTGGCATTGCTAACACAATATTAAAGTAAAATGACTATCTCAAGGTTCCTTCAAAAAGCTGGAGAAAGTATAATCATTTTTTCTGATGTTAACAAAAAGAAATCTAGAGAAAATGTTGAGATATCCAGGGACTTCAAAATGTTTATGGAGCAAGAGAATTAAAAGACAAGAGAATTTTTCAACTAGAAGCTTCCTCATATTTCTACTTTCATTTTGCTTTGTTTCTCCTCAAATTAACTTATATATAGGCAACCTAAGAATGGTCCCAAAAACAGTCAGTTCCATTTGCCAGGCAGATAAAATAATGCTGTATAAGAGAGAGGGGAAGAGGGAGAACAAGTGTTGATACTGTCTTTTTGTGCTAAAGCGAGCGACCCTCAAATTTTAACTTGCACAGGAATCACTTGAGATCTTGTTAAATCATAGATCTAATCGGTAGGTTGTGGTGGGCCTGAGAGTTGGCATTTCCTATGGATGCCTTGGTGGAGCTGATATTGCCGTAGCTTCCGCTCATCAAATAGCTTGCTTTCCTTTGCATGGGATTAGACAGATGCCAATGAAGGATGAGTATACTTCTAGCTCCGAGCTTTCCAGACTGTCTTTTTTATATCATCGTTTATCTGAACGAGGAAACTAGGGTTATACGGCTTCCTGAAATTAAACAGTGATGGGAGATGACAGGGTTTGGACTATGCTGTAATTTAACAGATCCTTTCAAAACTTCTGAGGGCATGATGTTGGAGAGAATCCGGGGGAGAAAGAGAAAGGAGGAGATAAGCATTGAGCACAGCATGCTTGTGTCTATTTTTGACAGTTCCCTGTGTTATGTACAGTGTAGCTCTGCTAGGATGAATCACATGAACTTGGACTAGGGCTATGTATGGAAGTAATATATATTTCAACTTTTTAATAAATAGAGCCAAACTTTCCAAACCCATTCCCTTTGAGTCGATGCCTACTCATGGTGACCCTGTCTTTTACAGCGTCCAGCTGTTCCATCAGGCTTTCTTGCCTGTAATCTTTAAGGAAGCACATTCCCAGGACTTTCTTCTGCAGTGCTGGTGGGTGAGTTTAGATGCAAACCATTGGTGCCACCAAGGGACATTTTTTAAAAAAATAAGAAGAAAGAAGGAAAAGATGGACGACTCACCTTGATGTCTTGAAATAAAGACCAAGGAAATTCTGGCTGGTGATTTAGGAATGCAATTCAGAAGCCAAACCAGTTGGACAAAAGTGTCAAAATTCATTAATTCCAAATCAGAGAGGGTGCTCAGCAGAAAACAACAAACAACAGAGTGTCCCCTTGCCCTTGCTCTCTGTGATGACCATACAGGTTGCCATTTTTGCAGGTTGTGCTAGAGTTGAGTGCTATACACAAATAGATCCCGACCAAATATATCAGCATTTTTCTACAGAGAGAGAGCAGGGAGAGGAAAGGTTAAAAGGAATACCTTAAAGCTATGAAATGACTCCGATGAGTTCCTTAATTGTGATTTCTTTAATGACTACAGCAACAAAATCATTAATAAAAATACTGTAACTTTATTGTCAGGGCCAACACTAGACCAATGTGTGTATGTGTGTGTGTGTGTCTTAAACACCCTAATCCTTTGTGCCTAGTATACACTTGTGTGTGTGTGTGTGTGTGTGTGTATGTCTTAAACACCCTAATCCTTTGTGCCTAGTATACACTTTTTTCAACTTGCCGCCTCTCCAGCCTTGACCAGCCTTCTGTATTCACCCTGAATTCTCTCACTTATACTAACATGTGAATGACTCAGAAGGGATCTGAATGAGTAACGTGCCTTCTCTATATACATTTGCCTAAATATAGTCCAAACTTTCAATCCATTCACAACTACCAATATTTCGTAATGCCACATTTTCAAAAACAGACGCAAAAGCAACTATGGCAGAAAGCTAGCATCTATTGACTAACATCTGGAAGTGAGCCCATGGATATTCTCTGTACTTGCCTGAACGTTTGAGATCTTGCATAATAAACATTGAGAAATTGAGTGATTGACTTTATTACCCACCGGCCCCACACCACGCTGCTGCTATCGAGGAAGTGGTGCTGCCTGAATCGACTCACATGTTGGGCTCCATATTGAGTGCTCTCTCTGACCCGAGATGGTTCAACTCCCCAACTGCACATTAGCCTTTCGCAGAGAGCCATCACAGAATATCCATATCTGCTCCACACTCCAAACTAATTAAATAAGAACCTCAGAGGGAGCAGCCTTATATGGCCATGTTTTAAAAACTCCCCATGTGGTTTCCCTGGGCATCCAGAACTGAGAATCACTGGTTGAAAGAATAGTCAGCAGAAGATATTCAAAATGCACCGGCCAATTTGGACGTAGTTAAAGTCACAGCCTGAAAACCTTGTGAGACAGTTTATTGTGCCAGCCTGGCTGATAAACACAAGTGGGATTAACTGAAGGGCAGAGAGATAAATGGCTTGGTGAGCCTCGACTTTCTTGTCTCTCACTCTGTGATAATCCGACCAGTGTGTGGCTGCCTTGCTTGTTCTGTGCCTCAATTTAAAGGCTACACTACCTGTGGGATGCCTAGTCTGTGGACTGTGTCGCTGTAAGTTGAGGTCCCTTTAAGACATCTCTGGAGCTGGGGACTGGCGGTTGGTGACCTGCCTGGCAATTGGTGACCTGCCTTGTGATTGGCTGCTGTGCTGACATAGCCTAGCTCTCTCTACAAATAGCGGAAGATCTGGCAGCAGACTAAACTTAAAGGACTGCTAGTCTCTCACAACTCTCTCTCATGGACGTGAGTTGCACTGAGCCATTTGTAGTGCTTTCTAATTTAACTGTTTATTTCTTGTATTATATATTTATCTGTATATGATTTAACAGTTCATTTCTTGTTATATATCTAATTATCTTTATAAATAAATATATTAAATTATCAGCAATTTGGTTTTATCTCTCTAGAGAACCCTGTCTAACACACCTTGCTTTTGACCATTTTCTTAATATCAACCTATGTGCCATGCTATCCTCTTTGCCCATCTACCGCCTTCAACTCACACACAGACCACCAGTGTTTCGGAGGCAGGATGGAGGTATTTACCTTATATTATTAGAGCTTGGGTATATGAATAACTAAACCTGCAAAATATAGGTGAGCAGGGGCAGGGGAGGACTGGGGAGTGAAACAGTTGCTGGTCAACAAGAATATCTCTAGATTTAGCTGAGTATAAGACACCCTGAAAGTGTTCCTTCTATCTAAACAGCTTATCAATCACTCTGTGATAGTTACATAATCTGTTGTCAATTTGAGACTTAAGAGTGAGGGGGTGGAGTTTAACTTGTCAATCAGGTCACAGCTTCATGCTTCATTTGGAGGCACTAAAGAGATAAATAGCTTGCTGGAGGTGGGACACACGCCCACTCCCTGTGAGACATTCCTGCGGACAAGACACATGAAGCTACGTTAGAGCCTTGGAGCTGAAGGAGCCCCATGGAGACCTCTGCCAGTGCTGAGATGTTTCCACCACCACTGGATCCACAAGACTTTCCACCCACTGACCTGTGATCTTCCTGCATTCAGCATCATTGCATGTGTTGCGTGAGTCTGAAAAGGAATTTATAGATTGATATTGGACATATGGGCTAATATCGGACTTATGGACTTGATCTGGACTGGGCTGGGATGTTTTCTCAATATACACTTGCTCTTTTATATAAAACTCTTTGTTATACACATAAGAGTACCTCTGAATTTGTTCCCCTAGTCAACTCAGACTAACACACTATGGTATCTGGGGAGTGCAGTACTAGAGAAACAAATCGTGAAGATGGAGAGTGGTTGCTTGTTCGACCTCTGCCTCATGGTAGGTTTTCTTCTTTAGCTCATCAGAAGCCAGATAAGTTCATGCAGTTTACTAGGTTGAGTTCTGGAAAGAATTTGGGAAGTTAAAATTTGGATTATTTTGTTTGGTTGTTGTCTTTGGTTATTCTGGTTTGAAATGGCAAAAATGAATGTTGTTAATATATATTCTGAGCTCAGGGATACAAATCATCCCTTGATTTTCTCAGAGCTGCTTAGTGAAAATGGCTGACAGATGGTCAAAATGGATGACAGAAAGCTTAGCTCTGGCTTGATGCTGTCAGAGGTCTAATCACATACCATGTGCCAATGGAATAGTATAGATAAGGATTAAGACAAGCTGAATAAGGATTGAACTAGACTGTTTTAGGAATTGAGATTAGTATCTGATTCTACTTTGTTTATACTGATTTCTTCTGCTTATTATTGTTGATACAATGATTGATAGAAATTATTATTGGGAAGTGTAGAGAGTTTTTAAGCCTTGCATTCAGCCATTAAAATGTGAATCTTTAGATAAGTTAGGACACACCTGCAAAGAAGGCTCTGAAAAGATAAACCCACCCAGTGCTTTGGAGTCCTCAGGACATTTGCATTCCAAGAGACTTGCCTAGGGGGCTATTGACAGATTGAAGAAAAAGGAACTCTTTGGCTTTTTGAATCTTGAACTAGTGGTTTTTGTCAGAAGCTGGAAAAAGTCTAGAGCCCTGAAGAAACTCTCCGTTCCAGGACTGAACTGTTAAAGGGAGCCTGTGTGCAAACTGAAATGCTTGCTAGGTGACCACCTGGATCCACTTGTTGAGTGGACATGAAAGAAATGCAGCAATAAAGAGATGGGTTGAGTTTGGCCACTGACATCCATGGACCTGGTTTACAGGAACTAGAGGAGGAGATGACAGCAGGTTGACTGCTCTGAAGTTCATGACCTAGCCCAATGGAGCTAGGGTTGTTGAGAATATGTGATGAAGCCCATGGTCTAAAGGCAAGGCAGCCAATGGGCACTGTGGTGAGGCTAAGTGAGGCAGCCCACATTGAGTTGACCAGAACCTGACAAGACAAGAAGAAGATTTTTGAGCCTGTGAACTGGTCCATATTGTTGCTGACTTTATGGATGGCCCATGCTCATTTGACTTTGTTTATGACTACAGACTCACAAGGGTCCAACTGGAATGAAGATTCTTCACATCAAAGAATATGATTGCCTCCTCAGAGCACTGGGTTGATGTAAGTGGGTAGTAGAGAAATTGGATACCCAAAATTGGGTACATAAAGGTAGGAAGTGGCTGGCTTACAAACTTTCATAGGTGGGGGAATATATCCATAGGATTATAGGATTAAAGTGTAGGTGTTCACATAAATATAGAATATTTTTGTTTTTTTCACTTATAGAATGTTATATTTAAATGATGGTGGCACATTTTTGAATTGCACACATTTCAGTTTTATCCTGCTAGGTACAGATATGATTTTATTATTGTTTGTCTGAAAATTATATATGGCTAAAGAATTTTGTGAAAGTGTCAAATTGACAAGGGGTGGCCTATGGAAGTTACATAATCCGGTGTCAATTTGGGACTTGAGAGGATTAAGAGTGAAGGGGTAGGGTTTAGCCTGTCAATCAGGTCGCAGATTGATGACTTTATTTGGAGGCACTAAGGAGATAAATAGCCCGCTGGAGGCAGGACACATGCTAACTCCCTGTGAGACATTTCTGCAGACAAGACACATGGAGCTACTCTAGGGTCCTGGAGCTGAAGGAGCCCCATGGAGAATCCTGCCAGCACTGAGATGCTTCCACTGCCACTGGATCTACAAGAACTTCTACCCACTGGCCTGTGATCTTCCTGAATTCAGCATTATTGCATGTGTTGTGTGAGTCTGAAGAGGAATTCATAGATTGGTATCAGACATATGGACTAATATCAGACTTATGGACTTGATCTGGACTGGGTTGGGATATTTTCTCAATACACTGGCTGTGATCTTCCTGAATTCAGCATTACTGCATGTGTTGTGTGAGTCTGAAGAGGAATTCATAGATTGGTATCAGACATATGGGCTAATATCAGACTTATGGACTTGATCTGGACTGGGCTGGGATATTTTCTCAATACAGTGAACCCTCGCCACTTCGCGCTTCGACTTCCGCGGCTTCACTCTATCGTGGTTTTTGCGTAACAGCGCATGCTCTGTCATTACTGCCACTGATTGGCTCATACTGTACACGCTTCTGTCTGCATCGCTACGTATCGGAGCTACGTATCA
>NW_022111372.1:30235994-30253383 GCF_000313985.2 Echinops telfairi | reverse complement strand
AAAATATTTGATTTACAAATAAGGAATCCTACTTCGCGGAATTTTATTTATCACGGTAGGGTCTAGAACCGATTAACCGCGATAAACAAGGGTTCGCTGTATACAATTGCTCTTTTATATAAAATTTCTTCTTATACACATATGAGTGTCTCTGGATTTGTCTCTATAGTCTACCCAGACTAACATAGCCTCTTTAGGTAAATTTAAAATATTTATGAAAGTTTTCTTATAACTTTTAGAGACACATTTCCAAGTAATACTTAATTACACTTGTTTTTTCAGTTAATATGAATCCTTCACAAGAATGGGGACACATTTTGCTCAGTCTTTAAAATGTGTTTTTCACAACCCATGTTGCACTTATAGTACATGTGTATGTGTGCATGTAGGTGTATGCTCCTATACTTTTCCCTTGAAAAAATTTTGAATCTGTGTACTTTTGAATCCACTTTTGAATCTCTGCAGCATGGTGCTTGAGATCTAGCATGTGAAACTGTTTTATGAAAATAAAACGGAAGGAATCTCTTGCCCTGGGTCTGCCATTGTTCTCACTCCTCTACATCACTTCTCTGAGGTAATTGAGCATGATTTACATAGATCCCAGAGATCAGGATTTACCCTGAGAATTTTTTATATTTAACTTCAGCAAAAAATGTACAGAATTTGTCAGCAGACTAGAACACACATTATTTTATAGGAAACATTTTTTTTACAGGAAGCATTTTGCTGGATTCGCTTGTGTAAAGACTAAAAGGAAGAAAGCAAAACAAAACAAAACATTAAGGTAGTTGGTGAGCGCTTTGTGTGGGGTGTGCTTTGTTTGTTGGCCTGCTTGCTTGCTGCGCCTGGAGGGAGGTGGATGGAATAGTAGTTAGCATTCCCCTACATCCTATTGGCATGGCTTTCCTTCCCCTGTGCAATGCAAAACCTTTTGACACCCAGAGCTGCCACTTACCTCAAATCATTATTCCTTTGTATATGGTTTATACTTCAGCTCTCAGCTCTCAGAAATAAAATTGGCTCAGCTTGTTTCACACAGGGGGAGTTGGGGACCACATGAGTGGGTGTATTGTATGGACAAACATATATCACCTGGTGAGTTGAACAGAGGCCAAGGCGTTTGAAGTGGTGACTTCCAGGACAAGAGGTGGCACCTGATAACAGGATGATATATGTCCTGGGGCAGTGTTTCTCAAAATGGGTGATACTGCTCCTCACGGCACTGGTGGGTGGGGGCAGGGGTGCTTGAATGATCAGGGAGGCTGCAAAAGCAAATGCCTATACTTTACCATAGTCTATGGGCCAGTGGTTCTCAACCTTCCTAAAGCCGTGACCCTTTCATACCGTTCCTCATGTGGTGGTGGCCCCCCAACCATAACATTATTTTCGGTGTTACTTCATAACTGTAATTTTGCTACTGTTATGAATTGGGCGACCCCTGTGCAAGGGTCATTTGACCTCCAAAGGGGTCATGACCCACAGGTTGAGAACCGCTGCTATGGGCTATCGAACAAACACTTTTCATTGCCAGTGGGGTGTTATGATTTTGTTAGTTTTTTCCTGTACAAGAGGCAGTAGACCAAATAAATTTGGGAACCAGTGTCCTAAAGATAATATAGTCACGAAAAAGTGGACTTTTCCTGAAGAGCTAAACAAACAAACAAACAAACAAACAAACAGATGGGGAGCTCTCATATGATGTTCCTTGGCAATGTGAGTAGATTCAACATCTGAAAAATGTTTAAGATCTGGATTCTGGCTTATCTGAACCCTGCATCCAGAACTAGGAAGCCTACAGAACAAAGGGATTTTACTGCATTAAATGGCTAACATGTTCAATGGACCCCTGAAAGGTTGGAGGTTCAAGTCTACTCAGAGGTCCCGAGGAGAAAGGCCCAGCAATGAACTTCCTAAACCAAATCACCAGCAACAGGAACTCCAGTTGAAAGCTCAGTGGAGAATAGCTGTGTTCTGACTCCCATGGGGTTGCCATGAATCACTTAGCTGGATGGCAATGGCTACATGGATGGCAACTGGAAAGCTCACAGAAAACCATCGTTTTAGGGTTAACTGAATGGAGCTGAACAAAACTGGGGACGATACCCCATGTTTCTACTCATGCCCTCATATCCCCTGCCCTCTGTAGTAGCCCACCCATTCCTAGTAAAGTTTTCGCTGAGGCGGAAACATTGCTATTCTGGTGAACACCCCTCTCTTGTCACCTACTGAGTCTTATAGCTCATTGTGAAATGGAAGGCTTTTCCACTCGTAAGAATGTACAAGAGAGCAGATATACATTCCAGTCACAAAACATAAAAGCATTCGGTGGTGGGATTTCATGTCTGCAGACCTGAACTCCACACGTGTACAAGCTCTCTAGGCCACCCAGGAGCAAACAAGATGAGACCTCCTCTGCCTGCTGATCCCAAACTGATGTAGGGCTTGTGCCTCCTGCTCCCACCTGGCTTGCATCCTCCAGGAGACGGCTGTCTGGGAACTCCACTACCTCCTCTCACCTCGCCAAGGGTCCTCTCCCCACTCCTTCCTCACCTCCAGGTCCTGGTCTTCCGCTTGGTGGGAAAGCTTCCACTTAAACCCTCACATCTTCTTCCCCAAACTGGAAGTCACAAGCTGCATGCTCAGGCCTGGTGCCTGGTATCCAAAGCCAAACTCTGGAGAACTTAACACAACAACAACAACAAATTGCCTCAAGTTCCTGGCGCTTGCATTTAAACTCCCTGGCTTCCAAGAGTATTTCCAATGCCCAAACTGAGAGTTTTGCCATTTGTTCTTGCTATGTTCTTTTGTGGCTCCAACTTGTGGCTGAAAGAGTAGGAAGACTTAAGAGGAAAAAGGAATTCTTGGGAATGTTGTGGATGCGTCAGGAACAAGGAACAGGGGGAGGCTATGGGGCAAGTTCCAAAAGTTTAAATTACACTCCAAAGACACATGTTCCTGGAGAAAGAAAAGGGAAGTCATATCTAATCATCAAGCCATTTTCCATGGTGAAGTGTTGACCTCAAGCTCGTTCTAACCTCAGGGCCTTTGCACTGTCTGTCTCCTCTATGAAGATCACTTTCATCCAAGAAAATGCGCAAAATTTGCTCCTTATTTGCACATTATTTGATTGCTTCTCAACTGCCATCTCATCAGAGAGACATTCCTAGGCCAGTCTAAAATAGCCACCACTACATTGTGTTTTATCTTTGATGGATAACAAATAGGCTTTCCTGAAATTCATACCACTTCAATAAGATAGTTATTATCCCCTGCTGGTATCTTTCACCAAAAAAATTGTGAGCTTCATGAGAAACAGAGGGCTTTGCTTTGTTCACTACTACATTCCAGCTGCCTGCATCAGCAGGACCCATGCTGTTGCCATCAAGTTGATTCAGACTCAAGTGTTTCACAGTAGAATTGTGACCCAGAGGGCTTTTAATGTCAGATCTTTCAGAAGAAAATCACCAGGCCTTTATTTGGAGGAGCCCCTGGGTGGATTCAAACCTCCACTCTTTCAGTTAGCAGCCAAGCATATCAACCAAGCCCTGCAAGGACTCCACTGGCCCAGAAGGGGCCCATCAACGAGCTTTGTTGAATGGATGGTTGACAGCAGCCATTGAAAATGGAAGAATGATTGGTGTCGTGTGGTGGCAATCATCAGGGAACCAGAGAATGACAGGGTTACAGAAGCAAGGGCAAGGACTGTCCCCAAGAGCTGACAGACAGAGGCAGAGACAGAGAGACTTCTCTTAGAGCCAACTGCCCTGAACTAGGACTTCAAACCTTTGAAACTGTGAGGAAACTGATGTCTGCCCTTAAAAAGCACCCACATCTGGTATGTCTGTTACAGGTGCTCCGGGAGCCTCAGACAGGGGGTCACACTACTGTCTGACAAGCTGGACAGCAGAGAGAGAGTAGACTTTTATAAAGAAGACAAGCCCAAGGTTGGACCAGGCATTTTCAAAAAAAATAAATCTAGAGAAAATGGAATCAATGAAACCAACCTTCCCTCAGCACATTCTCTTTCTCCATCATGCCAGCAGCTGGAGAGCTGGCACCAAGTCACAACCCGCGGCTGTGGAGCTTCTTCTAACGCACAGTGACTCTATCAAGGGTTTCTGAGGCTGTAAGTCTTTATGGGGCAGACAGCCTTGTCTTTCCCCCACAGTAGGTTTGAACTGCCAGCCTTGTGACTGGAAACCCAATACATCACCCTCTACACCACCAGGGCTCTGTGGAAATGAGATACACAAAGTCATAAGGCATCCCTGGGGAATCTGGACCCAGAGGTGATCTCGTAGCCAGAGCAAGGACTAAACTGTAAAGGAGGCTTAAGGGCAGCAGAATAGAAATCGTCCAGCAGCAGCCAGAGCTCATCCTGCGCTGGGAGATCCGCCGATGCCATGTCCTCCAGGGGGCACCGTCCCAGACTTAATCATAGGTTAGATTTTAAAGCGGTCCATCTGCACGAGGCCTTATTAAAAATGCCCCTAGCCTGGACTATTTTTAGACTATCTTAATCATGTCGTCTTTTGATTTGGAAATGGTACAGGTTAGAGCTAATTACATGAGAGCCTTTGAAGAGCTTGAAAAGTCTGCGGATAATCTGATCCCAAGCCCACAGCCCCTGGGCACTGCTCACACTCTGGGGAAACGCCACCAGTCAGCAGCAGAGCGAGCACACTGCAGAGAGGGCGTCCTGGATGGCCCCTGAGGAATTGAGGTGCCAAGGACATCATCCAAGACGATGAGCCTCAGATAAGCTGGGTCTACCATTGAAATAAGAACCCAAGTCTGTGATGAGGATTAGACTGGTTGAAAGCCCTGATGTTAAGGACATGAGAAAATGGAAAGGATAATGTCTTCTCTTGGTTTCTTCTGTGCATATTAATGTTTGCTTTTCAATGTTTTCTGGAGGACTGTGGCCTGTGGGCTAGGATATTTTGCAAAAGCTTACATATTAGTCTCCTAGAGATGCTGTAACAAAATACTACAAATCGGGTTGCTTAGAAGAATGGAAATTCATTTTGCCACAGTTCTGTTAAGCTAGGAGTGGGAAGTCAGGGCACTGACCATGTTGATTTTTTCTGAGTCTCTGAGGGAGAGTCTGAGAGAGAGGTACCTCACTCCTGGCTTCTGATGATAGACATCCTTTCCATTCCTTAATTTGCAATTTTATCACCTCAATACCAGCCTCTGCCTTCACATGGTCATGTGCTTTCCATGTCTCCCTTTGCTACTCTTCTCTGCACTGTAAGGACGGCAGTCATACAGGATTAGGACCCACTCTGCCCCCGTATGACTTCTTGTTATCTAATAACATCTCCAAGGCACAGATTCCAAACAAGATCAGGTTCACAGATAAGGGAGTTCAACAACCTTTGAGAGAAGGGACACAATTAAATCCATGACAGATTGTAATAAGTATCCCAGGAATTGATCTGTAGATCCTCTCCTACCTTTAACTCCAACTCTGCTTGGTGAAAACTTACAATTGTTTTCTTCTGTTTTGTAACAAACTACTATATACTTATCAGCTTACATGAACACGCAGGTCCTATATCAGTGTCTGCAGGTCAGAAACCCAGGAACACTAAACTGGGTTCTCCACTCAGAGCTTTCTCCACAAGGTTGAAAGTAAGGTGCTGCTGGACTCTTGCTGCTTCCTGAAAGCAAGGGTCTTCTAGAAGAAGTCATTCATGTGGCTATTGAAAGAATTTAGTTCCTTGAGGTTGTGGGACTGAGACACCCAGTCTTTCGTTGACTATCAGCAGTGGCAGCTCTCAGCTCCTAAAGGACCCCCAACATTCACAGTCATGAAGCCCCCTCCATATGTCTTCTCATATTTTAAATACCTTTCCTTCTTCAAACATTTCCTACAAGGAAGGGCCAAGCTCTTTCAAAGCTTCCCCTTGATCATCTCCCTCTGACCAGGTCAGGCCCACCTACGATCACCTTCCTCTCTTAAAGCCAGCCAATGTGGTCCATTCATTGCAGTGGCAAACCCTTTTCACAGAAAGAACTGCGTTAGCGTTGATTGGATTACTGGGAGAAGTGCGGGTACACTAGTGGTGCAGGGGTTTGGAAATCATCTTAGAAAGGATGGTTACCACAATTGACTCCAGAGGCATGGCACCCAGGACTGACTATCTCACAGCTGTTTTTCTGCTCTTCCACCATCAGTCTCACCCTGAAGGGAGGGCCCAGTGAGCCCTGAGGTGTATTGAAGTGGCCTCTCCCAGGAAGCAGTTGTCAACTCTGATTTAATTATAATCTGTCACTTTGCCAAACTCTCGGGGTACACTCAAGCTAGGGATGAGGTGGGTAGGGTGAAGTAGCCTATGCACAATAGATAGGTACTAAAATGTGGTATCGTTGACAACGTTTGGGAAGTGAGGCAGCAGAAAGCAGGCCCCTTGGGCCCTGCAATGAAAGGAGAAAAGTCTTCCTGAGAAAATGAAATTCTAGACCGGCATTGAAGTAGTGGAAAAGAAGATGGGAACCTGGACAACAAAAATGCTGAGAAGCAGGTAAACATGTTGCATGTTTTTGATTATTTATAGCCAACACAATTCATGCATGTCCACCACCTGTCTGTCAGAGGAAACATGGTTGTTGCTATGACTGGTGTGTTGCTATGATTTGAGACCGGTTTTAGAAGACCTTCAAGACGAAGACAGACTAGGAAGAAAAGCCTGGCAATCTGCTTCCTAGCTTGTGAATCTAATCATCTAATGAACAAATACCCTATGGATTGCAATGATCTACCTACAAGCAGTATTTCAGTGCTATCTTTTGGGGTCAACCAAAATAAGTGATCATGATTTTATTCTGAACTCTACAAGTGAGGTACATTTCATTGAGCAAATTCAAAGAGCGGTGAGAAGATTAGCTGGGTTGGAGCAGAGGGTTCTCACAGGCAGTCGCTTCCACCCGGATTCCTCCCAAGGAGTTAGAGGAATAGCCCAGGACCCCGGCCTCATTCTGGACCATTTGAACTAGGTTTCCAACAATGACAGCCAGAGACCTTTCTTGATGAGTATTCTGAGGGTGGAACCGGGAAGGGCACAGACACCTGAATTTAAGGGAAGCTCGAATTTTACTTTGAGTTTGGGCAATCATGAAACGTTTTTGAATAAAGGGAAACAACACGATGCCTGCCGTGATGGTTCATCTGACCACGAGGTAGACTGTGCATCAGAGATAAAAAGACTAAAGACAAGGCCCTGAGATTTGAAGCACAGCTCCTGAGCATTGAAAATAATTAATGCTCCCAGTTGCTAACCGAAAGGTTGGAGGTTCAAGTCTACCCAGAAGCATTGAGGACGGAAAAGCCTGGCAATGCACTTCAAAAAAACCTCAGGAATGGAAAACCTCATGAAGCACAGTTCTACTCTGATACACACGGGGTCTCCCAGCATCCAAATTGACTAACAGCAGTTATGGAAACAAGGAAGCAGGCACTGTGCTGTGGCAAGAAGCTCAGGGGCAAAGGAGGGTAAGGAGATGCAGAGAGTAAGGCTCCTTCACAGATCGCCCTTCCAGGTGTCAAAGGGTGCCTGTGGCAGGAGGGACAGCTGCGGGTCTCCCCAAAGACAGAGCTATTGACATAGCTGCACTTCTGGGTGCTTTCTCAAGTGAGATGGATGTAGGTGTAGATATACATAAATAGAACCTTATCGACGTGCCTGGCATATTTGGCCCTGAGACACAGGGTTTCTCCACAGTGAGACAAGCCAAGGAATCAAGAATCCCGACAAGTGATTCCCTAAGTAGAAAAGTTTCTACTTCAGCCAAACAGCAAGTGGGCTCCATTGCTGTAGACATTCTAAACATATGCCACCCTCGGGGATGGGGGAGAGGGGGAACCTACTGTTGAGATCACAAAAAGCAGAAATATAATGAGTCACATCAAAGGTGAATCAAAGAACATCTGCACTTCTAATGCCAAGTGAACCAGACAGCTTCCACCACTAACAGATCCCATCTGGATGGTTAATAAGGGCTCCACAATCAGAATGCTCCTTAGAGGGAAGGATGGTGAGACTTTGTCTCATGTGCTTTGGACATCTTGTCAGGGGAGATCAGTCCCTGGAGAAGGACATCATGCTTGGTAATGTAGAGGAGCGACAAAAATAAAGAAGCCCCTCCACACGTTGGCTGAGCAGTGGCTGCAATAAAAGGCTTCAGATCAATTGTGAGCATGGTGAATGGTGGGGCAATGTTTCTGTCTGTTATACATATGGTCACTATGAGTTGGATTCAACTCAAGAACACCTAACAGCCGTTCTTCTGCAACAACATCAATGGCAGCTATCCACATGAACCTTGATGCATGTAATACACAGGAATACAACTGCACCAACGGGCTCACGCATGACAACTGTGAGGATGGCACAGGACCAGGCAGTGTCTTGTTCTGCTGTACAGAGGGCTGCAGCCCCTGTGTCCATCCATCTTGAGGATTTCCTCATTTTTTGCTGCCCTTCTACTTTACACGCTGTCCTCCTCTAGTGACTGGTCTCTCCTGACACGTCCAAGGAGCATTGTTGACCATGGATCCTAAGAGCATTCCGGCTGTGCTTCTCCCAAGACAGATTTGTTTATTCTTTTGGCTGTCCATAGTACTGCTCATATTCTTCCCCAGCACCATAATTCAAAGTTGCATTGATTCTTCTTCGCTCTTCCTTTTTCAGTGCCTAACTTTCACATCCATATATGGTGATTGCAAATACCTTGGCTTGTGTCAGATAAACCTTAGTCTCCAAGGTAATGTCTTTGCTTTCCAACATTTTAAAGAGGTCTGTGGAGCTGATTTACTCAATGCAATGTGTTGTTTGATCTCTTGACTGCTGCTTCCATGAGCATCAACTATGGGTCCCAGCAAGGGGAAATCTATTTGTCTTAGTACCAGACTATTCACATATCATCCAAAGTACCTCTGAGGAACCAGCTGTGTTCTCATTCACCAACTAAGCATATTTAGTTTCTATAACCTTTCTTTCTAGCTTCCTTCGTGTGAGCTCTGGAAATGACACCTGCTTCAGTTGCTGTTGTTTTTGTGTGCCCATCAAGTCAATTCCGACTCCTAGTGATCCTGTGTGACAGAGTAGAACTGCCCCCTTAGGCTTTCTAGGCTGCAATCTTTACAGGAGCAGAGCACTAGGTCTCCTCTCCCAAAGAGAGGCTGGTGGATTCAAACTATTCACCTATGGTTAACAGCCAAACACTTAATGCCACCAGGTTCCTTCCTACATCAGTAGGCCATTGTTTTCTGCTCTGTCCTCTCAAGTGAACCAAGAGCTCTTGAGGGTAGAAATCGTGTCTTCTTATGATGTATCACAAGCATTCAGCTCAGTGCCTGGTACAGAGAAGGAACCCCATAAATATTCAGCAAATGCCTAGAAGAGGAAGTACACAGCAAAGATCATCTGCCTGATCCCAGTTTTCACGAACAGGCTTGACTGTGAAAGCCTCACTCTTCTTCCTGTTGTGGCTTAACATGTGTCCCCACAAAAGATCCAACTGAGCCCTCACCCCAGTGCCTGTGAACGTGACCTTGTTTGAAAATAGCACCTTTGCAGACACATCCATTACTACGCAGTCATCCTGGAGCTCTGTCTTTACAAAAAGAAGAGAAGAGACCGAAAGACCAATACACAGGCTGAAGGCCATGTGGAGGTAATGGCAGAGATTGAATCGATGCTGCCACAGCCAGGCAATGCCAGGGGTTGCCTCCCATCTCCAGAAACTAGGAGCTGGACCCGAGTCTCCTTTACAGGCCTCAAAAGAAACAACACAATTGGCATCTTAATTTCAGACCTCTGGCCTTCAAAACTGTGCGAACATAAATGCCATGCTTCTCAAGCCCTGCGCCAGGGTCCATAGCAGCTACCACCCTGCCTTGAGTTGATTCTGGCTGATGGCTTCCCCATAGTTGTCAGAGGAGAACCATGCTCCTTGGGTTTGCCATGACTTGTTCTTCCTAAAGCAGAGCACCAGGACTCTCTTCCAACGTGCTTCTGGATGGACTTCCGGTTAGCAGGTAACTGTGTTACCACCCAGGGGCTCCTCCTCCTCACCCTCCCCTGCTGCCCCCACCCACCCTCTTCCACCCTTCCTTTTCCTTTTGTGATTCAGTGGTAGTAGTATTCCAGACATATTAGGAGTATTTCAACGGGGCTAGAAGAAACTTGTGATTGCAATAAGCAGCTCACTTGCCTTTGATGGTGGGCTCCGTTAGCGAGAGGAAACGCACACACGCTAGGAGTCAGAGAGCTGCTTCGACCCAGTGGCAACCTGGAGAACTGTACTTCAGGGTGGTCCCTTTCGGAGGCTTCTCTGATTGCACGATGGAACTCGACCTCTCACCTTGTCGTCAGTCAGGTTATTTGTGCCACCTGGGGACTCTGAGTGGGGTGCCCTGCCAAGGGCCTGGCTGTGAGACCTTTCACTGTCCAGTCAAGCCCGGCTTCCTGCTACGGGACCCACCTGTGGCTGGGTAAGAAGGAAGCAAGTTGACCAGCAAGCCAACTGGCAAGGTAGAGTTGTCACAAGGGTGTATAGAGAGAGATGGCTTTGCTGAACTTGCTTACCACCTGCCTAACGCCGAACCCTGCTAAATAAATCATTACAACCCTGCAACGCTATTCACTTGGAATTTCAAGTCATGGTTTAAGTGAAGAAGCAGAATAGGAGCCTGTGTGTAAGAAATACTTATTAGCTCTGTACCTTTCTAAAGAAAGTAATTCTTTTTTAAAAAAAATTTCCATAAACACAGCAATTGTCACACTGGGATATGACATTATAACTCCATGCCTGGGAATAATTCAATTATCCTTGAAGGTTACTTAGTTTGGAACTAGCATTTTACTGGGTTTTCTTCCCCTGAGCTACAACCATTCAAAGCTGAATGCTTATTGTTCTCACAATACAGATGTACACCAAACAAGAAATCACCCGGAAGGCAGCCCCTAAATGCAGCCATTCAACCTTCCACCCGATTTAGCATATTTTCAGGCCGAAATCCTATCCCCCCACCTCCCCCACCATGTATGCAGGATTTTAAGGAACTTCCCGGGATCCCTTTGTCTTTGTCTTTCATTGTCTCTTCTCTGACATGTGTGCTTTATCTTGCAAGATGTCAAACAAATTAACTGGATACATTTCTGGTGCACTCCAAAGAAAGAGGCTGACAATAGACACCCACTTGTGTCCTGAAACCCTGTGTGCTATTAAACGGTGTGCTATTAAACGCAAACTGAGACAGCAGCGTGTCCGAATCCATGGTCCCAGGGAGTAAGGCCTTTGCTAGAGAAGAATTTGGTAAAGCAGGCAGCTGTGCAGCACAGCACTGGCCAGTCTCAACAGGGTGGGTAGAAATACGTGAGAAGCAGCAGCAGCAGTTAGGCCTCTCCAGTGGCTTTGGTGCCCACCCTCCCCCAAGATACATCTGCCTACCACCTGTCCATGGGACCTTCTCTGGAAAAGTGTCTGTGCAGGTGCACTTAAGTGAAGGGCCTCCAGATGCGATCAGCTTGCATGAGGATGAGCTCAAAATCCAAAGGCAAGTCCTTATAACAGAAGAAAGTGGGTATGGCCATAGAGACAGAGGGGTGACAGCCATGTGAAGACAGAGGGCCCCGTTGGAGTAATGCAGTTACAGTCCAAGAAACAGCCAAGAGTGTCAGCAACCACCAAAGGCTAGGAAAAAGGCATGCGGATTCTCCCGGCAGGCCCTTCAGATGCTATCAGCTCTGCCAGCACCTTCATTTCAGACTTCGGGCCACTCTAACTGTAACAGAATAAATTTCTGTTGGATTAAGTCATCAAAAACCCTGGTGGCATTTGGTGGACACCAACTCAAGTTGACCCCGTGTGTGTCAGAGTAGAAATGTGTTTCCAATGAGCACCTTTTCACAAGTAGATCACCAGGCCTTTACTTGGAGGTGCCTCTGGATGGATTTAACCTCCAGCCTTTCCATGGCACCATCCAGGGACTGTCTACCCCACTCCCCTCCTCGCTAACTTCCCCATGTTGATTCCAACTCACGTAGACCCTATGTAGGGTTTATGAAGCTGTAAATCTTCACAAAATCAGATAGCCTCATTTCTCTCCCAAGGAGTGCCTGATGGGTTTGAACTGCTGACTGTATGGTGATCAACCCAATATTTACCCAACAGTGCCACCAGGGCTCCTCAAATTTCAAACCAAATCCACTACCATGGAGTCAATTCCAACTCATAAAGACCCTCTACAACAAGGTAGAACTGGCCCTGTGGGTTTCTGAGACTGTAACTCTACCGAAATAGAAAGCCTCATCTTTATTAATACAGAGCTGCTGGTAGCTTTGAACTGCTGACCTTGTAGCTAGCAGTCTAACAAATAACCACTATACCACCAGGGTGCTTATCATGGCTCCCAGTTGTTGGTAATTGGCTGTGGCAGACCTAGGAACTGAATACCTCTCCCACAAGACAGAGCAAATTTAGCTTCTACTTTTAAATTCCAGTGGCTCGTTAGCCTAACCTGGACTTTATGTCATGTCACTCCCTCCACATTAGGTTTGACGCGCTAACAATATTAGCCCAGCTCTTCCCCTTTCATTTGGAAAGCAAACGTTCATCCGGATTTCACACTTAAGACTTGGGTTTTCACATTTGGGAGAAATAGCCTCTCACAACTCAGCGAACTTCTCCTGTGCGCATTCCAGAGACAGATGTCTTGATGCCATTAGATAAAAACCACAGGAGCATGTTCATACTGTCTACTCTTCTTTAAGCCAGTGCCTGGCAGGCTGCAGGGTAGTGATTGTAGAGAGTGCCAGTGGTGGGAGAGAACAGTTCTCAGACTACAGACTTGAGAGGCATGGGGCAGAAAGGTGAAGGAAAGGAGGGTTAGTGTTTTTATCACTGTAACGGAACCTCGCTGACAAGTCAGGCTCTGCTCTGTCTGGGTGATGCCCACCCAAATAGCATTTGAATGGTTTACAGTTGCAGAAAAAGACTCAAGTTGACCCCGTGTGTGTCAGAGTAGAAATGTGTTTCCAATGAGCACCTTTTCACAAGTAGATCACCAGGCCCTTACTTGGAGGTGCACTCAGTCAATTATGACGCACACTGACCCTTTAGGATAGTAGAGCTGCCCCTGTGGGTTTCTGAGACTGTGACTCTTTACAGGAGTAGAAAGTCTCATCTTTCTTCTGGAGAGTGACTGGTGGTTTCAAACTGCTGACCTAGCAATCCAATGCACAACCGACTTCTCCACCAACGCTCCCAATTGCAAAACAGTGCCCATCAAAACTATTCAACATCAACTCAATAGCCAAGAATTTCATAGCATGTCATGTCATAATAAAAATGTTAGATTTCCTCTAACTTGAACTGCACAAGAGAAATGAAACAGCGAATCTGTCTTCACTGGGGGACAGATTGAAATCCTTGCCAGCTTCAGCCTTTTCTTCATCATCATTGTGTTGGCTGTTGGTCCAGTTTCGAGGATTTAAGTTTTCTTTACATTGAGTTGTCATCCATACTGAAGGCTGCAACCCTGATCATCAGTAGGTACTTCCAGTCCTCCTTCCTTTCAGCAAGTGAGCTTGTGCCGTCTGCATAGCTCAGATTTTGAGTGGGCCTTCTTCCAATCCTGATGCCATGTTCTTCACACAGTCCAGCTTCTTCGATTTGCTCAGCACACAGACTAAATAAGTATGATGAAAGTTTATAACATAACACCCATCTTCCCTGATTTTAAACCACTAGTATTTCTTGTTCTGTTTGAATAACTACCTCTTGGTTATACATATGCAAATTAAATACTCTGGAATTTCCATTCTTTGCAATGTTATCTATAGTTCGCCTTAATCCACACAAGCAAATGCATTAGCGTAGTCAACAAAACACATGGAAACACCTTTCTGGTATTCTCTTCTAGTCAAGATCCAGCTGAGGTCAGTAACGATATCCCTCATACCATATCCTTTTGGGAATTAAGCATGAATTTTTGAATGTACCCTGTCAATGTACTGCTCCAACTATTGTTGAGATATCTTCAGCAAAATTTTATTGTATGTGATATTAGTGATAGTGCTTGATAGTTTCCACATTTTATTGAGAATGGGCACAAATATGGTTGGTTGGCCAGGTAGCTACCTTCCAAATGTCTTGGTCTAGACACGTGAGGTCTTCAAGCATTGTGTTGGTGTATCTTCCTTTAGGACCAGTGGCTCTTGATCTTATGTGTCCTCTTGATATAGTTGAATGTTGACTGGCTCTTTTCGGTACAGTGACTCTCGGTGTTCATTCCTTCCCTCTTTTCTTGATGCTTCTAGAATTATCCTATGTCTTTCTATCCATAGAATACTTCCATGTGGCCATTTGAGGTTTGAATTTTTTTTCTGTGTTTTCAGCTTGAGTGGTGCTGAACGTGTTATTTTTTGTCCAGACCTGTGTGCGCTTCTCATAATATTTTACTTTGTCTTCTCAAGCTGCCTTAAAGAATTTTTTTGCCCTTTGAAATTTTTTATGTTCAATTCTTTTACTTCATGGTCTTTCTACTTGTTTTAGCTACTCAATATTCAAGAGCAAGTTTCAGAATCTTTTCTGACATCCATTGGAGTCTTCTCGGTCTTGTCTTTTTAATGGCCGTTTGCTTTCTTCAGGTTATCACGCCGGTGTCATCCCACAGCTCACCCAGTCTCCCGTCGTTAGTGTTCAGTGGGACACATTGTTTCTTGGGATGGTTTCCAAATTCAGGTGGGATATACTCAAGATCATATTTTGGTTCTTAGGACTTGTTTTGATTCCCTTTAGTTTCAACCTGAACTTGTATAGGAGCATTTGATGGTCTTTTCCATAGTTGGCCTTGGCCTTATGTTGCCTGATAATATCGCCTTCGTTGTCTCTTCCCACAGATGTAATCAATTGGGGCCTTGTATTCCACCCTGCCAAGTCCACGTGTAGAATCATCACTTACGTTGTTGGGAAAAAAACATTTGAAATGACGAAGTCATTGGTCTTGCAAAATTCTATCGTGTAATCTCCCAGATTTGCTTCAGTCACCAAGGTCATAGTTTACAATTTCGGATCCTTTTCTCTTTGTTTCCAACTTTCACATTCCAAATGATAGTAATTATCAATGCATCTTGATTGCATGTTTAATAAATTTCAAATTAAAGACGATGGAATAATTATTTGATTTCTTCATCACTCACTTTAGACTTTAGTGCATGAATTTGAATAACAGTTGTATTAATTAGACTTCCTTGCGGGTGTATAGATACCATCATATCACATAAAGATAGATCTTGAAATGGGCTTTTAGGCAATGAAGACAATGCCATTGCTCTTGAACTTGTCGTTCCCGGCACAGTAAGCCTGAGGATGATCTGAATCAAGCTGGTCAACACCAGTCCATTTCAGCTTACAAATCCCGAGCGTGGTGGTCGCTATGTGCTCGACTTCATTGCTTGATAACGTCTCCTTTCCCTAGATGCACACATCGTACATTCCACGCTCTGATGATTAGTAGACGTTCAAAGCTGTTTCTTCTCATTTTGATAGTGCCCCATCCACAGGTGACGGCCCTGAGGCTTTGCTCATTCTTCTTCATTAGGCTTGATCTTACTCTGAGGAGGCGGCTCTTCCCCCAATACTATTTTCAGAGCCTGCCCACCTGAGGGGTTCATCTTCTGACCCTCTATCAGACAATGTTTGGCTGCTATTTATAAGGTTTCCAGAAGAAACAGCTTATTTATTCTTTGTAGTCTGTTTTAATCTGGAAGCTCTGCTTACCATGGGTGAGCCTGCTGGTATGTGAACGACTAGTGGCATAGCTTCCAGCAACATGCAATCCGCCACAGTAGGAACAAACTAACAGACGAGTGGTAGAGTCTCCATTATGAAAGATGAGAGTTCTGTTACTAAATCTTGTCATTGACACATTATCATGAACTAAAGTCCAGAATGAACATTTGAGTTTACTTTTGGTGTTGTGTCGTTCTATGGATTTTGACAGATGTGAATGTCCTGTGCCCACAGTTGCAATATCATTCAGATTAGTTTGACTGCCCTACAAAAAAAAAAAGTCCTGTGCACCATGAACTTGCAGCCCGAGTGGCGGAAATCAAGTGCTCGACTGCTAGCAGAAAGCGTGGCGGGTCATGCTACCCAGAAGAACCTCTGAAAGCAGGCCAGGTGATCGGTTTCTGAAAGGACACAGCCTTAAAAACCCCATGGTGTCACCATGAACCTGAGAAGACTCAGTGACAGCTCACAACATCAGCTGCACCTGTTCAACCTCCTCTCATCCCTCCAGGTCCCGACCAACCACTGATCTCTTGACTTTTTCTAGACTGTTGATTATTCCAGAATAGCCTATGGTTGGAATCCTACAGTGTGTAGTGTTTTCAGATTTGCTTTCCTTCTCTCAGCAATAAACATTTAAAGTGCTCTCATATCTTTTTCTTGCTCATTAATATTTGGAATTGACTCTACTGAAGTGGGTTTGGTGGTCTAGTAACACTTTTGATTTTTTTTTTTACTACTTTTTTTTCTTCTACAAAATAATACCTGTTGATTGGAGAGAGTTTTAATTCACTTTTGACAGGTGGCCACTCTCCAGAGAGACTCCTTAAAGCCCTGCAAGTTCATTTTTCGATCCACCAGTTCAGCAGGCCCTGAGGCTCATGGTCAGCTGACTCGTGGGAATGTCCAAGAGGCAGTGGTCACTGCTCTCTGGGACCTCAGGGCTCTTCAGAGAGAGACAATGGGCCATAGTGCAACTGTGGCATTGCTGAGAGAAAAGGGACCACTGGAAGTAGGGGTGGAGTTTGGACAAAGGTCTACCAGCATCTCACTTGTGTTTGGAAAATTCTCTCTGACTGCTATGTTAAAAACAGATTCTTAGTCTGTTAGCTGCTTGTGCTGTGGTGGCATGTTCAGGAGGGATTGAACATGGAGGAAAAAGGCATTGTGCATGATAAAGTAGAGGGCCCGTGAAAAACAAATAACAACAAGAAACCTTCCATGAGATGGATTGGCCCAGTAGCTGCAAAAATAACGTAGCCACAGTAGTGAGGATGGTGTAGGGCCAGGCATCCTTTCTTTGTGTTATGTGAGCACGTGGTCCATCATAGTTACAGTCCAGGTGACAGCCACCCCCAGTAACAACACAACGGAAGCAAAGAAACCAGGCAGGAAGCTATTGTGGAGATTGTGGGAAGTGGTAATTGGACTCTCCATGTCTTAAAGACTTTCTAAAATGTGAGAACAATGGATAAGCTGCTTGTGCGGAGAGTGGTGGAAGTCTGGAGTTCAGCCTCAGGCAGGTTATTCTTAAGATTCAAAAAGTATAGCGTCTGGGGTCTTAAAGGCTTGAAGGTAATCAAGC
>NW_022111372.1:30193587-30235317 GCF_000313985.2 Echinops telfairi | reverse complement strand
AGAAACGATGTACAAATGCGCTTTACACAATTGATGTGTGTATGGATTGGGATAACAGTTGTATGAGCCCCTAATAAAATGTTAAAAAAGAAAAACAAAAACAAAACAACAACAAACAAAAAAAGGAAAGCAGAAAATAATAAAAATAGAATGGATCTGATTTAAATAAAATTTTCTTTTTTAAAAAAAAAAGATACTTCTTAGCTATGCAACAGGAGCCCTGGCGGTGTAGTGGTTGCACATTGGGCTGTGATCCCCATGGTGGGCAGTTTGAAACCCCCAGCAGCTCCGCGGGAGAAAGACTGGGCTTTCTACTCCCATCAACAGTTATAATCTCAGAAACCTACAGGGGTCGCTATGAGTCAGCATTGACTCCTTGGCAGTGAGTTTGGTCTGGTTCTTAACTAATCAAACATAAGTCAAGCTGACCATCTCATGAGTTCATGAGTTTGGAGTACAAGGTGAATCCAGTCTGGAGATATAAATGTGGCTACATTCAGCATTATTGGCATACTTAAATCTCAAATGAGGATAGAGGAGAGACAAGGTATGCTACCTGAGCCCTGGAGCATCCCAATAATGAAGAACCAGCAAAGAACAAAGAGAAAGAGCAGTCAGTGAGAAGCCAAGTGCAGATAGTAGCTCAAGGAGGAAGCAGTTATCTGTGTGGGACTTGTTGCTGATGGGTCAAGGTGAATCAAAACAATCAACACTGCCACCTCCATATGGACTCCCATTCATGGCGACCCCACGTGTTACAGAGTAGAACTGCTCTACAGGGTTTTCCTGGCTGTAATTATATATACCCTGCAAAAGAAAACTAAGGATCCCTGGTGGCAGCAGGGATGAAGCATTGAGCTGTTAAACAAAAGGTTGTTGGTTCACAGCCTGCAGCCTCTACATTGGAGAAAGATGGAGCAGTCTGTTCCCTGGACGGTTAACAGCCTCCCAATCATAAGGATCCAGTCTGCCCCCCGCCCCCACTCCCCCAGATTAAAGAGAAAACTAAACTATACTCTCATAGATAGTTTAGATTTTGTTTTAAAATCCACATATTTGGTTTAAGAAAAATGAAATCCGTATGTTTCTGCCTTATTTATTCTAAACCCATCAAAACATTTTAACACCTGCCGAAGATCCAAGAATCACTTTGATGTTGCCTAATAGGTTTAACAAATGCCTTTCCTTGAAAATAAAAAAGAAGAAGAAATAGGCGGTTATACTTTGTGAGAAATCAACCCAGATATCCAACTACTGTTGCTTTTGGCAGATTTCACTAGACAGATTCACCCTTCTTCTCAATCGTTCTCTCTCAGTCCACCCATCTGTCTGCTTGTTGACTTGTCTGTCTGCAAAAGCACACTGCTCATTGGGTGACTTCATGCAGGTTTATAGAGGGGGCCACCATTCACATTTGAAGAACACCCAATAGTATAAATCCTGCTGTTGTTTGGGGAAGGGTCTCAGAGTACAGGGAGCGATGGTGTTCAGATCCCTGTCCTCTTGTGCACGATGAAGATGACCACTGGCCTTCATCTCACCCACTCCCAGGCTCCCCACCTGAATTTTCTGACAGGAGGTTGCTATGGATTGAATTATGTCTACCAAAATGGTATGGTTACGTTCTAACACCTGTACCTGCGAACATGACTTTGTTTAGAAAAGGATTTTTGAAGGTGTTATTAGTTACCACATGAATAACTGGATCAGATAGGTCCTGATTCTCTAGGAATAGTGTCCTTAGAAGAGAAGAAAAGGGACAAAGAGACAGAGGCACAAAGAGGGGAGAGAACCATGTGAAGATAGAGGCAGAGGACAAGGGACCAGAAGGAAGGCCATCAGCATTGCCTACAGTCTCCCTCAGAACCCTTAGAAGGAATAAGCACCATCAATGCCCTGACTTTGGACTCCTAGTCTCCAGAAGGGAGCCCTGGTGGCACAGTGGGTAGTGTATTGGGCTGTTAACTGCAAAGTCAGCCGTTCAAAACCACCAGTGGGCCTACGGGAGAAAGATAAGAGTTTCTACTCTTGTAAAGAGTTGAAGTCTTGGGAACCTACAGAGGAAGGTCTATTCTGCCCTGTAGGGTCACTCGCTGTGACTCACAATTGACTCAACAGTAGTCTGATAGAATAGACTTCTGTTATTTTAAGCCACCTAGTTTGGGGAACTTTGTGGCAAGGGCCCTAGAAATTGAAGTAAAGGGTAGGCAGAGAGGTGCACCGGCTCAGCCCTGCATTTCATACTACAATCCTTATCTACCTGATATTGACTGGTGTAGACTGGTGCAGGGCAGGGCAGAGAAGCAGACTCCACTCACATACAAAGGCAGCCCCACGCCACTTCTCCATGGTGTCCAGCTCACACGCTCAAACCTCAGAGCTTGTCCAGTCGATTCTTCCACCACTCATGGGAGTTCTCCTGAACTCCAGAGCACCCCCTCCACCATCACTAGCCTCCCGTGTCAGCAAATAAGCATAAGCGGTGTGGGCAGAGGTCAGTGGAAGGAGAAAATGGAAAGAAGGTAGGACGATGCCCTGATCATGGCAGAGAAACTTGGGGACACAGAGGTGCACCTACCAAGGCTTGGCACTGATATCCAAGTCAAGAAATTCCTGCACAAGGGATTTGCTGGGCTTACCATGAGACTCATATGAGTGCCCAGTGCCAGCTGCACTATCCAGAGAGGGAGGCAGCCGAGCATCAGGTACCAAGGGCAGTGCCATCATGGATTCTGGTGAGCCGACATGCTTGAAGAGATGCCCTGAAATGTACAACTCCTTTATTTGTATGAACAGCCCTCAAAAAGGAGCTCGAACACTCAGGCATCCTGGTACTGTCCTCAATTCTCTCTTGACTGGTTTACAACTGATTCAAAATGGATTTAAAGGTGCTTTTTGGGTCCCGGGAGAGGGGTGTAGAGGAACTCTAACAGCTAACGTGTTGAATTATCCGATGGTTTGACTAGCACTACCTGAAATATCTCAGCATGATTCCCACGGAGCTCTGAAACCACCCTACAGGCTGGATTTTATGATCCCAAGAAGCAACTTGAGGAGTGGGTTTGGGTCTTTGCCAGCTAGGTGCTTGGATCTGAGCCAAAGAGATAATTACTGGGCTTTGAATCAAACAGATGCTTAAAGGGTCTGTTCTGCTCCTGTGATCTCTGTTTTAAGGGCAGCGAGTGCTGGCATTGTTTCATTTAAATCTTTAATTGATCTAACCAGCAGTACAATGCTACATGCCAATTTATATTTCAGCCGCCCAGGCAGAAGCCATCCATCGCAGGCCCTCCTGCCCATTCTAACATAAACATACCTGGAGCCTGGCATCTCGGAATGGCTTCTGCCTCCCACACTGTCAGGAAACAGGAGCCACTGAACAGGATGCCCCCTTTGAAGAACTGGAGCCTTCTCTTTGCTTCCCTGCATCTCCCCACCCCCAGGTTCCTGTGCCATTCTCTAAGCAGATGCCATCTGCCTTAGCTTGTCTCTGCCAGCGCTGACCCTCCTAAAGCCCCTCCTCTCTCAGACCTGCTTTGGGACCCACATACAAGGACTTGGCACTGCACAGAACACAGTCCCTCTTTTAAAGCGCCCTGTCCTGGAGCTCAGGCTTAATTACTTAATTACTTTAGCATCTGCTAAAGAAAATGCAGCCATCTAGTCAACCAACGTGCTAGTAGAAGAAGGCCAGTGGGACTCACCCTTTATAGGAACTTAAGTCGGACTTTGTGGCCTAATTCAGCATCATAAATGGCATCACGAATTTAAAGTCTATAGGAGGATAAAGATGTCATGGGGTGACAGAATGAAGGCGTTTGCCCAAGGGAAGACATAGTCTTCAAATTACTCTAAGTGGTCAACTACCTACGTTATGTGTGAAAATGATTTCTACTCCTGGTGGCCTTGGAGATGAGTAGCATGAGATAAACACAAATGTATACACACATGTGAGGACCCGAAGCAAATGTTCCCATGAGAATCCAGCTTAACTAGATCCAACAATTATTGAAACTAACAATTTGAGGAAATGGTTATACATTTAAAAGGCAATTGCTGGTTAGCTTACTGACCAGTTCTTAAGAGCAAAACTAAAAATATATATGTTATATTATTTCAATGGATGAATACATGGGATGCACAAAGCACGTAGTAGGTGCTCAAGAGACGCTGACCACTATGAAGACTACGTGAGAGGTTACCGGAGTAAGGAATGCATCATGGAGGCCACGACAACATCACTAAACCAACCGTGTGGAACCAGCTCCTGCGTGTCAGAATAAAACTGCGTGTGCTTTCGATGATTGGTTTTGGAGAGAAACTACAAAGCAGTTCTTCCAAGGTGCCTCTGTGGGGATTTAATTCGCCAACCTACCAGTGAGCAACCCAGCTCATTAACCATTTACAGCATCAGGGACTCTACTTGGTGGCCCAGGGCTCTTACTTCTTCTGTGTCTCTTGAAGACTGTGATTCATTGTTGATCCCCCATTCCTTAAGGGGAATGACTCACGGGCTCGTTCAACAATTGCAAGAAATATGTCTGTAGTTGGAGCTCGGCTGAGAGATCCACAAAGCCTAAGACAACTATTGGTTTTTTGCATGACATATATGGTAGGCTCAGTGGTCTAGAGATCAAAATCAATGACACTAATATATGTACAAGAAAGAACATTGTATCAAGAAGTAATCTTTTATCAAGAAATCAAGAAAGCATCCCAACAGACCAATTCAAGGGCATCAGTCTAATGCAAACTGGGATACTTTTCAGACTCATGTAGCTGTAGGCCAATGACACAGAAAGATGAAGCAGCATGTAGGAGGACCACAGGTCTGTGGGTGCAGAGATACATGGATCTAGGGGCAGTGGAAACATGGCAGGGCACAGATAACTCTCAGGGTCAGGCAGCCCATATGGGACCACCCCTGGAGGTAGACAATGAGTCCCAGCAAGCAGGAAGCTGAAGCGCACCCAGAGAGAGGGAGAAGTTCCCCATTTCTCTCAAATAAGAAGACCACACCCCCAAGGAGGCAACATCAGGTTGTGACCTGATTGACAGGTTGGATTCCACCACTATACTTTTGTACAAATTCAATTTGCCATAAAATCATCCAACTACCACAACATACAGTGTTCACTCTGCCACCATTCCCAACTTCCATCGCTTCTCTTTCAAATGGTCAGAAACCAAGCTCACAGCCTGAGAACTGAGTTGTTAAACTGTCACCCACACAAGCGACGTCCGAGAATTTGCCCTACTGGGGATCCTGAAAGGGAATCCCTAGTGGTGTTTTGTGTTAAGTTCCAAGCTACCGACTGCAGCATCAGCCGTGGGAACCCACAGTCTCCCTCTCTGGGCTATAGACGAGGCAGTTTGTTCATGTAAAGATTGACAGCACTTCTACTCGGTCCTATCAGCTTGCCATGAGTTGAAGTTGACTTATGACAATGGGTTTTGTTGGGGGATTTTTGTGAATTCTGAAAAACACTTTTGGTTGACTTTGCAATTGCTCCTCTCCCTGGGAGTTCTCTGTAATTTGGCTTGGGATCATCTCCACACGTCTGGAGCGATGTCAACTGCACACAGGGGCTGTCCCCCGATTAGTATACTGCCTCTGAGGCTGACATTTCTAGCCAATGTTCATGCCCAACTCTTTCCCTTTGTGGCAGTGCACGGACCACTAGCGCCTCAAGTTGCCTTTGTAGTTTTCCTTTCGTGTCCTAGGAGAGCATTCTTCTCTGTCTGGAGCTCAATTGTAATATGACTCATGCTCTAAGCAGCAGCTCCTACATAGTAAGAGAAATAATATGTCACCATGATTTTTCCTTTTCTTGATAACATGTCATTTACTTGCCTGAGATACATTATTTTAAAAAAACCCAGTATGCTGTAGTGGTTACATGCTGGGCTGCAATCTGAAAGGTCAGAAGTTCAAAGCCACCAGATACTCTGTGGGAGTTACAGTCTCAGAAACCCACAGGGCGAGTTCCACCCTGTCCTATAGGGTCGCCGTGAGTCAGAATCCACTAAATGGCAGTGAGTTTGGTTTTTAGATACTTAATCCACCCAGGGACCTAGTTATACAGCATACCCACATTCCATTGTATTTCGTGATTTTTAAAAAAGTCTTTTCAGGGGAAACAATTATGTTCTGGGCATTATAAATCTCTATCATCACAACTCTCTTTGACGTTCCTCTGGAATTTGGAGTAATGCTCTCTTTCATGGAAGATAGTAAGAAAGCAGTGGAATGGTGCTTCCCTGCACTGCATTGACTGCATTGTCTGAACATGCTCGCTGATCCTTGATGCCATCCCCACTGTCCCCATGACAGTGCCAGGGCCAGGTAGAAAGGCTACCAGGCAAACCAAGTGGGAGACCTGCACATCTTCCATCTTTATTCCCCAGTTGGCTAGCATCTCAGGGAAAGAATTTTCCAATCAACTTCCATGCCCAAGTTGCGAAAATGTGTGGCACATTACTAGCCTCCAAATCTCCAAAATGTGTGGAGCATTACTGCCTCCAAGTGTACTTGCACGAGGAAAATGAACAGAGGAGATAGAAAGTAGTGGGTAAGAAGGAATGTTTGGTTATGTAAGAAGCAGCCCTGAGGATAACAAAGAAACTTAAGAAGATGGACTATGGTGAACCTCACCAGGTGTGACCCTGATGGCTGCGTCTGGTTCCCATCCCCGTCCCATTTTATGTACCCGTGCAAGTGGCTTCTGCTGCCCAAGTCCCCACCCTCTGGTTGCCACCCACTCCCAATAGGATGATGAAGCTGTAAGCGTGGTCTCAGTCTCGGGAGTCTATTGAGACATCAATGCAAAGTACAAGGTACTGTAAATATCCCAGAGTTAGTGACCTTGGATGATCCCTCCCCCAGCTTGTCTCTTTCTGTGCATCCGACTCATTAGCTGCCTGTTTGTTGTTGTGATCTATTTACCACGTAGCCTTCTGTTA
The DNA here is from genome assembly GCF_000313985.2 of Echinops telfairi. NCBI lineage: Eukaryota > Metazoa > Chordata > Mammalia > Afrosoricida > Tenrecidae > Echinops > Echinops telfairi. Next base: position 30,228,354 of record NW_022111372.1, on the reverse strand, counting down.
TTTTTATCATATGGGTTTTCACCATCTGTTCTGTGGCTCTGCAGATGACATTGCTCTTTGCAAGGTAAGGCCCTGCCTGCACGACATCTACCCGTCTGACTCCTTTTAGCATTCATTCGGTTTCAAATGTGGGTTTTGGAAGCAGGTAGGATATAAATTATAAACATGTAAGCTGTTTACATAAAGTTGCAACCATCAGTGGATTTAACTCTTCAAAATGCCATTAAAATATCTCTTGATATTAACCACTCAAAAACCAAGATAATTAGTATTTTACTAAAACTTACTTTTAAAAAAGTAAGCATTTTATTCACAGCCCTGTGGTAGCTGGCAAGCACAGCTGCATGGGACTTCCTGGTGGATGGCGACCCATTGGTCCTCCTCCACTGAGCAGATTCCTGTTCGTTAGCTCTTAAAATCATGCCGTTTATGATATACTCAAGACAGCACAGCCAGTAGTTAAAGGGTAATAAAAAGTAAAATGACGAGTCTTGTAAAAATATAAAATGCACACTGATCAAAGAGTTTGTTAAATCAAGGGGTCACCAGATGACCTTTCAACTGCATCCCATCCCGAGTTTCTGATCTCGCTACACGTCTCTTGCCCATTCTCTCTCGCCCACTCTGCTGCCAGCGAACAGTAAAGCAAAGCCCAATGGGCTGTTACATCGGAATGCAGCCCTGCCCTGATATTCCAGCTGTTGTACGCCCACTTCTTCAGCAAAAGCTGCACAGAAGAATATGTTTTTAAGAAGTAATCAAAGCACAGATAACTTGGAGTGTATGGGTTTCTTCTAGAAGCTAAGCTGTACACATGCAAGGAGATCATTTCGCTCCTAAAAAACAAATGGTACATTGCAGTCTAGTTGACAATGAGGCTTTTAAGGAGAAGAGGAGGGGATAGAATAGAAATCTAAGCACTGGATAATCTTAACATAACAGACTGATCCCTGCCTCCCTTACTGGCATCAGCAGGCATCAGATTATTGTAAGCTGGTCCCTGGCCTTGCTGGGGGCGGGCGTGGGAAGGTGGCCATTCATTTCCACAAGCCTTCAAGGGTCATCCTGAGATTTTTGCAGCAATAAAGGTAGATGGGTTTTTCAGGGAGTTCTAAGGATTATCTTTCAGGAAACAAGAAAAATAACTAAAGTGACAATCTTTTCATTCGATTAACTTTCAGTTGGTGTATGGCCAATAAAGCCCCAGTCACAAATGGGACTCTGCAGGCCGTCATGAGCACCATGTCGCCACATTATTTCTTTGTATCTGTTCTTAGCTGCATTTGACATTGGTTGGTGGCCTTTGTGCGTGTTCCTGTACACTCAGAAAAATATGTCAATTCCTGTACCTCTCTTAACACTTATGAAAGTCCAGACTTCCAGTCTGGTGAAGTAAGAGCAGTGGCCCAGGCCCACACAAAGCTCTAATTCCTCTCCCCATCATGTATAAAAGCCTCATATAATATCATCCCAGCCTTCAAGTCCACTTGATAATTACAATAGCCTCCCTGGTTGTCTGTCAAGGTTCAACCAGAGAATCAGAATCATTACTGAAAAAAAAAATGCAATAGAGTTGATTCCAACTGATAGTGACCCTAAAGGGCAGGGTAGAACTGCCCCTGTGGATAACTCTTTACAGAAGGAGAAAACCTCGTCTTCTCCTGAAAAGTAGCTGGTGGTTTCAAACTGATGTCCTTCCAGTTAGCAGCCCAACGTGCAACCACTAAGCCACAAAGGCTCCTAGCAGAACCATCAGATTTATATGAAGAGATTTTATTGCAAGGAATAATCCTACACAATTGTTGGGATTGGCCAAGCAAATCAGAAATCCGTAAGGCAGGCAAACGGTTGGGAAGGGCAAGTTGAAGTCTCAGGCCTGGGCTAAAGCTGCTGTCACGGAGAGAATGTTTTCTTCTTCGGGCAATCTTCGGTCTTGCGTGTAAGGTCTTACCGCTGAGTGACTCAGGCTGGCTCTGATTCGCTTGGATATTCTTTCTCATTTAAAGTAAACCGATTGTGTCCTTGAATCACATTTACAAAGTAACTTCACAGAAACACCTAGATCCATCTTTGTTTGATTCAATCGTTTTAGTGTTTGATTGGACACTGGAGATTAACCAAGGTAACCTATCAAAAGATCATCACACTTGGGAAATGAATGATTGTGTCCATGTAGTAAGTCAGATTGTTCTGTGGTGAAAAATGAAAACTACTTGATTCCAAGCAGTTGAGAATCCTGAGCTTTAGACCCCAGGTTATCACTGAGCCTCAGTGTCATCTGTGAGCATTAGCCATTCGGCCTAAGTCATCATTCCTTCATCTGCGTAATGGGTACCACGATACCCAGTCTCCTCAGGTAGACGGGTGCAATATTTCATGTTTATATAAGAGATTATAGTTGATGTTGAATTACCATTAACTGGAAACATGATGTATATCTTCCAGTTTGCTCATAACAAAGCATTTTCAAGTTTTAGCAAATTGTTTCACCTTAACCTGCCATGTTTTCAGGAGGACTGGCAGGGGAAACACACAGCTAGAAGACCTGGCAAAATCAAAATCCAAGCCAGTCAATTCCAACAAATGGTTATGCTGTGTGTTTTAAAATAGAGCTGCTCCGCAAACTTTTCCTGGCTGCGACCTCTTAGAAGTAGATAGGCTTCTGCGCCTCTGGGTGGACTCCAACCGCAGCTTTGTACATAGCAGTGGAGCACTTGAGCAGTTGAGGAAGACCTAGCATTAGGAAGGCAAAACAACAGGAAACCCAACAGTAAAAAATGTTATGCCTTTGTCCTTTGGCTTGTTCGAGGTAAAATCCGTGCTATCCAGAGCAAGAAGAAACCACTATACAGTCCTGGAAGGAGCCTGATGGCATAGTGAGTTGATAACCCTAAGGTCAGCGGTTCAAACCCACCACTTGTTCCTTGAGAGAGGCTGCCTGCTTCTGTAAAGATTCAAAGTCTCAGAAACACTCAGAGCAGCTCTGCTCTGTCCTGTGGGGTCTCTATGAGTCGGAATCGGCATGGCAGCAGCGAGTGTGTTTGTAGGCTTGTTCTGGGTAAACTGCCTTGGTGACGAGGTCAGATCAGCCTTGAAGTGCTAACCAACAGCTCAGTCGTCAAACCTCCCGGCGGCTCCGCAGGAGCAAACCGAGGCTATTTGCTCTCATAAAGGTGAACAACCTTGGAAACTATATATAGGGTTTCTGTGAGTCAGGATCTACTCTATGGCAGCGGGTTTATTTTTATTTATTTATTTTGAATATATATACAGCAGCTATATATTGCCACTAATTCCAAATTTTGTATGTACAGGTTTATTGAAAAGGAACACAATTTGAATCCTTCATAGATGCCAAAACTCCCATTTTGATATGGAATAAATCAAAGGGCACATAATTCTTTGAGGGAAGGGTTGTTTTTGTTGTCATCGTTGTTGTTGCTTAAGGGCTGCCTAGTTGGTCCCAACTCATAGTGACTATGTGCAACAGAACAAAACGCCACCCTGTTACAATTGTTTAGGCCCGTTGTTGCAACCACTTTGTCCAGGGCCTTCAAAGAGATCCATATCTGTACCCATTCAGAAGAAAGATGACCCAACAGAATGTGTAAATTATAGGGAAGGGATAGTGGAGAGAAACAACACATTCAGATACATGTAGGCCTAGGTGAAGGATATGTTGAAAAGCTAAAGCTTCAGAATTTTCTATTTTTGTTCTATGATTTTGTAGCAATACTTTGTTACTTACTTTATATAATGCTATGTGACTTAGGAAGAAAACTCGAAACATGTTCAAATTTGCAGGAAATCATTTAATTCCACAATATACTAATAACAACCAAGTTGGGGGCAGCTGATCCCCCAAACCACCCCTACGCCCCATTCTGAAACCCATGGATTATGCAGGAAAGTACTAGACCCTCATTTGGGAGAACTTACTTGCTGCAAAATTTAACTTTCACACAATTGATTTGAAAGGGTTTTTTTGTTATTTCATATCTTTAGTCATGAAAAAATTACAGCTAGCACTTTCCACAAATGGCTCTATTAACCTCATCAGGATGCAGCCAGGAAGAATTGGAGCTTGTTCAAACTGATATCCACTCACTAAGATGCTGAGAGAATCCATTGTTGAAATAAGCCCTTGCTTGACAAACTTCATTTGTTCTCAACATAAAAAGAATCACTCCCTTTAATATAAGCTCTTGGGTTTTTTTTAATCAGCCACTCAATGAGACATGCCATCAAAAAGCAAAGAGACAATGGGTCAAGTTTCTGAGTTATGGTATGTTAAAAGTTTCAGCAAGAGGGAATAGTCACTTAACCTTCAAAAGGACATTTCCACTTAACTCTCAATAAGACATTTCTTGGTCGGTGCCATCACATTGACCTTGACTCATGGCAGCCTTGTATATATCAGAAAGTAAGATTGCTCAGAGAAACAGAAGGTATGCCAAGGTATGAGCAATTTCTACTAACCTCAAATGTCTCATCGTCCTTTCTCAAGATACAGAATGTGAGGAGCAGTAGGGGGACCAAAGGCGGTCACTTGTCCCAGAACACAAGTCAAAGGAGGTTCCAGGGAAGGTGCAGAAGGACAATCTGAGAAATCACAAGTATGAAAGGCGGTGCTGAGGCAACCAGACAAGTTTCTTCTGACACTTGCCAGCTGTCAACATCTACTGATCTTCAAAGTAAAGGGGGTGCAATTTAAGATGGCCTTGGGTGGTCACATTAAGGGAGGGGTGGATTGGGGCAATGTTTAACTTGAAGACCGTCTTGAGTGCTCATTAACCACTCGATGCCCCCTGGTTGCTCAGTCCTACCCCAATCTTCATGATTACTGGTGTATTTAAGCCCTTTGTTTTGGCTAGGGTCAATCCACTGCTGTTGACCCTTTCTACCCACCATAATGTTCTTTTCTAGTGATGGTCTTGCACAATGGTGTGTTCAAAATAAGCACACTAAGTCTCACCGTCCTGACTACTGAGGAGCCTTCTGAGTGTATTTCTTATAAGACTGATCGTTTGTTCTTCTGTCAACCCACACTGTTCAATACTCTTCCAGCACCACAGTCCCATAAGTCAATTCTTCTGTAAGTTTTCATTATCCAACCCTCACAAATAGGTGAAGTGATTGAAAAGATCATAGCTTAAAGATGAGGCTTTCTACTCTCATAAATAGTTACCATTTCAGAAACACACAGGCGCAGTACTATTCTGTCCTGCAGGGTCATCTTGAATCAGAATCAACCCTTTTGGCATTGAGTTTGATTTGGTGAGATTTGGGATCAGACACACCTTAGTCTTCAAAGTTATTTCTTAAGATAATTTGTGCAAATTATTTCTAATCTAGTTCTGTATTTACACATGATTAGTTATAAGCTAAAAATGCGTTTCAAAACGTTACTGGTCTTTCAACAGAAGAGCTGATATTCCCATTCTACAGAACAAGAATGTTTTAGAAAGTGCAGGCTCATTGGCCATCCCCTTACCAGTGCCTTTCTCTTTTCATTTTATTTCTCTTATATGACTGTCTCGCCTCTTGCAAAATAGCAGAGAATTGCAGGCAGACATTAATGGTACAAATTGTAGTGCCAAAAGAGAACATGCCCCAAATATTTACACAGTGCCTCTTCCTTTCTTCTTCTGCACAATGATACCTTGTTTTTCATGTAAGCTGAAGTAGACTGTTTATTTTCTTTTTCCCTTAGGTTTGCTTCTATTTTATTGACTATGCAAAGGTGTAAGATTATGTAGACCTTTTATTATTGGATCATTTTATTGAGGGCTCATATAGCTCTTTTCAAAATACATACATACATACATACGTACGTACATACATTGTGTCAAACACGTTTATACATTTGTTGCCATCATTTTCAAAACATTTTCTTTCTACTTGAGCCCTTGATAGCATCTCCTCATTTTCCCCCTGCTTCCTCCACCCTCCCTCCCTCATGAACCCTTGATAATTTATAAATTGTTATTTTTTCATGTCTTACACTGTCCGATGTCTCCCTTCACCCACTTTTCTGTTGTCCATCCCTCAGGGAGGGGCTTATATGTAGATCATTGTAATAGGTTTCCCCTTTCTCCCCACATCTTCCTCTTCCCCTCCTGGCATTGCTACTCTCATTTATTGGTCCTGAGAGGTTTATCTGTCCTGGATTCCCTATGTTTCCAGATTTTATCTACACCGGTGTACATGCTCTGGTCTAGCCGGATTTGTAAGGTAGAATTGGGATCATGACAGTGGAGGGGGGAAGCATTAAAGAACTAGAGGAAGGTTGTATGTTTCATTGGTGTTATACTGCACCCTGATTGGCTCATATCTTTCTTGTGACCCTTCTGTAAGGGAGTGTCCAATTGTCTACAGATGGGCTTTGGGTCTCCACACTGAAGATAGGTTTTTTCCTCACTGGATACACACTTAGAAATAGTTTTATTCGCATATATCACATGTCATACAATTTAATCCTTCAATCATATTAAGAAGAATCAGAGCACTTTCTTCTCATCCTCACTGTTGTTAGCTCCCCATTGCCCCAGAATTCCCTGCCATGCCCTTAGGAAATTTATTAATCCAGTTACTCTCTGTATAGGTCAACCTAGGACGGATTTCATATACAGAAAGTCATATAAAAAAACACAAACAGGAAGCAAGCAAACAACAACTAAACAAGTCATAGAAAAACCTCAATCAAAAAGAAAACAAAAATATTAAAAATTGAAACAACTTTAAAATGGGTCAAAAGGGCCATCAGAAAATAAAGTATTACACTTTAGCCTATCTACATCTGCCATAATCAATTTCACATGGTCTCCGCCTGACAGTAAGGCCTTTCATATCCCTCCACTATGGTCAGAGGGGGATTCACCAGAAGCTTAAACCACGCGGGGATACTGCAAGTAAAAGTTGGCCTTCCACTGTCATCCTTAGCTTTCTCAAAACGGTGTGCTTCTTCCATGTGGACTTCATTGACACCTCACTTAGATGGCTGCGTGTTTGAAGACAACTCTTGAAGACCCCAGCCACTATTTTTTCCGATAGCTAGCCACCATCTGGTTTCTTTATCACACCCTGCGATGGCACCCATCTTTTCAGTGATCATTTCATGCAGGCAAGCATCAAGCAGGGCCATGACCTGACTCACACTTTACAATATTTTGCATTTATATTTAATTGGCACTTCGCAGCCACTGGTGAATCTAGTTGTTTTGTTTTGTTGGTTTATTTTTTTCCTTTTTAACAATCCTATGAGGGTTTTCTCTGCACAGGTTAGGGCTGGAGTTGGAGAACTTGGGTCAATCTAATTTTAAGAGGGGCAGACAAGGAAGCCAGTTTGTGTTGTTCTGCGCAGGCACAGGGAACGTCTTATTCCTACCTGGTTTTTCTCTCTGTTTAATTGGGGGAGAATGTGAGCTGATGGAATTGCGGGGGTGTGAAATCTCTAAATCACTTCTCAGTATGTCTGCTGTGCAAAAATAAAAATGTTTCTTCCATTTTAAGAGGGTAGTTGGCAAAGCATATATTTGAAGAGACTGCTTAGGGAAAGTCCAGTCATGTGATTACACCAGGAGGGTATGACTCCTCCCACCCCTGAAGCCCAGTCACATTTTCACAAAGCCCAGTCTCTGTAGATGACGTCCACTGACCATCTGTCAGCTTGTCACACTGGCTTACAGGTTGCTGATAGTGGAAGCTTGCCTCTGGTATTTCAGGCGCCACCACCGTCACTCCTAGAGAACAGGTTTCAGCGGAGCATCCAGATTAAGACAGACGAGGAAGAAACACCTGACTACACACTTCCAAAAATTACGTAACCACAAATTGTTACTAACTCACATCAGAATACCAAGGTAGGTCAAACAGCATTGCCACTAGAATTCCAGGTCATACACACATGGGTTTATTCCAAACAAACCGTATTGCAACCAGTGATGGCCAAAGACACGTTCTCTAAGGAACATGCTTGCCTTAGCCTCCTTGGGGAGCTTTCAAAAATAACCCCAGCGGTCTCCTCAAAACAGTGGGGATCTACTGGGGGATCTGCTGGGCCAGTTAAATCCAAGGCAGAGAGGTCAGCTCAGAAGGTGATGGCGACTGTGCTTTGGAATGCCCAAAGATTGCCTTGATAGAGTGTCTTGATGGACGCAGGGTAATCACAGGGCCTTACGAAGACCTTTTCAGAGAACTGAAAGCTGCCTTGGAGAGAAAAAGGCCACGGAAGCTGCACCGAGGAATTCTTCACTCTTTGAACATAGGGAGGATTGTCCTGGGAGAAATTCACTGTGAAATTTTACCACAACCACCCTCAAGCCCCGACGTTGCCCCTTCAGATTTCTTTTCGTTCCCCCAACTGAAACAGCCTTTCAAAGGAGCACGCGGGGAGTCCCTGGAGGATGCCCAACCCGCTGCCTTGACCTGGTGCAAGTTGAAGGGGTCAGAATTCTTGGGGAAGAGTTCAACAGATGGAAACCCACCTTTAGAAGTGTGCAGGCCTGGAGCAGAACGTGCCAAGAAGCCATAGCGTCACACTTTTGCTATGTTGTTTATTAAAGATTGCTATGAGTTCATAGCAGTACTTTTTGACTGCCTTTCGCATAATCTGATATAATATTCAAGGATGGCTCCACCATGTTGGAAAACAAAAGCAACAATCATGACGGGAGTGCAGGAGGGGGAGCATTTTGTCTGGCTGCACATAAAGTCACCATGAATAAGAACCAACTTGGTCGCAATGAACAACCACCCATTCTAAAAGAGCCAGTCCCCAGCTAAAAGGGCCCTGGGGGAAGAAGGGCTTAAGGGCTCCACTCCGCTGCTAACCAAAAACGTCAGTGCTGCAAGCCCGCCTACTGCTCTCTGCGCGAAGGATGGGGCAGGCAGCGTCCATACACGTGAAGCCCGGGGCGAAGTTTCACTGAGTCTGGAAGGGTGGCTGTCAGTTAGAACGGCTCTCCGAGAGCAATGGGGTTTGGTTTGAACCAAAGCACCGACATGTCTGCAAAACTGTTCTGCTTCAATGCCATCTCCCTCTTGAATTCTTTTTGCAACATAGGAAAGTATGGCTCACAAATATTTCGCTTGCATGCGGATAGCTATAAAGAATCAGGTGGGTCATTCCCCAGGCCCCATCAAAAATCAAGAATGGTTCAATGCATACTGCTTTCAAACCAACATCAGCCTCTAAAACATGATGCCAAAGGATTCATGTGCCACAAGAAGCCACATTTTCATACGGCCCCTTCCAGGGGCTCGTCAGTTCTGGTAGTTTGAGGTCACTCTCCAAACTGCTAATATAGTGGGATCTAGAAAAGAAAAATGAGGAGGTGGAGGAGGAAGAGGAAGAAGAGGAGGAAAAAAAAGAAAGAAAACAAAAACAAAAACACAGTAAGCCCTATATGTTAAAATTGCTGAACAAGATGATATAAGTAAGACTTCTGTAAATTACTAGAACAGTCAGTCTGTTGTCCACACACGCAAGAGCGGTACATAGAAGAATCAGCTCAACCTTCTTTTACAAGTGGACCCTTGATGTTATAAAGCCATTAACTCTGAACTCATGGCCACTTGGAATTCTATCATACATAGTCAAGTGCCAATGAAAGCCTATAAGATTTCAATCATCTTATGTTTTATGCACAGAACCTGATGTTAGATGTCAACCACACACTGTGCATAAGGCAAAATTCAGTCCCAAACATTAAAAACATTAATGTCTGGCACCAGATGTACTTCCAAAGAAATAAACTATCAAGGCCTCAGTAACAATGGACACAGGCCTTTACAAATCCCTGTCGGATCAAAACCAAACTCACTGCCATTGGTCAGTCAGGCCCAACACACAGCCACCTCACCGGACGGAGCAGAATGACCCCACAGGGTCTCCAGGGCTGTCATCTTTAGGGAAACAGATGACATTATCTTTTTCTCTGGTAGTGTGGCTGGGGGATTTGAACCCCTGACATTTTGGTTTTCAGTTGGGTGCTTTATCCACTGTGTCACCAGGGGCCTTCCAGTTTCTGTAGTTACTCTAAACCAGAGGGTTGTTTTTCAGAAATTGCTCACCAGGCCTTTCCTCACATCCTCCTTCATCTGGAAGCTTGGCTGAAACACGCTGAGTTAGCCGTTATGACATATTAATAGAACACATACCACACAATAAAATCATCTTTAAAAGAACCTAAGACATAGTGTGCCTCATCCTTCCGTTTTGCAGGACTGGTCCTGAGCACAGCGTCTTCGCAGATGTTGGTGCCAAACGTTTGAGTTCCTCATGAGTTAGCTCTGCGGTTAACTCTCTTGACTTCACTTTGTCCGCATCTTTCCTTGCCTCATCAATCTCCCTCTGCCTCCTGGGGAAATCATCCAGCAGTGTGTTTTCCTGAGTCAATCTGGCCCCTTCATCTTTGACTGGGCCTTGCTTTTACATACCAGGCATGCTTCCTGATGAGTCTCCCGCCCCAAGTCTTCTGGGGCAATGACTCAGCAACTTGAATTTTTAAACATTATATTCAGTGAAGTGGTTAAGCACTGGCTGCTAACTGAAACAAGCATCAGGGGTTCGAACCCACGAGCTACCCAGCCTTGAAAGCCAGTGGGGCAGCTCTGCTTTGTCCTGTTGGGGTCACCTTGAGTTGGTGAGTTGGAATCCACTCAGTGGCAATGGATTTCTATGTACACGTTTACAAAGCCACCAAAAAATGTTCTAGTAAATCAACCTACCATATAACACAAGCAGAAGAGGGAGAAACCCCAGTGTCTACACCTTTCCCTGTCAGTCAACCCATGGTAACCATGGTCTCCGTGTTTCCATGACAAAGTGGGGATTTACCAGGTTCCTTCCCACAGGACAGTAGGATTACCCAAGCCGACAGAGGCTGCTTCATAACGTTTCGTGATTTTTTTGTTTAAACGAAACAGTTGGTGTCAAGACATTTCTGACTCATGGCAACACGTATGTGTCAAAGTGGAAACTGCACTCCGTAGTTTTCTGTGACTGTGGTAAGTAGATCACCAGGGCTTTCTTCCAAAGTGCATTTCCTGTTGGGCTGCTAAACTCAAGGGTAGCGGTTCTGACCCACCAGCCCCTCCTCGGGAAGAAGATGAGGATTTCTGCCCCTGGAAAGATTCACAGTCTCAAAACGTAAAGGGCCAGTTCTACTCTGTCCTTTTGAGTCACTGTAAGTCGGTATCCAATCGATGGCACTGAGATGGGTTTTCATATTTGCTTCTGGGTGAATTTGAACCCTCAATCTTTACATAATCATTTTACCCGTAGTTTGAGTCACTATAAAGACTTCTCCTTTTAGAGTTAAATATGAATTAGACACCTGGTCCTCACAGAGGTAAAGACAGATGTGTGTGTGTGTGTGTGTGTGTGTGTGTGTGTGTGTTTTTAAAGGTCATATTTACAAAGCAGACAAGATAAATTAGAAAGTTTTCCTGCTTGCCAAAAGACACACACTGAGTATTTATTTTAAATGTGTTTAAGCTCCACTTGGATTTAAAATTCCACCTTTAAGACCACCTTTAAGAAACTCAACTATTGCATAAAATGAGCTTTATCTTATTACAAATAAGTGAAATACACAATTCAATTTTTCCTATAACTTGACATTCTTAGATCTTATATAAGATTAGAAGATGATTCCAGACAGACTGATTACCCAGCTTTGACCAAATAGCAGTGCTGTGCTAAGGAGCTGACGTTGGTTTACTTGCTTGCTTGTTTGCCTAGAAATAAATGTGCTCTCCTGTGGAGCTTGAACCACCTTCTCAACGGTGTGCTGACTGGCAACTGTCCTAGTGAAAGCTCAGAGTCACTGGGTCTTCCTTTCTTTCCCGTCAGCAAATCCTCAAGAAGGGGAGAGTAGTGGTTCGGTGGTAAATTTCTCACTTATGTGCACAAGATCCGGGGTCCATTCTCAGACAATGCACCTCAAGCACAGTTTTCACCCATCTGTTGGTGAAGGCTTGCATATTGCTATGATGCCAAATAGGTTTCAGTGGAGCTTCCACACTAACATGGACTAGGAAGAAAAGCTTGGAGATCTGCTTCTGAAAATCAGCCAATAAAAACCCTATGGATCACAGTGGTTCCACCCACAACAACCAATGATGGGATGGCCAGCATTCCATTTTATTGTCCGTGCGGTCAACTTCATAGAAGCTCACAGCAAGTGGCCAGGAAGACCAACATCACCGTCCGTCTCAATTAAGCTGGTGGCTCCCTACTTGCCATTAAACTATGAAGGGGTCACTTAGAGTTTAGTGGGCAAAATACAAGCCCAGGGTTTGGAACTTCATAAGACATCATGGTCATCAGGTGGCCTCTCTACTTGGTGCTCAGATGCTCTGTGCCGAATGGATACAGGTATAGTAAGACAGAGAGGGATAGGAGACACTCTTGTTTATCTCAGAGGTAGTTAATGAGTCATTGAAGCAAGCAAAGCACATTTCCCTATGTCGAGGGACTAGGTCATAAACCTCATCCTCAAGTGTGAGAGTCTAGCGTGAAAATCAGGCAATAATGAACAAATCAATGTGTATTTTGTAATAATAACAACCAAAGTAGTGCTCGCCAGGAGGCTGCCATTTTTTGAAGGCTTTTCTGATCATCCCCTTTGATCCTCTCAACAAGCTAGGCATCTCCTCACTCCTCTTTTGCAGGTGATAAGAAAGTGAAGCACGGGACATTAGGACTTGCTTGCTCAATGTCACACACCTTAAATAGTGAACTTGGGGTTTACACCCAGGCAGTTTGACCCCAGATTACCTTATCCTTCCTGTTACATTAAGACCATAAAATTTCCACGGTAAATTCATTAGGAAAGGGTTGGACAGTGATAGGGAGGTGGAAGCACTGCACTGGATAAGGGTCTGAGAAGTCTTCAGAGGAGGTGACAGTCCAACAATGACGTGAAGGACAGACAGGACAACACAAGTTGTGCAAAGATAAAGGGGAAGAGAGTTTCTGACAGAAGGAACAATGCCTCGGAGATGGAACAATGAGCTTCCCAAAGTTGTCTGTGTATTTTAAATTTATATCAACCACAAACACAGCAGGAGGGCCCATTCTTTAGAGTAAGCACTCAGTGTGTGGAAGTAATAGCAAGAGGGTCAGAAACAAGGGAACCAGTGAGAGTTTTGGAGAAGAGGTTGAGGAGACCCCGGCAATGACCTTAGGTAGGTCACCTGAAGCTTCTATGTTGTCCTCACTGTGCTGGAAATCTCTTAGGGGGTCGAAATCAGGAAAGAGAGCCCTATTTCAAAGCCAATGAAGGTTCCTTTTGCCATGTAAAGAACCGATTATGCGGGGTTCAAGAGGGTGGGAGAGTGAACCAGATAGGAATAGATAAGCAGGAAAAGATGGCAGCTTACATTAAGCTAGTGACTGTGAAGATTATAACAAGTGGTTAGATTTGGGATTTTTATCAAATATAAATCTAAAGCCCCATGATCTTCCCTCTGAAGGATCTTAAACTGGGCAGTGGGTGAGGGGCGGGGCATGAGGAGTGCGGGTGGAACTGGAAGGGTATAAAAAATTAAATCATTAGAGAGCAATTAAGAGCTAAACTGAGAAATGTTTAGTATAGTAACTTTCAAGATATAAAGAAATTAATGCCGGACTGAACAGTCAGTCAGGCTGAGATCATTCCAAACTAAGGAGCCCTGGGGGTGCGATGGCCGAGGGTCTTATTCTGTTATGTGGAATTGCTATGAGTCAGAATTGACTCTCTGGTATACAACAGCAACAACGGAAACATCGGGAACAAAAATGGCAAGAATGTGATGTGAGCTGGTAGCCAGTGCACTTGGAGCAATGTTGGATCTACTGGGACCAAGTTAGCCTCAGCGGACAGAGTCTGAGAATAGTGTGTCCATGATAGAGCCATCGGGACATCATGGGTCATCCTGGAAGGACCAGCATATTGACAAATGGAGACGGATGAAAACTGAAGGACAGAGAGACCAGAGTTTGGGTGAAAAGCTAAGAGGCCACTCTAATAATTCAGGGAAGCTGAAAGGACTAAAATGTGACAAAAATATAAATGATCATGCAGCGAGTCTAATGCACCAGTACAGTATAACATTGCAATTGAGAATTTTTCTTTTTTTTGTATTGATGGTAAGGTTCTGTTGAAATAAGGAAACTTTAGACACAAGTAAATCAATAAGACTATTTGCTTGTCTGACAAAACTCCATGTGAAATAGAGAGTGATCATCATCTCATATCTCTACCAGTGAGAAACAGCACAACAGCCATTCATTTGTCAGAAGCCCTGACATCAAAACCAGAGCTTTTCTGTCCCCAGCGTGGGTCAGGATCACGTGTGGAGATTTTGACGTTTGTTGCTAGGTGCTATTGAGCTGGGACTAACTCATAGCAAGCCTATGTGCAACAGAACAAAAGGCTACTTGGTCCTGCACCATCCTCAAAATCATTGCTCAAGCTCATTGCTGACGTCCCCATTTCAATCCATCGCATTGAGGGTCTTCCTCTTCTTTTCCTGCTCCCCTACGTCACCAAGCACGGTGTCCTCTACGTCACCAAGCACGGTGTCCTCTACGTCACCAAGCACGGTGCCCTCTACGTCACCAAGCACGGTGTCCCTTACGTCACCAAGCACGGTGTCCCTTACGTCACCAAGCACGGTGTCCCCTACGTCACCAAGCACAGTGTCCCTTACGTCACCAAGCACGGTGTCCTCTACGTCACCAAGCACGATGTCCTCTACGTCACCAAGCATGGTGTCCTTTTCCAGGGACTGGTCTCTCCTGATAACATGTCCCAAGCATGTAAAAGAAAGTCTTGCCATCCTCACTTTAAAAGATCATTTGACTATATTTCTTCTGAGAAAATGTACTCATTCCTCTGGCAGTGTATGGTACATGAATATTCTTCACCAACACCATAACTCAAAGGCATTCTTCTTCTTTGGTCTTCCTAACCATTGTCCATCTTGCACATGCGGATGAGGTGACTGAGAATGGAAGGACATCAGAGTGGCAAATTGGGTCAGCAGGGGTTGGGTCAGGCACACTTTAGTTCTGAATGGGACATCTCTTGTATATACATAGTCTGCCTCGTCCTGCAAACTGTCTTTCAATACACTGAAGAGGTGTGATGCTTCGGTGTATATGTTTGTTAGACTGTTATCCTCAAGGTCAGCTGTCTAAACTCCAAAGATTCTCCGCAAGAGAAAGTTAAGGTTGTCTGCCAGGTCTCAGAAACCTTAGGTAGAGGCCCTGTATACTGAAATCAACTTGACAGTGGGGAGTTGAGTTTGGTACATTTATGTGTATCTACATGTGTATATAGCGTAAGACAGGTGCTCAGATAAGTTTGGGAGTGTTAACTAAACTACAAGATCTGTCCAAAACCACTAGATGTTCCTCAGTAGGAAGTTGAGGCTGTCTGCCCCTGTAAAGATATACCCCCAAACAACTCTTATAGCAACCCTATAGGGCAGGGCGGAACTGGCCATGTGAGTTTTGGGGCCTGCAAATCTTCACAAGAATAGAAAACTTCATCTGTCTTCCAAGAAGCTGGCTGGTGGTTTCGAAGTGCTGCCAGCAGCCCAATGAGTAACCACTATGTATTGATAGTGTCATTAGTTTAGCCAGTGGCATAGAATTTAAAACACTGTTGAGATAAAGAAATTATGATGGTAGTGGAAGTGATGCCCCAGGGGGATAGTTGACAATATATATTCTTTAACATAATATGACAGTGATGTCTCTAAGGTGAGCCAGAGACATAAATAAATCATAGATGCATGAATGGATTTGGGGCTTGCACTTAATTCTAGCCCCAATATAAGGCCAATTAGTTCTTATGATATGGTCCTGCTTAAAGCTCACCCTCATGAAGAGATCACTGAAGATATGGTACTAGAGCAAAGTGTGGTGAAGAAACTAGATGGTGCCCAGATATCTGAAAGAATAATATATGGTATCTTAAAGGATTGTTTTCAAACAAGCAGCTATCTAAGTGAGGCATCAACTAAATCCACTTGGAAGAAGCACACCAGTCTGTGTGATCCTAGAATTGTAAATAAAACATTCCAAATCTAAAGGATGGCATCATATCAGAGCTTAAATTGTGAGTACCTGGTTTGCAGAAGGTTAAGAATGACAGTGAAAGCCCCAAATCCATTTTCAGGGTCCACACACAGAGATAGCCTCCAGCGAATACCCTTGAATCATATTAATATGGACAGTCCTGTTATTAGACAGAAAGTACTATAAAGTCAATTATGGCAGATGTAGTAAGGTCAAAATATCATCTTATCATTTGATCTCCTTTTAGACCCATTTTAAAACTGTTTCAATTAAAAATAATGTGAAGGAGAAATACACATGGATTAGGCCCCTGATGAATCCCTGCTGACCATGGACCAGGGGTCTGAGTAGCCTTACTCACATGCAGACTGCATTGGAACGTGGATTGCTGCAGATGAAGTTAGGTTAAAAGTTAGCAGCTTATCATATGACCTCTCTTTTGATCCATTTAAATTTGTTCCCTGTTTCAGTATTTTCTGTTTGCTTTTCTATTGAGTTCTTTAATCTGCTTCCTTTGTTATTCTTGCTAGGTTTTTGTTGTTGTTGATTGTTTTTGTTTTTCTGTATATGAAATCCAGAATATGTAAATCTACAGAGACAGTACTGGATTAATGGCCCCTTGTGGGCATGGCAGGGGAGGTCGGGAGGAAATATGGAGTTAATGATGATGCGTACAAGATTGAAGAAAATATTCTAAGATGGATTGTGGTGATGAGTGTACAGCTCTTCCTATGAGACTGAGCTATTGAATTGTATGCTTTGTGAATTATATGCCAATAAAACTATTGGGGGGAGAGATTGAGATGACAATAAGAATCGGAACGGTTGGATAGGAGCCATAGTTTATGTGAATGGAGGAGGAAAGTCTCAGAAAAGGAAGGGGAGAATGGTGATACAATTCAGAGAAGGTCAGCAGTGTCACTCACTAGCATATGAAAAAACAAAAAATTGAACGGATGCATGTTTTTCTCTGTACATTAGCAACAATAGCAAAAATAAATAAAAGCATGCAATACAATTATATATGTGTGTGTAGCTATATGCCACAGCCATTGAGTCAATGTTGACTCACAGTGATCCAACAGGGCAGTTAGAACTATCCCTGGGAATTTCTGAG
Source organism: Echinops telfairi (assembly GCF_000313985.2). Lineage (NCBI taxonomy): Eukaryota > Metazoa > Chordata > Mammalia > Afrosoricida > Tenrecidae > Echinops > Echinops telfairi. The sequence continues at coordinate 30,211,162 of NW_022111372.1, read as the reverse complement.
ACTGTGACTCTTGCCAGGAATAGAACACCTCATCTTTCTCCCCCCACAGTGGCTGGTGGTTTTGAACTGTTGACCTTGAGGATCACAGCCCAGTGTGTAACCACTACACCACCAAGCCTCCACATAGGAAAGCCTATGTGGGGATGTTATGATTCAGAACCAACTCCATGGCAGTGGATTCGGTTTAGTGTAGGTTTTGCTTTTGGATTTGGTTTTGGTTTGGTGTATTTGTGTATGTGGATTTGTGTGTGTGATACAGAGCCATGGTTAATTTTCCAAAGACAGTACAATGTCAAAGCTTTCTCTAGACTTCAATTCCTATCTGCTCATCCCCCCATCCCAACAGCAAGCTCTGTTTTCAGTTTCTTCAAGAGACTCTCTATTCACGCTTAGATAAAATAGTCTTTATTAAACATATGTGGAAATGAACCCTGGTGGCACAGTGGTCAAGTGCTCAGATGTTAACTGAGAGACCAGCAGTTCAAATTGGTCAGCTTGTTGATAGAAGAAAGGTGTGGCAACCTGTTTCCATAAAGATTTGCCAGTACCATAGTGAATGATGGGGGGAGTGCCGAGTGGAGACCCAAAACCCATTAGTAGGCCACTGGAGATTCCCTTGCAGAGGGGTCTTGGGGAGGAGATGAGCCAGTCAGGGTGCGATGTAACAACGATGAAAAATACAACTTTCTTCTAGTTCCTAAATGTTTCCTCCCAGCTCCCACTACCATGACACGAATTCTACTTTGCAAGTCTGGCTAGACCACAGGATGTACACTGGTACAGATAGGAACTGGAAATACAGGGAATCCAGGACGGATGAGCCCTACAGGACCAGTGGTGTTAGTGGCGAAACAGGGAGGATGGAGGGAGAGTGGGTAGGAAAGAGGGAACCGATTACAAGGAACTGTGTGTGACCTCCTCCCTGGGGGACGGACAACAGAAAAGTGGGTGAAGGGAGACGTCGGACAGGGCAAGATATGACAAAATAACAATTTATAAATTATCAAGGGCCCATGAGGGAGGGGGGAGCGGGGAGGGAGGGGAAAAATGAGGACCTAATGCCAGGGACATGGGGTCTAAGTGGAGAGGAAATGTTTTGAGAATGATGAGGGCAATGAATGTACAAATGCGCTTTACACAATTGCTGTGTGTATGGATTGTGATAAGAGTTGTATGAGCCCCTAATAAAATGATTTTTTTTAAAAAGGATTTGCCAGCATGGAAGCTCGATGGTATAGTTCTGCTCTGTCTTATATGGTCACGTTGAGTCAGAATTGACTGCACAACAATGGTTTTAAGCATAAATGGAAAATACCATACATACTCACTCACTTATATCCCTTTGTTTTCATTTGAAAATTTATCTTGGAGATTTTTCCATATTAATTCGCCATCATTCCAGTTGCTATCAAGTCTAGCTCAACTCATGATGACTCCATTTCTTGGAAGTGGATGATCAGGCTTTTCCTCTGAGACACGTCTGGGTATACTCAAACTGCCAACCTTTAGGCTAACAGCTGAGTGTGTTAACTGTTGACACCATGCAAAGACTCCACAGGAACTGTTGTTGTTGTTGTTGTTGCTGTTGGGCTCTGTGAAGTCAGTCCCCACTCATAGCGAGCCTATGGACTGTTGAAAAGACACACACCGCCCAGGCCATGCCACCCTCTCAATCATTGTTATACTGGAGTCTCTTGTCGCAGCCACTTTTCCACCCATCTTCTTGACCGTCTTCTTCGTTTTAGCTGACCCTCGATTTCACCACGCATTCTGTCCTCTTCCAGAGAATGGTCTCTCTTGATACCATGCCCAAAAGACATGAGACAAAAATTCATGAACCTCAGTGTTAAGGAGCATTCTGGTTGTATACCTACCCGGACAAATTTGTTTATTCTTTCTAGCAGTCCATGATATTTTCAATATTCTTCACCAAGGCCATACTTTAAATGCACCAACTCCTCTCCTCGCTTCCTTTTTCATTGTCCAACTTTCAAATGCAATTGAGATCATTAAAAGTGCTATGGCTTGGGTTTGGCACACCTTAATCTTCAAAGTGACAATGCTGCTTAGCATTTAAAAGAGGTCTTATGCAGCCAATTTATCCATTGCAATGTTGTTGTTTTAGGTGCCATCGAGTGACCTAATGTACAACAGAAGGAAATACACACAGTCCTGCGCCATCCTCACAAGCGTTCCTCTGCCTGAGCCCATTGACGCAGCCACTGCGTTAATCCATCTCGTTGAATGTCTTCCTCTTTCGCTGCCCCTTCACTTTACCAAACATGATATCCTTCTACAGGGACTGGTCTCTCCCGACACTCTGTCCAAAGGATTCGACACTCTGGCCTTACTTCTTACAATACAGAGATCTGTTTATCCTTCTTCTAGCAATCCGGCACTTTCAATATTCTTCTCCAGCACCACAATTCAAATGCATCAATTTTTACATGGTCTTCCTTCTGCAATTCACAACTGCTCAATTGTTCTTCTGAGTCCATGAGACCTCCAATATTCTTCATCAGCACCATCATTTAAATGCACTATGTTGTGTGATTTCTTGACTGCTGCTTCCATGAACATTTATGATGGATTCAAACAAGATGGAATCCTTGACAACTTTTATCTTGTCTCCCTTTGTCGTGATCTTGTCTATTGGTCTAGTTGTGAAACTTTTCGTTTCCTTTGCAATGAGTTTTAATCCATGGTGAAGGCGGGAGTCTTGGATCTTCCTCACAAGTTCTTCAAGGCCTCCTCGCTTGCAGCAAGCAAGGTGATATCATCTGCAGCTCACAGGTTGTTAATAAACGTTCCTCGATGCCGATGCTGTGCCCTTCTTCATGTATACCGGCTTCTCAGGTTATGTGCTCAGTATACGGATTGAACAATTGTGGCAAAGAACACAACTTTGATGCATACCTTTCCTGATTTTAATCATAAAGTATTCGTTTGTTCATTTGAATGACTGCCTCTTGGTCTGTGTACAGGTTTCACATGAACAAGTGAAGTGTTCTGGAATTCCCATTTTTATCAATGTTATCCATAGATTGTTATGATCAACACAGTCAATTGCCTTTGCATCGTCCATAAAACACAAGTAAACATCTTTGTGCTATTCTCGGTTTTCACCCAACATCCATCTGATGCCAGCAATGATATCCTGCACGCCACATCTTTTTCTGAATCCCGTTTGGATTTCTGGTAGCTCTCTGTAGATGTACTGCTGGAACCATTGTTGAATGATCCCCAGCAAAATTTTACTTGCAGGTGATAGAAATAATATCATTCAACAATTTGGAATGTACACAAATATGGACCTCTTCTAGGTAGTGGGCCAGGTAGCTGTGTTCCAGATTTCTTGGCATAGATCAGTTAGTACTCCTTTTTTTTTTCTTTTTTAACATTTTATTAGGGGCTCATACAACTGTTATCCCAATCCATACACACATCAATTGTGTAAAGCGCATTTGTACATCGTTTCTCAAAACATTTTCTCTCCATTTAAACCCCCGACATTAGGTCCTCATTTTTCCCCTCCCTCCCCGCTCCCCCCTCCCGCATGAGCCCTTGATAGTTTATAAATGGGTATTTTGTCATATCTTGCCCTGTCTGACTTCTCCCTTCATCCACTTTTCGGTTGTCTGTCCCCCAGGGAGGAGGTCACACACAGTTCCATGTAATCGGTTCCCTCTTTCCTACCCATTCTCCCTTTACCCTCCCTGTTTTGCCACTCACACCACTGGTCCTATAGGGCTCATCCATCCTGGATTCCCTGTATTTTCAGTTCCTATCTGTACCAGTGTACCTCCTCTGGTCTAGCCAGTCTTGCAAGATAGAATTCGAGTCATGGTAGTGGGAGCGGGGAGGAAACCTTTAGGAACTAGAGGAAGGTTGTATTTCTCATCATTGTTACATCGTACCCTGACTGGCTCATCTCCTCCCCGAGACCTCTCTGCAAGGGGATCTCCAGTGGCCTACTAATGGGCTTTGGATCTCCACTCTGCACTCCCCCCATCATTCACTATGGTAAGATTTTTTGTTCTGATGATGCCTTACACCTGATCCCTTCGACACCTCGTGGTTGCATAGACTGGCAGTTAGTACTCTTAGTGTTGTCTTAGTTTGTTGAAAAAATCAATTGATAGTCTGAACATTCCTCAAGTCTTTTTATTTCTACTGCCTTCCATGCAGCTTGGACTTCTTACTTCAGTATCATTGGTTCTTGTTCGTATGCTGTCTCTTGAAATGTTTGAGTGTTGACCAGTTCTTTTTGGTACAGCGACTCTAAGTATGCCTTATATCATCTTTTGATCTGCCTGCATCATTCAATATTTTGCCTACAGAATCCTTCAATATTTTACCTCGAGGCTCGATTTTTTTCCTTCAGTTATTTCAGATTTATATATGCTGATTGTGTTCATCTGTTGGATTTTCTAACTCTGGGTCTTTGTCCATTTAATTATACTGCTTTATTTTGTATTCTAGAGCAGCTCTTTGAAGTGTTCTATTTAGCTCTTTTACTTCATTATCTCTTCCATTTGCCTTAACTACTCCACATTCATAAACAAGTTTCAAAATCTCTTCTGACATCCTCTTGAATCATTTCATTTTTCTTATATTTTAAAAGACCTTTTGCTTTCTTCATATATGATGTTCTTGATGTCATCCCACATATTTTCAATGAATAATTTATTGGTCTTGAAAATTTCTATCATACTATCTTCAGTTTCTTTTCTGTCACCAAGGTGATATTTTCCAACTACTGCCATTTCTCTTTTGTTTCCAAGGTTTGTATTCTATGTTAGCCTGGGTTGACTAGAAAAGCAAATTCATAGACACTCATAAGTGTATACAAAAGGGCTTTATATCAAAGAGTAATTGTGTATTAAATAAACACCCCAACCCAGTCCACATCAAGTCCATAAGTCTGGTATTAGCCCATATGTCCCATACCGGTCTATAAATTCCTCTTCAGACTCACACAACACATGCAATGATACTTAATTCAGGAAGATCATAGGCCAGTAGGTGGAAAATCTTGTGGATCCAGTGGCACTGGAAGAATTTCAGCACTGGCATGGGTCTCCATGTGGCTCCTCCAGTTCCAGGGATCTGGCTCCATCAGCATAGCTCCATGTGGCTTGTCAACAGGAATGTCTCACGGAGAAAATAGCAGAGTGTGTGTCCTGCATCCAGGGAGGAAGACCAGCATTCCCAGAATCCTCAGGAGAAGGTCATCCTCACACAGAAGGACCTGATTGACAGGCTAGACTCCACCCTTTTACAACTTAACAGATTGTGTAACTGCCACATACTCCAATTGCCAATAATTATCAGTGCATCTGTACATATGCAAATATATTATATGAGGATGGGGAAATAGATCTATGAGCCTACATTTATAGGTTTAGTATTAAGGTAGCAGAAGGACATTGGGCCTCCACTCAAGTACTCCCTCAACACAAGAATACTTTCTTCTTGTAAATTGGCATTCTATGATGCTCACCCTCCCGACACAACCGCTGAAGACAAAGCGAGTGAATAAGCAAATGTGGTGAAGAAAGCTGATGGTGCCCGGCTATCAAAAGATATAGCGTCTAGGGTCTTAAAAGCTTGAAGGTAAACAAGCGGCCATCTAGCTCAGAAGCAACAAAGCCCACATGGAACAACATATCAACCTGTGTGATCATGGGGTGTCGAACGGATCACTGAAGACAAATGGGTGCATAAGCAAATGTGGCGAAGAAAGCTGATGGTGCCCGGCTATCAAAAAGTATAGCGTCTGGGGTCTTAAAAGCTTGAAGGTAAACAAGCGGCCATCAAGCTCAGAAGCAACAAAGCCCACATGGAAGAAGCACACCAGCCTATGCAACCACGAGGTGTTGAAGGGATCAGGTGTAAGGCATCATCAGAACAAAAAATCTTACCATAGTGAATGATGGGGGGAGTGCGGAGTGGAGATCCAAAGCCCATTAGTAGGCCACTGGAGATCCCCTTGCAGAGGGGTCTCGGGGAGGAGATGAGCCAGTCAGGGTGCGATGTAACAATGATGAGAAATACAACCTTCCTCTAGTTCCTAAAGGTTTCCTCCCCGCTCCCACTACCATGACTCGAATTCTATCTTGCAAGACTGGCTAGACCAGAGGAGGTACACTGGTACAGATAGGAACTGAAAATACAGGGAATCCAGGATGGATGAGCCCTATAGGACCAGTGGTGTGAGTGGCAAAACAGGGAGGGTAAAGGGAGAATGGGTAGGGAAGAGGGAACCGATTACATGGAAATGTGTGTGACCTCCTCCCTGGGGGACAGACAACCAAAAAGTGGATGAAGGGAGACGTCGGACAGGGCAAGATATGACAAAATACCCATTTATAAACTATCAAGGGCTCAAGCGGGAGGGGGGAGTGGGGAGGGAGGGGAAAATGAGGACCTAATGTTGGGGGTTTAAATGGAGAGAAAATGTTTTGAGAAACGATGTACAAATGCGCTTTACACAATTGATGTGTGTATGGATTGGGATAACAGTTGTATGAGCCCCTAATAAAATGTTAAAAAAAAAAAATTATCAGTGCATCGTGATTGCGTGTTTGATCAATTTCCCACTGAAGAGTTCGTCAAAGTCTTCATCATTAGTGTTAGTGGTTGGTGTATAAATTTGAATAATAGCTGTATTAACTGGACTTCTTTGCATGCTTATAGATATTACCCTATCAAAGACATCATAGCCCTACAAAACAGATCTTAAAATGTCCTTTTTGATGATGAATATCACACTATTCCTCTTGAATTTTTCATTCCCAGCATAGTAGACTCTATGATTGTGTCTGATTCAAAATTGCCATTACCAGTTCATTTCAGCTCATGAACACCTAGGAAATCAATATTGATAAACATCCCTATATTAACCAGATATAACTATATTTAAAATTTTAATTATTAGAGTTGCAAACTTGTGCTAAGCCTTTGAGTCTTAATTTTTTTGTTCATCCTCTTTCATTGCATGTCCGTAGTTTGTTTTCCTTGGCTGGACATGGTATGGTGTGGTGTGTGTGTATGTACATGTGTATGTGGGGCGGGGTTTTTTTTCCTTCCAAATTTAGTTCTTTGAAAGTTTTGAAGGAATGATGCTGGCATGCACTTTGACTTTCCTTCAAAGCCTCTGAAGACATGAACCTAGCCGAAGATGAGTGGCCAGGGGGACTCTGTGGAGTTCTCTCCACACTCCTCCCTTAGTGAGCCCCTGGAAACTCTCCTCCCCTCCCTGTTCCTTCACCATCAGGAAGCTGCTTCACCATCAGGAAGCTGCCCCACCCCACTCTGTTGCCTCTAGTCACCGGCTCTTCTGGGTATTCCCAAGATGGAATAATATTATCTGAGCCATAGATGACAGGAAAAGCCTTGGTAGAAATCTTCTTGACATTCTTCCTCTTTCTATCCCTGCCACATCACTGCTGTTCTCTCATCCCTGGTCTAGTGCTCAAAAAATCCCTATCCTGCTCCCCCCAGAACCCAGGGGCCTCAGTAGAGGAAATGCCCGTGTTAACCGAGGACAAGGTGTTCTGAAATATAAATGAAATGCATTTCAACACGGGTACAAAGATCCACTGCCAACACCTATAAAATAAAAATAAACAAACTTGCTCTTCTCCCACTTGGTGAGGAGGGAAAAGAGGAAAGAGTTCTGAAAAGTCTTCCCTTTTATTTCATATTTGTCCTTCTTGGTAAATACTGAAATAGTAGGAGTCACTGCACCAGGGGTTGTATCTATTTTCTTTAAGGTTTCAATATTTAACTCGAGTTTTATTTTAAGTGATGTTAATTACAGCATTTGAAGGGGGAGGGTCTAATTCCACACAAAATAGACGACTCTAAATTGTACCCATGAGATAGCTAAACAATAAATTGAGTGGTGAATATACCACCAGCCCAGTTGAGATTCTGAGTGTTGTCACCATATGATTATGGTTACTGAGACCACAAAGCCACACTTTGAGAGGGAGTTTGAAGTCCTAAATTATTGGCTTCATCACACCTACCTTATCCACTCCAAATTGGCACACAGACACACACGTGGGCTACCACACCCTGCAGAGTACTTTTAGTGTAAAGAGGTGAGGGACTGGGGTGGAAACAGGTCATGAAGATGGGTCTTCAAAAGCCCCTTTCGATGGGCATGCCCACACCATCAAGCAGTGAGCGCACCTCAGCTCAGGTTAGGAAAGCCAGGTTCGATTCGGACGACGTCCCCCTTTCACTCATGACTCACTGTGAATTTACAGAGTGTCTACACATAAACACCTTCCACTTGCAGCCATTTCTAGGTCAAAAAGAAACCTGCATCTCTAGAAGGGGGCGACCAAGTCTCCCCTGGCCCCCAAAGTCTCCAGCTGAAAGCGCTCTATGGAGCTGGGTGCCTTCTGTACCTCGGAAAGGGGAACTCGTTAAAGCTGAATCAGCTGCCACCTGGAGGTCTCACATGATTTTGAGCAATACTTGCATCCCAGGTGCACTAGAATCCTGAAGGTAGCCATGCTGCAAAACAGTTTAAAATTAAATGAATGTACAGTATTCATGTGTGCTTGACATTCCAGTCCTAGACGAAGCTTGTGGCCACCGGAGTTGACGTTCGTGGCATCCAGCAGTGCAGACAGCATCAGTCTGACACCTGGCTTCAGGGAGGTCTGAGTGTATCCTAACTCCATCCGGCTGGAGTTGTTCGCGTTTGCTGAGAAGAAGGTGTCAGGGTCCATCTGATCCGTGGCTGCCATTGACAGCGGTCCCCAACTTCTTGGTCACCTGATAAATGGAACTGCCACACTCTGCCCAGTCATTCACATTAGTGTGAGGCTGGAATTCGTCTGTCTTGTAGCCAACCCACAAAGTTGCTCTGGGTCTCTCGGGGCTTGGCGGTCTCAAAGTTCATCTAATAGCCGGCCAGCCCTCGTGACCCAGCCCCAGAGCCCCGCGATATCGAAAAGCACGACGCAGCCCAGGTTGAAGTGCTCTGGCTGGTACCCTGTCTTGATTAGGGCTTTGAAGGAAGAGGGAAAGGGGAGCTTTAGTCCGCGGGTCAGCTGGTCTTCCGCGGTGATCTGGGTGGCCAGCAACGTGTTGCGTGTGTTCCACTTCTCCGTGAAGTCAGTCTGTCCTCCGTCCCCCGCTACTTGGTTTCCAGACTGCCCGTGACTGTGTTGGTCTCCGTATTGGTAAATTCCAGTCCATTCTCAGATTTTGTTTTCGAATAAGTTTGATGAGGCCAACTCCATAGCCCTTGGTGACCACATCCGGAGCAGGTTTGCCAAGGTCAATGTACAATGGCTGGAGGCTGTAGCAGTGGGCTGGTGGGGCGGACAGAGTGGGCTGCGGCACAGGGGAGAGGGTGAGCGGCGGCAGGCAGGGCAGCGCAGACTACCTGTATCTGTATTTTGACCTTTCTACCCCCTCTAAGCCCATACGCTCCCCCTGCCCAATTTTACTGGCATTTCAGTGGGAACTCTGAGAACATTCCTTCAATGAAATATTATGGATTGTAATCAGATTCAACGTGTGCTGTTTCTATGAACTAATCTGAGAACCAGTTCCATGAGCAAATAATTCTAAATCTCCAACATATATCTTACCTTTATCTGGTATTCTCAAACCCGGTGACCCTGTGTGCTACAGAGTAGAAATGTATTCATTCCATAGGGGTTTCTTGGCTATCATCTTTACGGAAGCAAATTACTGGGCCTTTTTACTGGTTCAAACCATCAACCTTTAAGTTGGCTGTTGATTGGAAACTATTTGTATCACCGGACCCTTCTGTTTCAGGATTGGGGCACTACCCCTTTAGGACTGTGAGTTCAGCGATTTGATAATGCAATGCTGGAACTATCATGGATCTTTCAATGATCCCTGGTGACACCATGGGATAAGCATTGGGCTTCTAACCACAGGGTCCATGGTTCAAACTCACCAGCCACTTCTAGAGAGAATGATGAAGCTGTCTTCTCCCATAAAGATGTATGTAGTCTCAGAAGCCTATATTCAGCCACTATGAGACAGGGTCAGCTCTAGAACAGAAAGTGCACAGCTCTGTCAGGCTTTTCTGATGGCACAGCTCTCACTGGTAGCCAGGGTTTCTCCCCTGGGTTGGACTGAGCCTCATTTCACAGGCCTGTGCCAAATGCAACTTTTGGTAAGATTGCTTTTTACGTGTCACTGTTCTTATCAACTTCCACACTAAAGCATAGAAACACACACATGGCAGAAAAATGCAACTGTATAGGGTGCACAGAGGGAGTGCCTCCAGTAATCCAGTTCGACAGAGATAGTCACCATTAGGAGTTGGCATACAGGCCTTCATTTATTTTAGATGTCTATGCTAATTGAATATAAATATTACTTATAATGGGAAAATTGGAATCATATACTATAATCCTGTAATAAATACTACTGAACTCATTATACAAATATTTTTGTCTTTTACATGAATTTTAAAAGCACCCCATAAGTCATAATGCATGTACTATTTCATAACTTGTTTCAGCCACTAACTGTAAGGTTGGTAATTCTCCTGAGGTGCTTCAGAAGAAAGATCTGGAAATCAACTTCGAAAAGGGTCTCAGCCATTGAAAAACCAGGGAATGCAAGTTTTCAGCTTGGTTTTTTTCATTAAAAAATATTCTGGCAGCAACAATGAAACACACAACTTTCCTCTAGTTCCTAAATGGTTCCTCCCCACCCCCACCATCATGATTCGAATTGTACTTTACAAATCTGGCTAGACCAGAGGATGTACATTGGTACAGATAGGAACTGGAAACACAGGGAATCCAGGACAGATGATCCCTTCAGGACTAGTGGTGAGCGTGGTGGTACCAGGAGGGTGGAGGTAGGATGGGTTGGAAAGGGGGAACGATTACAAGGATCTACATATAACCTTCTCCCTGGGGGACAGACAACAGAAAAGTGGGTGAAGGGAAACTTTTAACAGTGTAATATATGACAAAATAATAACTTATAAATTATCAACGGTTTATGAGGAGGGAGGGGGGCAGGGAGGAAGGGGGGAAAATGAGGAGCTAATGCCAGGGGCTTAAGTGGAGAGCAAATGTTTTGAGAATGATGAGGACAATGAATGTACAAATGTGCTTGACTCAATTGATGTATGTATGGATTGTGATGAGTTGTATGAGCCCCTAATAAAATGATTAAAAAATATATTCTGGGTCACCTTTCCATATCAATGGTTTTAACTCACACTCATTCAAATGTCTTTGATGACATCTATTACATAGGTACAATATAAATTATTTAACCCCTCTCCTGCTGAATTATATTTGGGTTGCCTATTTTCTTTCATAGCTCTGTGGGTGTTTTAATAGAATACATGCTGAGATATAGACTGCTTGGTGGAGGTCTATAAACATTTAAAAATATTTAATAGATTCTGTACAGTAGCCTTTCAAAAAAATCTTGCCAATCCAAAATAAGCACTGTATGAAAGTGCCTCTGTGATATTTAGGAAGCAGAATTCTGCTATTTTAACATTCAGAGAGCCTAGAGGGTTTCACGAAGCAATGTTTGGGCCTCTTATGCCACTAGCAAGCACCATCTGGCCCACTGTTCAGTCCTAGAGAGGATGAAGCCTCTGGAAACCATTTCTGCCGTGAGCACCCCGAATCCAGCCTGCACACACCCCCCTCTCCGTTCTTCTGCTGAACAGCTGCTGTCTGTCAGAGAGCGATGCTATTAGCCATGTTTGGTCAACAGCTACCTTGTTTAATGATGGAGGGAGTTAGTTTTCCTTTCCTGCGAAATTAAATGAGTGCTGGCCACAGAACTGTCAACAAGAAGCCCGTTATTGGGAAGGTACAGTTTTAAGAAGCACCTTGTCTGAGGAACGCTGGGTTCACGGCTCCGCAGTGCTGAGAGGGTTGTGTGAGCCCAGCATATGGTTACGCAATGACTGGTCCCCAGGGGAGAGGAGCTCCAGCTAATGCAGCCACTCTGACTCCTGCCTTTTTAGTTAGAAGTTTATGGTTGAGTTTTTAGATCTCATAAGGCAGAAGGAAAGCTATTTTTTCTGCTCCACTTAACTCTTTTCTTTTGGCACAAAAGCATTTAAACTGTACAAATGTGTCATCCTCAGGGACACAGACTTAGATTCTCAACCACCCTCCCGTCCCTTCTGGTTTTATGCAGAAAGGTTGAGGGGAGAGGCACAGCATAACGAGATGAGGAATTGAGTCATTCCCCAAGAGGAGAGAGGACTCTAGTAGATAGGCCTCAAAAACCCAGGAAGTCCATTCCTCTCTTCCTTTGACTCCCCAAGTCACACCTCACTTTTCAAACTTCCCAAGAACTACCCCCTCATTGCACACACCTCACTTAGACTGAAGGCAAGCTTTGAAGGAATTGAGTTGCTACTGAACAAAGAGCAAAAGAGAAAGAGCAAAAAGAAGAAAATCCGTTTGCGGTTGATCCCATTGTGGTCCGAGACTGTGCCCTGTATGGCGTTTGCTTAAGGAGCCTTGGTGGTATTATGGTGATGAGTTGGGCTGCTAACCTCCGACTCCGCGGTTGGAAACCACCAATCGTTCCGAGGAAGAAAGATGAGATTTTCTTCCAGTCTCGGATACCCACAAGGACAGTTCTACCCCATCCTCTAGGGTCCCCATGACTCAGAATCAATCAACTTAATGACAGTGAGGAGATTTTTGTTTTTAAGTTTGCTTAAGTTTGTTTATAACAACTGAAGCTTAAGGATATGGTCTGTTTGGGTATTGATTGCAGGGGCACTTGAAAATAAGGTGTATGTTCTGCTATTGGTGATGTGCCTATTAGATTCTGTTCACTGATTAGGTTCCCAATCAAGAACACACTGCCATCTGGTCAATGTCAACTCACAGCAACCCTGTCAGCCTCACACTCTTTCTCCTTCCCTCTGGGACTCCAGTGACAGGAATGTTCAGTCTTTTTCTTTCCTTCACACTTTGTTAATTCTTTTCATTCTATTGTTCTCTATCTTTTAGATTAGGGCATTGATTTTGTTTGTCTTCAAGTTCACTGATTATTTTCTGTCTTTTGTGCACGCGCGCACGCGCGCGCACGCGTGTGTGTGTGTGTGTGTGTGTGTGTGTGTGTGTGTGTGTGTGCTGAACCTCCCCATTGAGGTTTTTGGTTTGTTTCAAATTCAGTTATTGGGTTTTTCATGCTAAAATCAGAGTCATGTCAATGTTGTAATTATCTTTCCTCATTCATTTTGTGATTTTTATGTTTCTTGCTGTGATGTTTAATTTTCCAACAATCTTGGACATTGTGTGTATTGTGCCATAAGACTCTAGATCTTATTTTTTTTAATCATTTTAATCATTTAATCATTTCATTGGGGGCTCATATAACTCATATCACAATCCATACATCCATCCACGTTTATACACTTGCTGCCATCATCACTCTCACATCTGCCTTCTGCTTGAGCCCTTGGCATCAGCTCCTGACTCCTTTCCCCTCCCTCGCCACTCTCCCCCACACATGAACCCCAATTTACAAATCATTATTATTTTGTTATATCTTACACTGTCCAACATCTCCCTTCACCCACTTCTCTGTTGTCCATCCCCCAGGGAGGAGGTTATATGTAGATGCCTGTAATCAGTCCCACCTTTCCACCTTACCCTCCCTCCACCATCTCAGCATCGCCACTCCCAGCACTGATCCTGAAGGGATCATCTGTTCTGGATTCCTATGCCCCCAGCTCCCATCTGCACCAGTGCACATCCCCCAAACAAGCCAGATCTGCAAGGTATAACTGGGATCATGACAGTGGAAGGTGGGGGTTGTGGGGGGAGGAAGCATCCAGGAACTGTAGCAAAGTTGTTTTCTTCATCATTGCTACACTGCACCCTGACTGGCCCATCTCTTCCCTGCGACCCTTTGGCAAGGGGACTTCCAGTTGCCTACAGATGGGTCCCCAATCTGCACTCCCCCTCATTCACAATGATTTGATCTTTTGTTCTTTGATTCCTGATGCCTGATCCCTTTGACTCTTTCGTGATCACACAGGCTGGCGTGCCCCTTCCATGTGGGCTTTGTTGCTTCTGAGCTAGATGGCTTGCTTGTTTACCTTGAAGGCTTCAAGACCCCAGATGCTACATCTTTTGACAGCTGGGTACCATCAGCCTTCTTCAGCACATCTGCCCATATACCCCCTTTGTCTTCAGTGATCATGTTGGGAAGGTGGGCATCATGGAATGCCAGTTTAATAGAACAAAGTGTTCTTGCATTGAGTAAATACTTGAGATGAGAACCAATGTCCATCTGCTACCTCAATACTAAACCTATAAATATATACACATAGGTCTATTTCCCCATCCTCACATATAAATATATTTACATATGTACATGCCTTTATTTAGACCTCTATAAATGCCCTTTGTCTTCTTGTTCCTGCCTGCACTTCCTTTTACTTTCCTCTTATCCCACTATCATGCTCAGCCTTCATTTGGGTTTCAGGAATTCCTCTAGGCTACATCACCCTTGATCATACCCCACCAGACCTCCTACACCCTCCTCACCACTGACATAGACCACTTGGTGTTCCTTTGTCCCTGGGTTTGTCAACACCACTTCCTTTCCCCCCACCTCCCCACCTCCCTTGTCCCCCTGGAACCATTGGTCCCACTGTCCCCTCCTCCAGATTATTCCTCCAGCCTATCTCACTCATACAGAGCTGCAGAGATAACAACATGCACAAAACAAGACAGAGCAAAACAAAGCAACAAAAGAAAAGAAAAGAAAACAACAGAAAGCCAATGACAGAAGACAAAAACAACAAAGAAAAGCTTGTGGTTAGTTCAAGGACTGTTGGTTGGCCTTTAGGAGTGTTTTCTGGTTGAGTCTGATGGGGTGCCAAGCTCTGGCCCCAAAGTTTATTTTTGGTATTCCCTGGGGACTTCATTGCTCTGTTCCCCTTGCTGCTCTGTTGCACGCCCTTAGTGTTTTGCCTCGGTGTGGTGGGATCAAATCAGGTGCAATTCCCACACTGTGTCTTCAGTGTTGCCCACTGTAGAGCTATGGGTCAGTGAGGGATGGCGTGTCTCATAGTGGGGCCTGCCATATGGTCTTCTCTGTGAATTGGCTGCTCTGAGCGGGAATATCGTCCTCAAGGCTTGGTGGGCCAGGATGTGCTTGACTGTGGTTCTTATTTTAATCTTCTATTTTAGCAGACTTCCTCTCACACCACTCTAGTCGGTGAAGGATGTCACCACCTTGTTACTGCCAGATGGGTGTCAGCATGAGAGGGGTGGGGATCCTTCTTAGGGCTGCATTAAAGGGGTAGATCAGGCTCCCCACTGGGCCTCCATTGACACCATCCTGGCTGGAAAGGAGAATGGTATCTCCTTACTGCTTCCTATGTCATCTCCCCTAAGTCTATGGGGATGTGTCCTTGTTACCACTGAGTGGTGGAGAGACTCCTGACTAACCATTAGTTGTCTTCTAACACTATTGCTACCTCATTACTACTGGACCTGACTGGAAGTCTAGGCTCCCATGTCCTCACTGGGGGAACATGTTAACACTTGGCAAGGATTAAAATGCTAGTTTCCAAATGTCTTCTCAGACGCCACCCTGCCAGGGATTTGGCTTGATGTTCTTGATCAGGTTGAGCCAGAGTCAAGCATTTATTGGCTAAAAGTTTTCTGCCTTAAATGCAACCCCTTTTTGGTTCCTAGAGAGGACTTGCTATTCTTGAGCTATGCTTGACTGCACTGTGAGCACATCTAAGTGGCTGCTTTCTCCAGTGTCTCTTCTGGGACAGAATGAAAATCCCAAGAACTCACCATCATGGTTTTTGTCAGGCTCCAAGGTCCCTAGCTGGTTTGACATTTCCTCCACATATCAGAACTTGTTTTATATATGATGCGGTAAAAATCATGCAAGAAGAACTAGTACAATGCCAGTCCTGAATGAAATGGAAACAAGATATCCCAAATGTCTGACATTCCCCAAATGCAATACCACGCCACTATCCTTGATATTAAGTACCATTCATCCCCTCAGTTTTCTCCCCCATGACCCACTCACTGCCATCAAGTCAATCCCAACTCTTACTGATCCTACAGAACAGAGGAAAACTACCCCTAAGGGTTTCCCAAACTGTCACCTTACAGTAGTAGAAAGCCTCATACTTCTCCTACAGAAGGGATGGTGGTTTTGAACTGCTGGCCTTGAGGTTAACAGCCCACTGTGTAACCCATTACACCACCTCTCTCACATGTCCCAGGGATGCAGTGCCTCACAGAACCCACAACCCATCAAGGAAATGACTCGCTTGATTTTAAAGGCTGGTAAATCTCAACCTGGAGGATTCTCTTCTTCATTCACACCCAATCAAAGCTATAGACAATGGTGAATCAGGGAAGGCAGTAGGCTGCTGGCTCAAGCTCTAAGGACTGGAGGTCAGGTAGAGGCAAGAAGATGCCAGATGTGAGAGAGTGATTTTTTTTTCAAAGTTGGCTTAGCAGGTGAAGAGGCTTACCTGAGTCCTGGGTCAGTGGCTTTCTTGGGAGTAACTGGCATCGGACTGGGACTTATCACTAGTCTTCTGGGTGCACTGAGCGGAGAAGCAGAATGTCACCAAGATGGCGTCTTGAAGGAACCCATGGTTTTGACGGAGCTGTGGTTTTGCCTTCTGATGTCGGAATGTTAGGTAGAGGGCATGTTGAGCATTTCTGCACATCTTAGGTGGGCCAGGTCTAGTCTCATCCTGTTCCCTGACTATAACTTCTTGCTTATCACAATTAAACAGGCAGCTGGAAGTTTGTCTATTAAAAGAACATCTTAAAATCAGGTGTTAGCTCTGGTTTTAATATAGATCTCAAAGATACTAGCTAATCTATGAGCCACTTGACCACCTCACACGCATGTGAAAGTTGGCCCTTGAAGAAGAATGTATGCATTTGCACTGTGATGCTGGAGAAGAGTGAAAGTACTCTCGACTGGCAAAAGCACAAACCAATCCATCTTGGAAGAAGTATGACCAGAGTGCTGCCGACAGGCAAGGATGTCAAGGCTTCTTCTTCCGGACTTTGGATATGTTGTCAGGAGAGACCGGTCCCTGGAGAAGGGGGAGGGTGTCGTGCTTGGTAAAGTCGAGGGGCAGAGACAAAGAGGAAGGCCCTCCAGGGGATGGATTGTCACCGTGGCTGCACCAGTGGGCTCAGGCATCGGAGCAATTGTGAGCACGGGGCAGGGCTGGGCAGTATTTGTTCTGTGTGCACAGGGTCGCTGTGAGTCAGAACCACAAGGGCACCAAACACCAGCAACAAAATGAACCATATCCCCACGGAAACAGAGGACCTGAATAGCGTGTTTTAATAAGGTGAGAACGAAAATTATATCCTACCTCCCCCCTGCCTCATTAGCATAATAGATAACTCACTGAAAAATGGGGTTATTACCACAGGTGTAGGGGCTAGGATTTACAACACCTCTGAAAATGGAGGACTCTAGCTAGCAGGGCCATATATATATATTTTTTTTTGCTTTGATACTGTGTATTTCCTTTCTTGGATTTTCTATAACTCTT
>NW_022111372.1:30188016-30192507 GCF_000313985.2 Echinops telfairi | reverse complement strand
GTTGTGTCGGGAAGGTGAGCATCATAGAATGCCAATTTACTAGAAGAAAGTATTCTTGTGTTGAGGGAGTACTTGAGTGGAGGGCTAGCAGGGCCATATTAAGTAATGAACCACCCCCCAAAATTTTCCAGGCTTATTTCAGTTGTATTTAGTGAGGAAAACAGAGAAAGGCATACCTACTCCATCTTCCCAGATGCTAAAACCAGAAATTAGATTTTAGATAGAAAAAAGAAGGGTAAAGGAACAACATAGAAGGAGATTGAAGTGGTGCCTCGCGTTCTATTCTTCTCCAAGAGCTCTGCTGCGTAGAGTCAGTTCCCGAGCACCTCATAAAGGACTCACCTCTTCTTCCTTATCTCTGCTGCCCACGCAGAGGTGCAATCTGAACCTACATGGCAATAAGCACAAGAAAATGATATGATTTGTATCAATAAATGTTCCTCATCCTCCAGCCCTACTAAATGTCACATTTGGTTATGAAATTGAATTCTAGAAAGTAGCATCTAAAAATATTCTCCCAACTTGGTAGCTCTTATAGCGATTGACACAGATGAAAAGTGGAAGCATCACATTTCCTTTCACCCCACACTGTTTTGCATGCCTAAGTAACACTCTGACTTTCGGAGCTCCAGCTGCCCTTATAGCTCTGCTGTGGTGGAGTTCAACAGAAAGGGGTGCCATTTTAACAGCAAGTGTCCACACCACGTCAGTAGAGCCTAATAATATAAGAGTGGGCTGGCCTCGGAAGGACTCATGTGCTTCAGTGGGGCCTTGGTCTGTTTGGGGGAGACTCCATGCAGGTGGGCATTTTAGGCTTAACATTCTGTCTGTGGTGGCCCCAGCAGCCATGCATTATTACAGCCACACAGAGGTTGAGTCCCATTAATGAATGAATGAAAAATGAATGAATGAAACTCTGTACTTCATTATAATCCAGCCATCGCTGAAGGGGAAACATGACACATTGTCTCAGCTGCACACAGTAGCCCAAGGGGGGCGGCTGGCTCATTGCTGACAAGGGAAATGGTAGAGAGAAGTTAAAAGGCAAGCAGTCTTGGGTACTGAGAAATTGTTTGCCTGTAGGTAAGCATAAATCTGCATGGCACTACCAACACAGGGATCCCCAATTCAGCACTGCAGCTATAGACAAACATAAGAAGGAGATTTTCTCTTTTTATCCATAGTTCTCTTGTGCAGCTATAACAAAAGTACTATAAACAAGTGACTTTAACAAGCAGAAACTTATTCTCTCATGGTTTGGGAGGCTAGACATCAGAATTCAGGACACTGCCTCTAGGAGAAGGCTGTCTCTCTATGCTGGCTCACAGTGTGGGAGGGAGGTGCTTGGTTTCTTTCAGCGTCTCTAGGTTTGGCATTCCGTGGAGATCTCTGCATCTTGCCATCAATCTTCTCTTGGCTGTAAGAGATTTTTACTCTTGGGACCCTGAGCCCAGAAGACGTGGTCCACTCCTGCGTCTTTTTTTCATGTTGGTGGGTGGGTCCCTCCATTCTGCTCAATTCTCTCTCCTTTGATTACTTTTAAGACAAAAGGCAGTGCATTCTTCACCGTCGGAAACCCCCCTTAGAGCAGATTATGGCTCTGATCAGATGACATCATGGGAAATGACTGCATCACTAAGTAATTGCCACATTGCATCGTTACGTAACTGTCAGACCACTGAGAATCATGGTCCAGTCAATTTGACACATATTTTGGGGGAGATACAATTCGATTCATGACTCATTCTTTATTTGCCAATGGGAGGGCATGGGTGGTTCAGGGGTAGAATTCTCCTCTTTCAAACCACGTCATGAGCAGCCAGCACCCATCTGTCAGTGGATACTTGCATGTTGTTATGATGCTCAACAGGTGTGAGTGGAGCATGTACATTAAAACTGGTGAGGAATAAAGAAAGGCCTGGTCATTTACTTCTGAAAATCAGTTGATAAACATACTATGGGTCACAACAGTCTCATCGGCAACCAATTATGGGGATGTTGCAGGACCAAGAAGCCTTTAGTTCTATTGTACAAGAGGTCACAACAGGGGCAGAGTCAACAGCAACTAAACACCATTTGTCAAATCAACTAAGGAGTCTAACCTTTCGTTTTTCCATCTGCCTTTCTCATCACTCCAGCCTCACCTACACACCCACCTCACAACTCTGGTCCAATGAAAGAAACAATTCCAACCTCACCTCCACAGTCAACCCACAAGCCCCCAGCGCTACCCAGTGGTCCAATGAAAGAAAGAGCTCCTACCTCACCTCCACACCCAACCCAAATTCACCCCCATCACCCAACTCTGGTCCAATCAAAGAATAACTCCATATGAACAAAAGCAAAAGGAATCTGGGATTTTCTTTCTTTCTTTTTTGTTTTAAACTACCATCACATCCATGACTATATATATGATCTTTATAGGTCATTTCCTTGTACCACTGCCTGGGGAAGAAATACTTCTTTGGACATTCTGAACAAACAGTCAATTAGCCACATCCCATGTCAGGAAAATTGACTTCTACTCTAGGAAATGCTTCTAAGCTTAGTCAATTCATTCCATGTTTGATATCTGTCTGTCTGTGTTGGTGAGCAGGGCTGATTCTCCTCTTTTGGAACAAAGGAATTAAACTTTCTTAGTTTTCCTCAACTCACTGTCATGGAGTCAAATCCAGTTCATATGGGTTTCTAATGCTGTAAAAAAAAATTTTTTAATCATTTTATTGAGGGCTCATACAACTCTTATCACAATCTATCCATCCATCCATCATGTCGAGCACATTTGTACATTTGTTGCCATCATCATATTTCTTCTACTTGAGCCCTTGGTATCAGCTCCTCATTTTTACCCACCCTTCCTCCCTCATGAACCCTTGATAAGTTATAATTTTTTTTTCATGTCTTACACTGTCCAATGTCTCCCTTCACCCACTTTTCTGTTGTCTGTCCCCCAGGGAGGAGGTTATATGTAGACCATTGTGATTGGTTCCCCCTTTTTCCTCCATCTTCCCATTACCCTCCTGGCATTGCTACTCTCATTATTGGTCCTGGAGGGTTTATCTGTCCTGGATTCCCTTTGTTTCCAGCTCTTATCTGTATCCATGTACATCCTCTGGTCTAGTTGGATTTGTAAGGTAGAATTGGGATCATGATAGTGGGGTGGGGGGAAGCATTAAAGAACTAGAGGAAAGTTGTATGTTTCATCAGTGCTATATTGCACCCTGACTAGCTCGTCTCTTCCCCACCATCCTTCTTTAAGGGGATATCCAGGTAGCATTCCATGATGCTCACCTCCCCGACATGAACATTGAAGACAAAGCAGGTGCATAAGTAAATGTGGTGAAGAAAGCTGATGGTGTCCGGCTATCAAAAGATATAGCATCTGGGGTCTTAAAGGCTTGAAGACAAACAAGCAGACATCTAGCTGAGAAGCACCAAAGCCCACACAGAAGAAGCACACCAGCCTGTGTGATCATGAAGTGTCAGTAGGATCTGGTATCAGGTATAAAGAAACAAACAAAAAAAAATCATATCATTGTGAATAAGGGGGATTGCAGCAGAGTGGAGCCCCAAAGCCCATCTGAAGGCTGTAACTCTTTACTGGAAGAAATAACCTCAGAGTGGATGGGGGGGTTTGAACTGCTGACCTTGTAGTTATCAACCCACTTCACCACAAGACTTCTTCCTTAGTTTTTCAGTTGTTTCTAAAGTTTTGGTGACTGGTCCTCTGGCCGCATTCGTTGCTGACTTTATGGTTCCAAAATGGCTAGTGCTGGGATGGAATGTGCACAGACGCTGATGTGTCTAGGAGCAATGTCAGCCATGCCAGACCTCAACTGAGTCCTCAAGAATGACTGGGAGTTAACTTGGCCAGGGAGGAAATTGACACACTCAAAGGAACAGCAGGCTTAAGCAAAGCTGCCGTTCATAAACAGTAAGGAACGTGCTTGCATAAAGGGTCCCATGCTATTTACCTGCTGCCAAGAAGTCAATCCTGACTCTTGGAGACCTCAGTGTGCAGATCAGGGTTTCCAATGGCTGATTTCTTTTCCCAGTAAGACGTCCTCAGGCCTTTCTTCCAAGGTGCCTCTGTTTGCACTTGAACCTCTAACTTTCCTGTTAGCAGGATCACCATTTAGGTAGAAGTGTCATGTGCTGGGAAATGGGATGGGTCTGGCTAGGAGGTAAAAAGCATCATGAAGGGGAAGGGCCTGCTTCCTTTGGGATGGATCTTATCTGGCCTGCAGAGAGGCTTTTGGAGGACCGGCTGTTGTCTGGGTGGAAATGATTGGTCCATTCGTCTCCTAGGGCTTCCATAGCAACACATAACGGAGTTTCTGAAGGCTAGAACAGAAACTTTCAAAAACAGCTCTGAAGGCTACAAGTCCAAATTCAGGGTGTCAGCCATGTTGATTCCTTCTGAGTCTTTTTTTTTTTTTAACATTTTATTAGGGGCTCATAAAACTGTTATCCCAATCCATACACACATCA
>NW_022111372.1:30153429-30187094 GCF_000313985.2 Echinops telfairi | reverse complement strand
GGAGAAGCCACAGAGAGACCCCTGCCAGCCCTGAGATATTTCCACTGATACTGGATCCAAGGACTTTCTACCCACTGGCCTGTGATCTTCTGCATTTGGCATCACTGCATGTGCTTCGTGAGTCTGAAGAGGACATTACAGATTGATATTGGGCTAATATCAGACTTATGGCCTCAATCTGGACTGGGCTAGGATGTTTTCTCAATGTTCAATTGCTCTTGTATATAAATCTCTTTCTTATACACATATGCGTGTCCATGGATTTGTTTCTCTAGTCTACCCAGATTGCCACAACCCTATTTCCAAACAGGGTCACATTCACATGTGCAGAAGTGAGGACTTCCACATCTTTTTTCTGTAACACAATTCAATCCGTAACAGTGAGAATGTAAGTAAAGAAAAGAAATAATATGGCATCTGAGTCCATTTCCTCTCAGGATCGGAGAAGATTTAGAAAAGCTACTGTAGGTGGCGCAGGAGAAAGGTGGAGCTTTCTACACCTCTAAACAGTTACAGTCTCAGCAGTGAGTTTGAGATGAGAATGCAAGTGGAGGGGCAAGAATTGCTGCAAGGTATAGGGTTTCTGGAGATCGTCCTGGAGGCAAGTCCAGGGCCCCAGAGAGAGGCTGACACAAAAGACTGAGTGAATGAATCCAGGAGGAAATCCCCAGCTGCTTCAGCACTCGTGGTTGAGTCCTGGGAAGCAGAAAGAGAAGGTGGAAGTCCCAGGTGTGTTCTAGGAGAAGTCAGCAGTGATGGCTGTGACAACGTGAATAGGCATTAGCCTTCTGTAGTTCAACCACTGCATTTTCTTTAGCGAACTCCTCCTGGTACAGCATTGGTGATGCTTGCCCTGCATTTTTTTTATATTTCCAGGAGTTCTAGGAAAGAAAGAATGAGTCACTCATAAATATTCTAAGAAACCAGCTACCACAGGGAATTCCTGAAACATTGCCTGGACATGATGTCGGGAGTCAAGATGTTACCACAGGGTTTCAAGCAAGAGAGAAAGCATGGCAGTGTGGGATTCTCAGGGACCTTTATGGATGCCATGTGGTCCTGTAGCTTACTAACTCTTCCCACTGAAACCCTGTCGTTTTGGCAGGTGAAGTTCATGTATTCAATGTGCTTCCAGTAGAGCACACAGGGTGATGCTTCAAACCCTTTCCTCCCACCTGGGAACCCACAAGGATGAGCAGGTATAAGCACAACCTTGAGTCTGACTTAGTTTATTGTAGTAAATTGTCCTGATACCTCAGCTAATGAATGATTGCTTTTTAGCAGAAGTCATCAATACAAGTCTGGGTGTTGAACTGAGAGCCTCGGAGAAAGAGGATGGATGGGGGTGGATAGAGCATATGAGCCTGAAGGCACAAAGGCAAGTGGTCTGGGTCAGCTATCACTAAATCTGGCCTAAGAGAGTGGAAGAAGGAACAAAGGGGGTATAGGATGAAGTAATGAGAAGCAGGCAAAGGTGGAGCACTTGACATTGCTCCTCTTTAAGGGCTCATTTGTTTAAAAGCCCTTAAGAGCTTAGCGACTGACTAAAAGGTTAGAGGTCCCTTGGAAGGAAGGCCTAGGGATCTACTACCCCGCACTCCCGAATGGCGCACTGCCTGGTCCTACCCCATAGTCATGATTACTGGTCTGCTCACACCCATTTTGTGGCCAAGGTGTATTCTGAGTGCCTTCCAGTCTAGAGGTCCATCTTCCAGTATGATACTGGACAATGTTCTCCTGTGATCCACAGGGATTTCACTGGCTGATTTCCACCAGCAGATTACCAAGTCTTTCTTCCTAATCTGTCTTAGTCGGAAAGCTCTGTCAAAACCCATCCACCATAGGTGATCTTGCTTGGCAAAGATTCCAACACATAAGCCACCACGAACTGACCAGCTAGCCACAGCAAGACAATATAAAAGTCATCTTATTACAAGAGTACTTGTGTGAACAGCTAGCTGACGTTTATGGCATTTTCCATTTAAATCGGTCCTCAAGTGACCTGTTCTTGCATCTGGTCAGGAAAGAGAAGGGAGGTGTGAGTGAAGCTCTAGGCAAGACATCTTTAGAAAACCCCTAAATGAAGGTGCGAGATGAGAGGCCCCTGCTTCTGTCTGCCCATGAGGCCCAGTTGCAGCTACACGCTCATAAAATGGCATTATCCTCCCCCACCTTGCATAAATGTTCCTTTAAATGGTTGTAGCTTGAAAAAAAAAACACAGCTTTCTGGTAAATAAAAACACATTCTAGAGAGATAAAAATATTCAAGATGCAAATGGGACTGATGTGAAATATCTCAGCCATGAAGAGATATCTTTTTAATTTTTACAAAACCACTTTATGGGAAGCTAACACGGATATCATACCATTCCATAGTTCAATTACTTCAAGCAGGATCGTACAATTGCTAACCATATTATGTTTCAAAACATCTCCTTCCTTCTTAAACCCTGTGAGATCCACTCCCCGCCCCCTGTACTGCACCACCCCAACCTTCCCCATGGGACCCCCCCAGGATTCTAATTGTCTCTAGAGGATCATAAATCCTGGATTTTAGATACCAAAAACCAGAAAAATATTTAAGTCTCTTCTGGGCTGCAGGAAGTCGGGCAGGCCTGCTGTGCATGCAGAGCTTGCCCGGTGCCGCCCGCGCTGGCCCTGGGTGTCTAGACAGCCCAAGCAGCAGGGGCGTGTCGTCTTGCTGCAAAACACCTTCCACTCTCGAGAAAAGCTTTGCAGCCAGTGTCTGCTTTCATTTTAGCTACAACGTTACTTATTGGTCATTGTTCTCATTACAAATACCTGTCACGCAAGACCCTGGAGGGTTCACACAGTTACGTTTGCTCAAAGTTTGGCTGCTCAAACCACCCAAAGCCCCTCAGAAGAAAGGCCTAGCAATTTGCTTCCAAAAGATCCCAGCCATTGAGCCCTCTACGGAGCGCAGTTATACTCGGAGCCACAGGGACTCCGGCAAGTATTGGTCAGCATAGAGAAGATGGAATGAAATAAAGAAGAAACCGCTCTGTCACTTGAGAGCCAGCATGCCAACGGACAGATACCCATGCTCATTGCAGCAGAATGCACCTTGGCCACATGCTTATACCAACGACCGTGAAAGCAAATGCGGTACATCTAGATGATGGAATTCTGTTGTTGTTGTTGTTGTTGTTCGGTGCCACTGGGTTGGTTCTGACTCATAGTGACCCTGTGTACAAGAGGATCAAACCCTGCCTGGTCCTGCCGCAGCATCACAATGGTTCCTCGGCTTGAGCACCTTGTTGCAGCCCCTGTGGCCGTCCATCTTGTGAGGGCCTTCCTCTTTTTCACTGGCCCTCCCCTGTCCCATCCCGATGTCCTTCTCCAGGGGCAAATCCCGCCTGCGGCGTGTCCAAGTCCACGAGGCGAAGCCACATCAGCCCCACCTCCTGGGAAAATTCTGGCTGTGCCTCTCCCCACACAGGTTCGCTCATCCTTCTGGCCGTCCGTGTTGTATTTGACATTCATGGCTAGCACCATAGTTCAAAGGCATCAGTTCTTCTTCAAACTTCCGTATTCATTGTCCAATTGCTCACACATAAGAGAAATAAATCTGGATGCACGGCACAACCTAGGTGAACCTTAAAAACATTATGCTGAGTGAAGTCGGCTGGTCACAAAAGGACAAGTATTCCTTGATTCTACTTGTACGGGTTACCTAGAATAATAGCAAAGGGTTAGAGACTGGTGTTCAATAGTTATTACCAGGGGTTGGAGAGACAGGGAAAGGGAATCATTGGTTAGGGAGCATTGCGTTTTTATTGTGGGGATAGGAAATTTGGCGAGAGAAATCAGTAATAGTTTCACAATGTGATTTCTGAACTTGGCTTTATTGAATTGTGCACATGAAAAATGTTGAATTGGCCAAGACTGTGTTCTTTATATTTTCACAAAAAATCTGTAAAAGAATCAAAAATTTAAAAACAGAAATCCCCACCACCAGCTCCATCATTTTAGACAACCTGAGAGAAGTATACATAGATTTAAGAATCCCTGGTGAGTTAGATGTTGGGCTGTTAACTGCACGTGCAACAGTTCAAACCCACAAGCCACTCGGAGGTCGAGGACGTTGGCAGGTCCCAGAAACATTTACAATCTTAGAAGTCACACAGAGTGTTGCTATGAGTTGTAGCATCATTTTGTTTTGTTTTGTTTGAGAGGGGGTCACATTAGAAAGGGTCAGCTCTCTAGTTAAAACAGCATACCAGTAGGTAAAGCACACACACATACAGGGGCAACCTTGGGAGCCCTTTGGTACATTGCTAGGTGCGGTAGAGAGGGCAGTCAGAGAAAAAGAAAATGAAATGCTTATTGCTGGTGAGGGGCCATCCTCAACCCAGGAAGTTGAGTCTAGCTTTTACACGATATTTGATTTTTTTCCCTGTATCTGTGGCCATGTTTTACTCAAATAGGTCATCACGGTTTACCCGAGTGCTTCTGTTGTTCCATTCAATGTAGGACGATCAATTCTAAGAGGAGTTCCTCCAGAAACAAAACAAACCAACCTTTCCAGTCAATGCCGGGTTTCTAGCACCTTGTGTGCTAGTGGAGGCATCTCTGGCGCAGGGTCACCCGTGCGGACACTCATGCTATCAGCCCTCTGGAGGCGGGCAGACTCCAATAATTGTTAGCTTCAGAAAACTTGCTCTATTGTCTTTGGCACAAGTGAATTCTGGAGGTCAATGCTTGTCCTCCAGTAGCATGAATGGGTTCTATCGCTAGCCCCCCACCTACTCCCATAAGCTAGCCAAAGGGAACAAGGGTCGCAAACACATGCTTGAGCACACTTACATTCATTGTCTCATTGGGTCTTCATAACGAGCGTGTCCATTGAAGAGAAAGCCTACTTATGCCCACTTGGCAGTTGGGAAAACAAAGGCTTTTTGAGATCTATTAAAGTATATGAAAGTATAAATGGCAAGCTACCAATATAAGCATATTATTTAGACATATGGTGGGGAATATATAGAAGTGGGGAAGGAGGAGGTGTAATTATGGAAAGAAGTTGCCTCTTGGAGACCTTGAGAAAAGGGAAGGGGGGTGCTATTTTCCATTATAAATTCTTTAGTGCTTTAATTTTTTTTTAAACCACATATATATTATTGGATGAAAAAATAAAATTTATTTTTTTAAGAATTTTTTAAGTGACTAAGCAATGGATAGCCAGGACAAACACTTTTGAAGTCCCAGGCTTACAGACGCCCCTATACTGTTCCCTCAAAAGCATGAGGGCGTCCATGCGGGAAAGACAAAATAAATAAGGAAGAACAATGAGTTTTCTTACCAAAGTAAGCCCTTTCCTCCAGATCAGTAAGAATCCTTTATCCCTGCATTTATTTTGTTTTCAAAGGAGGAAACAAAGTGAATGCCTCAAATATGAAAACCCTTGGCTTCCTGGAGCAAATTTCTTTCACAAAAGTGGGTTAATTTTGCATCTTTTTTAAAAAAATCACTTTATTGGGGGCTCGTAAAACTCTTATCACAATCCATCCATCCATTGTATGTCAAGCACATTTGTACATTTATTGCACTCATCATTCTCAAAACAGTTGCTTTCTGCTTGAGCCCTTGGTAACTTTTTCCCCTTAAAATATTACCAGGAGTCTTGCTCTGGGGCATCATCTCCGTGGCTGACTATGTCTAGGGGTGTTTCAAGAAACAAGCGGACTAAGTAAATGGCTGATAAACTGGCCTGCCCAGGATCAGAGAGCTGTTGAGTAGCCTGATCTTTCAGGCAGCATGCCCTGCGGCCCAGCCACCATGGTCAAGCTGGCACGGTTGGCAGGAGTAAGGAGCAGGGGTAGAACACTTCGCTTTCCAAAAGGTTCCAGATTCCCTCACCCCCATAACAAAATGTGTCACGTGATACATGCAGACATTTGAATATGAATGTACTTGGAAGTAAGTCAGGAGAGATCAGAAAACACAAGAGGAAATTGCAGAGAGGTGATGGTTTCCAAGTAGAGTTCTTCAGGATGAATATAAGGTGGACCTAAAGGAACTAGAATTAGGGGTGGCCTGATGACGCCATCAAATAAGCAATGAACTGCTAATCACAAGGCTGGCAGTACAAATCCACCAGCAGCTGTTCAGAAAGATGAGGCTGATTGCTCCCATCAAGATTTACAGCCTCAGAAACTCTAAATAAGGTCGCTATCGACCAGAATCAACTCAGTGGTCATAGGTTTGGTTTTGGTAAGATAGAGAGAAGGACATTGCTGGTTTAGCAGTAGAGCCCTCACCTCCCATGAATGCTATTGACGGCCAGTGCACCTCATGGACAGCGATCACTACCTGTCATTAGAAGCTGGCATGTTGCTAGGATGCTAAATGGTTTTCAGTCGAGCCTCCAGACTATGAGACTAGGAGGAAATGCTTGGCCATGTTCTTCTGAAAATCAGCCAAGGAAAATCCTATGCCTCGGGACGGGGCATTGCAGGATGGGGCAGCATTTTATTATGCTGTGTATATGGTCACATCAGTCAGAGGCCTACTTGGCCACAGCTAACAGCAAAAGACAAAGGGGGCAGAACTTGCCAAGTCAGGAGAGCGAGATGTAGTCGACTAATATGGCCCTTCTAGCCCTAATCCTCGATGTGATGTATAGACTATATAGTTGTATAGATGTATAGTTTGGACTCTATCCCTGTGGCTATAATCCCATTTTGGTAGGCAGGAGTTCTCTGCTATACAAATGGACAGGATTACAGTGGGACTGGGTTTTAGTTTTTGTAGCTAGTGTGAACCCAGTCACATTCTTTGTTCCTTTAGGGTATGGTCTACTGAAAGGCAAAGACCATGCCTCCATCAAAGCCATTGCTCTGTGTTTAAAAGCCATCACAACACAAAAATGCCAGGACCATAGGAAGAGAATATTTAATATCACTGTCTGAAGTGGTGGAGGCCAAGAGCAGGGGCATCAGAGACTATGGTGTGGAGGCTATAGGATAGAGCAAAAGAGCCAAGCCAAGTCCAAAGACCAAGGCAAGGAAACCATCAGACAGAAGAGATGAGCAGTAGTGACAGGTGGGCTAACTGGTTCACAGAGGCAGAGGTCAAGGTAGACTCGGCTCCCAGCTGAGGAGAGGGATTCTGTGGAGTAATGACTGTATCCTGGCTCTTTATTGATCCTGACCTGTGGTAACCTATGGACTTTCCTACTGAGCCCTCATCGTCGTATTCTCTGTGAGTTCTGTATAGCCACTGCAGTGAATTATTGAACCCAGCATAGACGTAGAGTGCCGTGGGAGGAACAGTTGTTGTGAGAATAGGTAAAGAAAGATGGATAGTGAAGGCATGCCTGAACCCTGCCTTATGGCAATAGGAAGTCAGACGAAATCCGATATGGCCACTCCCCTCCATGCTGGTTTTTATTTGTTTGTTTGTATTTTGCCGAAATTATCCAACAGCCCTGGATTGTAGGATTCTATAAATAAGATGAGTGGAGAAGAAAGAACCATGGGAGCTACCAATCCTGCCTAAAGTAAAGGACTGGAGGGTTTCAAGTAGGATTGCCTCAATACGATTTTGATTTTGGATAGATCTCTCTGGGGTATTTCACGATACATCTTCAGTGGAACAGAGGACACCAAAAGCAATCCCATGAGGGAGGGTGGTTGGTAACTGGCAGAGGAGAGCGTGGAAACAGGCAAAGCCTTTGTTGTTGCTGTTGTGAGCTGGCGTTAAGTCAGCTCTGACTCATGACAACCCCATGCACACATAACAACGTCCCTGGTCCTTCGCCATCTTCACAACCCTGGTTATGCTTGAGTTGATTGTTGCCACCATTGTGTGATTTGAGTGTCTTCTAACCTAGGGAGCTCCTCTTCCAGAAATATATCAGACAATATACTGTTATGATTCACTGGGTTGGTTGTTATTGGCTAATTTTCATAAGTAGATCACCAAGCCTTTCTTGCTAGTCTGTTTTAGTTTGGAAACTCTGCTGAAACCTGTCCAGCAGGAATATGACCAACTCAGAGATGGGTGGTGGTGAACCTTGAGGACTTGGAATTATCATGGGGGAGGAAGAAAGAGCTGGTGGGGTGATGCCCCTGCTTCTAGCTGAGGCACAATGAAATGGTGACTCCACAGATCAAAGAGAAGAATTGAATAAGAGGCAAAGAGTAAAGGCTGAAAGGGCATGTGGATGCAAAGTAGATAAGAAGTAAAGAGATTAACCTTGGGTGTGTGGGTTTAGAGTATTCACTGCATGTCTGGGTGGTTATGTCCAATCAATAGCAGCCAATCAATGGAACGATTAGCAGTAAAGGTACTCATTTGGAAGTCACCACCCATTTGTGGAAGTCAGGGACATGGTTGTGATGGAGCCTGCTTGAAGACAGAATACAGAAAAGGAAAATATGGAAAACTCCAACACTGCACTGGAATTATTATATAAGAAACCCTATCTAAGTGTGTCCATGTGTGTGAGCCTGGATTTTGAGGGGGAGTGGAGTTGAATGATAAAGGGAATAAGTCGGCTTGCTCTAAATGCCTTCCTTGCAAATCACACTGCGTCCTTGGTCTGCAGTCTTGCCAACTATATCTCTATAGTTTTGGACTTAAAAATGCCTAAAAGAATCCCTTTCAGTTTCAATATGTTATCATTCTAAATCTCTTCCCAGTTACATCTGACAACCAGGAAATTTACTTTGGAAGAAACTCTTGGCTTTAGAATAAGGAAGAAACTTTGCTTGAAATCAAGAATGGAATATAAATGCTTTATGGGTACACACTCCATGTAATCGCAAACATAAACTTTCTCAACATGAGGAAAGGACATAAGGGGTTTAAAGACATCACATAGCATCACTGAACGACTTACACAGAAACATATGGCATGATTTCCACCATAAGTTATCATGTAGATAAGTCAAACTGAGAGAGCTCAATTTACAATTCGAGGGTCCTCCTTCTCTTTCGGAATATTCCATTTAACTACAAGGAAGGGGAAAAGGCTGGTATAGGCAATACTTGATTTCTGAGACCCACAGTTAGGAAAGGACACTATGCTTGATAAAGCAGAAAGTCGATAAAAATTAAGGGACCCCTCCATGAGGTGCATTAATACAATAGCCACAACACTGGGTTCAAATATGCCAACATGAAGATAGTGCAGACAAGCAGAGTTTGGGTCTATTATCCACAAGGCCACCATAAGTGGGAACCACCCTGATGGCATGTAACTGCAGCAGCAGGCTATCCAATACAGCAGAATAAAAATCGCTGCAAGGATCATCCATCAGACAGAGTAGTACAAAAGGCAGCAGGGTCCTTGGGTCACCAGGTATCAAGCGGACAAACACATCACAAAGTAGACAGGTCTCTTGCTGCGAGGATATAATGCTGGAATCTGGGTGCCTGCTCTTGGAGGAGGGCCTCGCCACTAGAGTGCTCAGAAAGGCGCTAAACCGAATAAGAGGTCAGCAGCCAATTGTTGAGAAGACTGATCCAAGGAATCAAAGGAGAGTGAGCCACAAGTTCATACACAGGGCAAGAGAGTATAGTCTACATTGGTCAAGCCAGCAGAGGTTAAGGGGTAAAAACAAGTGCAGCCTCGAGTCAATTCCAACTCATGGTTACTGAGGATGTAAATTATGATAGCAGCAAATAGCCTCAACTTTCTCCTGTGGAGCAGATGGTGGGTTTGAACTGCTGACTCTGAGATTAGTAATCTAAAGGTTACAGGGCTCTACTAAGTCAATACAGAGACCAAAAAAGGACTGGTTTGGGGGCAAACATCACTGATGTTCTCCTCATGGAATTGCTTTCCTTTGTGAACTGTATGATCCAATAAATAGAGACCGGTCTTTCAGCAAATGTCTGCACATCTGTATGAGCTGAGATGACATGACAAGCACCTCTCTGCCTATCTGTCTTACTATCTATGCTAAACAACACTCTTATGACCCCTTATTGGGCTAAGCCAATGCTATTTCTCAGCTTCTTGACCTACCTTATGTGGTGGACTAACTATCACTTATTAAATGATAAATTTTGAGACCACAGATCCTTCTATCTCAAGGGAAATTGTCCATTTGAGTAGGAGGTAGTGTCCAGATTTCATGGTGATGAAACCTGTATGAGTTTCCTGGGGCTGCTATACCAAATTGCCACCAACTGGGTGGATTTGAAAAACAGAATATTTTTTCCCATAATTCTGCAGGCAGAAGTCCCAAATCAAGGTGCTGGCAGGGCCATAATCTTCTGAGGTTCTGAAGAAAGCTCTCTCTTAGGTCACAGGGGTTTCCGCAAGGGCTTTCCCTGCCCTGGAGCTCCTCCCTCCGGTCTCTCTCTGTCATCTCACGGCCCTCTTCCATCGCTGTGTGGGTGTCCGTGTCACTTCTCCTCTTCGGAGAAGGCCACCGTCACGCCGCATTCACACTGCCACTTCCCTCAACTCCAGTTTGACTCAACTTAACTAGTAACACCTGCAATGTTACTAACAAGCACGTCCTGAGCATCTGGGAAGGACATGACTTTGGGAGGGACCAGTATTTAACCCAGAACATAGGATTTAGGAGAATCAAGTAGCTTATACTATACAAAAGTGTTCTGTTGTCATTCAGACAAACCAGATGTTTCAATTTGGGAACAGCAGCACTAGAAAGAGAAGTAATAATTTTGCTAACTATACTTCAATACATTGAAGCGGTGTGTGGTTCAATGTTGAATTACTCCCATCTACATATGAGACCTTTTGTTTTGTTTTACATACTTTGAACATGGTGCCAGAAGATACCCGTCACTGGATAAAGACATCACGTTTAGTAAAGTACAGGGGCAGCAAAAAGAGGAAGGCCCCCGGAGACGAATGGACACAGTGGCTTCAACCATGGGCTCAGGCATAGGAACAATTGTGAGGACGGTGCAGGGACTGGTAGGGTTTCATTCTGTTGGTGCACAAAGTTGCTATGGGTCAGAATCGACTTACTGACACCTCACAACAACATACATGAGACCCAAGTCTCATTACCAGTCAGTAAACCTCAGACCCAACCAACCACCCATCTGCCAGGGCAGTGTTTTGTTTTGCTAGCATGCCATAGAGCATTTCAATGGGGCTACCAGACAAAGACTATGAAGAAAGTTCTGGTTATGTACTTCTGAAAATCAGCCAATGAAAACCCTATGGATAACAACATGATCCACAACGAGTCAATTAAGGACATGGGTCAATATTTTTTTCTGTTGTGCATAGGCTCACCATGAGTCAGGAGCCAACTCAACAGCAGCTAATGACAACTTCTACACCCAACCAGTGTCGCATTCACTAAAATTCTAGCCAAGCAGCTCTGAGAGCTCAGCGCTCTACTAAGGCAATGGGAAGAATTAGCATGAACCTAGGTTTCTAAGGACTGAAATGTAGATGGTAGTGCCTGGAACACTGCAACAGGAAGCAAATTAACCAGTGACTAATTGTGAAGGAACCTTATGGTTGCTCATAAACAAAATGGCAGAAAAAGAAATACAAAGGCAAAGCAAGGTGCTCTTTTGTTGCCTATTGGCTTGACAAAGTTTAGGGGGGGAAGTGCTAAAACCATTGACAAGTCGGCAAAAATATAAAGGAATAGTTTAGTACACTGCCAGATGCCAACTTTGTAGGACAATTGAGCAATATGTGTAAAAAAATTTAGTATTTGTACTTTTCACACAAGTCATACTAAACCCTATAATTTATCCTTATCAGGTACACAAGTGCACAAAACTGTGATTTCAAAGATGGTCATCACAGTGTTTTCTCAAATAGTGGAACGTTGTGCAACTAAGTGAAGGAAACTATGGTTTGACTATTATGAAAACTACATGGTCATTAAAAATGGTGATGCATAGTATGATAGGTGGGTTTATTGTGACAACATGGCCAATAAACACATGTGGGATTAATAAGGTTGCAGTTTAATTGAAGAGAAAAGAGATAAATGGCTCAGTGAGTCTCGCCTTTCTGTCTCTTGATCTCTGATGATCAGACCAGTGTGTGGCTGCCTTAGCTAGTTCTCTGCTTCAACTTGCAAGCTACACTACTTGTGGGGCACCCAACCCGTGGACCGTGTCACTATGGTTTGAGGTTCCTTTGAGACCTGCTTTGCCACACTGCTGGTGTATACATCACTTAAGCTGGGGACTTTCGGACCCTGTAATCTGGCTGACTGTTGGCAATTCGCCCTGCTCTTTGCTGCCTGTGGCCGGACTGTCTGTATTACTCTACAGAAGACTCAGTTGTGTGCTTCATTGGCTTGCACCCAGCACCCACGTGAGTTGAAGGCCTGCCGTATATTAACAGTCTCATGGAAGTGAGTTGAACTGAGCCCTCTGTACTGCTCTGTGAACTAATTGGTTGTTAATTTCTTCACATTGTATATATCTAGATATCTAGATATATAAAATCATAACTGTCCTGGTTTTGTTTCTCTAGAGAATCCTGTCCAGCACATACCAACATGCATGATTTGATTCTGACTGAAAGAGCAGTTTACAAAATGCTATGTATAGTATAGATATTTAGGGGGAAGTAGTCCTTCATGGGTATACATTGGGCTGCGAACTGCACGGTCAGCAATTCAAAAT
The DNA here is from genome assembly GCF_000313985.2 of Echinops telfairi. NCBI lineage: Eukaryota > Metazoa > Chordata > Mammalia > Afrosoricida > Tenrecidae > Echinops > Echinops telfairi. The sequence continues at coordinate 30,174,488 of NW_022111372.1, read as the reverse complement.
CACCAGCCAGCTTCTCAGGAGAAAGATTAGACTTTCTGCTTCATTAAGAGTTACAGTCTTGGAAACCTACAGGGCCACCCTATTGTGTAGGGTCTCTATGAAACAAAATTGGCACGATGGCAGTGAAAGAATGGCTCAGTGATAAAATCCTCACCTCCCATGAAAGCAACAGATGTTTGATGTACCAGACAATGTAGCTTACGAGCCGCCACCACCCATCTATCAATCAAAGCTGCATGTTGCTATGCTGTTGAACAGACTCCAGTGAAGCGCCCAGGCTAAGACAAACTAGAAAGAAAAGCTGAGCAATCTCCTTCTGAATAATCTGCCAATGAAAGCCCTCTGGGTTACAATGGTCTGATCCTGTGGTGCATGGGTTTGCCATGATTCAGGGGGACTCAATCAGTCAACAAAAATAAGTAGTTAAAACAATTGAATACAGAATTAGGGATCTCAAATGTAAACTCCCACTTATTCACATTTTTTAATTGTTTAAAATAAACAAAAATGAGGACAGAAGTTTCTGTCAATAAAAATCAATTTAATTATGACTTCCATATCTGTATATGATCATAAGTATATAATAGGTATCCACCAAAATATAGCAGTGGTTCTCTGAGGGTGTCCAATATATAACTATATTATCCGATGTATATGTTTTCAATATTTTCTGAATTTTTTAAAAGGGGGCATATATCCATTTAATAAAAAATAAAGCTATAAAAGAGTAAAATCATCATGGTTAATATTTCAGTTACTAAGCATGGTAGGAAGAAAATTAAAACAATCTGAAGACATTAAAGAGAATTTTTCAGTAGAAATGACCATTACTCTTAATAGCCCCCAAGTCATTTTTAATTAGAACAGATTCAATTTCTGTATGTATCATCCTCGCTCTCAAACTCAGTGGGTTATAACCTATATCCAGGTTGAGACAAAATGTTTTTAGCCCAAAATAGATAAGGTTAAAACCCCATCAAAAGTAATGACTTTCCAAAGACTCCAGGAACCCAAAAAGAATAAAACAAAGCAAGATGTACAAATTTCATTTTTAGGAAAAAGAAACCAAATGACTACAAAAATACCAGCTCCCAGAATAGCTAAGGAACATCAACAGGGGAAAATGAAGAGCAAAAGATTGACATATGGATGTCAAAAACCCTGTGTCAAAGAGGGTTGGCGAACTAGTCGTGCGTCTCCAATTATATATATCCAGGATCAGCGTGACAGGCATTCATTGCCAAGAGCAAAGGGAAGTTTTTTAATGTCCTCAAAATCTCTTTTCAGTGACTTCCTGATAATATGAAGGCTCTACACAAAGTTTGGTGGGGGTGGGGTGGGAATTCATGATTTTTTACTTCCATGTGTTTCCAGGAACTTTTTGAAGCTCTCTTATATAGCTGTAATGTGAGATTATTTTTAACTCATTGGATTATTGATCATCAAATTCTGACTTAGAAAAAGACAGCTGTAAGTAACCATTTCACCAGACACATCTAAGTCGAGCCTTACACACAGTTCTCTTTTCCTCCACTTTCAGGAAGCACACGGAAGAAACCGCAGCGATGGCCAAGTTGACGGAGTCCATGAGTGAGTAACCAGAAACTTGCTCTCTATTTGGGGGATTGAATTGGGAAAACACAACAATCATGCAAAAACCACATCCCTCTGTGATCACCTGATCTGAACTTTCATCCCCTCTTGCAATGATCCAGGTCTATTTAATGTATGCTGCATCAGGTTAATGTGCGCTATACCTCTTCCTCCCTGACAATCTCATTATGTGATAGTTCACATTCATGGCAATAGTAAAATATCTCCCATGTGACTATTGTGTGCATGGACCAAATATGTTTGGCAACAACAAACGCTGAGGTAAGAGGCAATGTTGGCAGTGAGTAATGGTAGCTGTGATGGCTTAAGCTTAAGTGTCCAATTGCCTACGCCATGATTTCCAATAGTTTGGCAGTTTGTAGTGATGTGAAGTAGCAATCATGCAATAATATGATTGAACAGTACATAATGTGGTGGTTATCCTTTATTGTGTGATCTCAGCTGGTCATCCCGCATTTTCCATCGTGCCTATGTTTATATAATGACTTGGCTTTGTTCTCCCTGGGGTGGAAATGGAAACCAGTTCTACTTGGAGTGGAAATGAACATTCTCAGCAGGGGCTTAAACTGGAGTGGAGCGGCTTGAAGCCCTGTTGGAACCTACCCATATCTATAAATGAAGAGTGGGTGTATGAATTACTCAAAATGTACCCGTGTGGGTTACAATTCTGTGCTGGAGTTGTTTTCTAAAGCGTGAAGCGGAAGCATCCAAATGGATTCCAAGTAGCGCTGTATTGGGATCAGGACCCACAAGAAACTCAACCTGATTTTTAGTTAAGTGTCAGCTGACTCTTTGGGTGCAGACTTGCCCTGGACTGACTGGTCTAAAGAGAAGAGAAAATATGGAGCATAGTCCAGATGTCTCAGACAGAACAATTACAAGCCAGAGTGTTTGTAGTGTAAGTAGATTACAATGACTTGGCCTTTGCATATGGTGGTGTTCTAAAGTTCTAAGGATACACAAAGTATTTTTGAAAGAAAAGAAGAGAAATCCATTACAGCAAATCTTTCTGTGCTTGAGAAATCCAATTTCCTGTGTTGAGGTTTAAATATTAAGTGCCTTGTAGATATGAAATAACCAGTTCGTGTAGATTTTTCTTTGAAAACATTGTTCTTAGTGACAGAGTTCATATATTAGATCACAAGGGAGATTTATAAATATTTCTCCATTGCCATTAGGGCCTAGAAACCATATTAAATCCACCTGCAAAAATTACCATTAAGCGCCTCCACATTTAACTGTGCCTTGCTTCCTCCTCCTCCTATTCCATGAAGCCAAAGGCTATTAAATACAAGTGCTCCCCTGTAGCATAGTCAATGATATCCCCAATGATCCCCCTAAATAAAGGTAATGTCAAAAAGTCCTTTACATTATATTTTAAAAATCCTAATCCACAAGCTTGGTTTAATTTCATATAAATCTTTAATGCATATTAATTACCAAGTAAGCAATGGCCCGGAACACTGGTAGGTAATGGTTATCAGTTGGGCTGCGATCTGCAAGGTCAGCAGTTTGAAACCACCAGCCACTCTTTGGGAGAAAGATGGGGCTTTCTACTGTAAAGAGTTCCAGTCTTGGAAACTCACAGGGCAGTTCTCGCCTGTTCTATAGGGTGGCTGTAAGTCAGCATCGACCCAATGGCAGTGAATTTGAGTTTAAGTTTTGAGAAACTGGCCCAAAGGGCCTAGGTTAAGAACAAACCCTCATCAGTAATTAAACTTCCTTTTCCAAACCCTCTCACCCTACTCTTCACTCCATTCCTCTTGCCCACCTCTAGTCTGGAAGACTGGAAAATATTTTAAAGCCCTACCACTTAAGTTTGAAGAATCCCAGACTCTTTCTGGGTAAGCGGAATTATTTTAATGTCTCAGACTGTACTCTTCTCAAGAGCCACCGGAAATGCAGTCAAGTCCCTTGGTTAAGAATCTCTGGCTAAGCCTGAAGGTCTATAGAGTGTTAAGTAAATTTTACCTCACTTGGAAGCCATTGAACTAAAACCCTTACAAGAAATCTCTGTTACCACAGTCACCTTGACTTGCTGCACATGTAGCTTTTAAATCATTGGAAAGGCTACCAGTGCACCAAAGTAAGGCTCAGAAGTGTCTGCACCTATTCTGACTTACCTACAAACGCAAAGACACATTTAGCTATGGACCGCGTTCATATTCCAAGGGATTGCCTGCAGTGAAGTTCCAGGGCTACCACAAAATGGATGAACTTACATTATCGAAATATGGATGGAACCATGAACATCACCAACTGGTTCCCCCTCCACAGCACAGTAGCAATGAGCTTAGTGCTGATCTCTAGGTGCAATGCCATCAGCATAAATGACACACTAGTTCTCTAGATGCTAGAAAGTAAACGACCTAGAAACAAACACCACTGGTAATGAGTTAAAGTCTTGAGTGTACAGGTGAATTACACTAGATAGTGTTGGATATGAATTAGGGCATTCACACACAGTTTTACAGTGAGGTTTGATTATCTTAGTTCAGAAGTTGATTATTTTAGTTGAATAAATGTGATTTTTTTACCTGATCTAACTGAATTGCAAAACATTACGTGTGCGCTGGAAGAGAGATTCTGGTCAATTTTTTCTGATCATGGAATTTTGATTTTTATATCTCTTTTGGATTCCAGATGTAATTGACTCACTCCTCTTGGCTATTGATTGGGTGGTTTTGTGTTTCAGGTTTACCTTAGTAAGCAATCATGCAATAATATGAATGCAATCGAAGCATGAATCCCAAGACTTTAGCAGTAAATGGCAACAGTTTTGGTGTTGTGGTTGTTTGGGGGGGAGGGGGCGGGGTAGGGTGGATTTATAACTCTTCTAAGTGTTATGAAATGCTAAGCATGTGGTCAATCCTCAATAAACATTATGAATAATGTAATATACAGCTTTATATTTAGTTTACCTTAAAAACACAAACCAACGAAGAACATTCATTCACCATCAAGTCAATTCCACCTCACGGTAGCCACATGAGTTAGAGTCTAACTGCTCCACAGAGTTTTCAAGGGCATGACCTTTCAGAAGGTGTTAACCAGGCCTATCTTTTGAAGTGCCCCTGGGTGAGTTCATACCCCAGACTTTCTAATTACTAGGGGAAGGCTTGACCATTGGAACTCCTGTTAGGTAATAATAAAATGTCGAGAAATGTATAAATAATTTTGTAAAGAGAGGTTATTGGTATTCCAAATGAAGCATTAACATAAAATTACTACTCAATAAAATTGGTGTGAAAATCAAATCCAGCCAAGGAGAAAAGAGAAACAAACAGAGCCCCAAATACCCAGGACACAGTGCACTGAGTGGGTTTCTAGAGCCAGTAACATTTTGCTTGTTAAGCCGCCAAGCAGGAACCATCTGGTCACTAGAACATCTCTGTGTTTAATTAGAATGGATCTTGATCGCCTCATATCACCATGAAACATGTAGCATCGTGGTGATGGGGGTTCCACCACGCACATTTCCTCCAGAGCAGGGAGGGAGTATTTCTTTCTAAAGGGAGGATGAGTGCCATTAAACCATTGCCCATGGCCAAAATCAACTTCAGCCTTCTCCTTTTCTTTCTTTCTTTCTTTTTTCCCTCCCCAGAGCAGGCAAGAGATGTGATGACTTCAAAGAGTTCATGGGAAAATGGAATTAGAATATAATGAAAAATTCCCATGAACTTTATGAGGCCCTGGTGTATAAAAGAGGTAACATTTTTTAATGTTTAGTTGACAACAGTTTTATTACTTAATAAATATAGTACTTTAAAATATATTTACAGCACATTATTGAAGTGTAGAGACGTGACAAAGCCTTAAAGGAGAGAGAGAGAGAGAGAGAGAGAGAGAGAGAGAAGGAATAAAACAAACAGGCAGGAAGAAATAGAAAGACAGTATAAATTTCTATAGGAAAAGTAGATATTTTTTAAAAGAAAGGAAGGAGGGAAAGAAGGAAAATAACCAGAGAAGGAGCTAGAATCACAAGAGGCCATGAGGAATAAAATATGTCAAAGGGAAAAGGAGGTAGGAGAGGGGATGACAGAGGTTCAATAGAGTCTGAAAATTAGCAAACTACTCATGCCCCTTCCACCTACCTGCCAATTGCACACACTGCGGTAACTTGTATGCTGCGGTAATGCTTCAAATACCAGCAGGCTCACCATGGTGGACATGTTGCCACACAGCTTTCAGACTAAGAACGGACTAGGAAGGAAAGCCTGGGGATCTACTTGGGAAAATGAGCCAATAAAAACCTCATGAATTATGACAGCATGTTGTCAAATACAGCTCTTGAAAATGAGCCCGCTTGGTTCAAAGGCCCTACATACAGCTACAACCATGGACTCAAACCTGTCGATGACCATGAAGATGGCACGGGTCCAGGCAATGTTTCCTTCTGTTTCCATAGGTTGCCGTGAGTCAGAGCCAATTCAACAGTAACTAACAGCAGCAAGTCATGTCCATTAGCCAGCTATAGACTTCCAGCCTTCCAACGCCTATTGCTTCTTCACTACTGCTCTCAGTGCGTTCAACCTCTGTCTCCCTCTCTGAAATGGGCATATGTTCATGCATAGGCAACAAAAAGGAAGGAGTTGTTCTGAGGTTACCTGCAGTGTTCAGTCCATCACCACTTCCCACACTACTTGAAATGGAACTGTAAGCCTGACCCAAGGACACTTTGAGCCCAACCTATAGTCTGTGATCACCCAACAAAGAGGAGCCCTGGCAGGCAGTGGTGAAATCAATGGGCTGCTAACTGAAACGGTGGAGATAGGAACCAACTAGCTGGCCCTTGGGAGAAAGATGCAGCAGTCTGTTTTTATCAAGTTCTGAAAACCCTATGGGGCAGTTCTACTCCGTCTTATAGAGTCACTATGAGTCGTATTTAATAATAGCTGGACAGACTAATCCCGGGAGAAGGGCATCATGCTTGGTAAAGCAGAGGGGCAGTGAAAAAGAGGAAAACCCTCAACAAGATGCATGGACACAGTGGCTGTACAAAGGTCTCGCATGTGGAAACAGTTGTGAGGATTGTGAGGATAGAGCGAGTGGGCAGTGTTGTGCTGTGCACAGGGTTGCTATGAGCTGGATCCAACTCAACAGTACCTAACAACCACAATACCAACCTTTCTTCAACAACATAAATGGCAGCTACTCACACAAACCTTGACCAATCAAATGCCCAAGAACCAAACTGACTACCACAATGGCTCCAACATAACAATGGTGAGGATGGCAGGCCCAGGTGGTGCTTTGATCCCTGTGAGTCAGACCCAATTTGAAATGGAATCAACCCGATAGCAGTGGATTTGGTTTGAGTGGTCTGCTCTTCACATAACTCAGAAGGGGTTAGGTTTAGAATCCACCCTACTCTAGCACGATCTCATCACCAGGACAAAGAAACCCCTATGTCAAACATAATTATAGCCCTATTTGTAGGGGTAGCCCATGATCCTTTTCAACAAAGCAAGGTTTATTTGCCCTCCCCCAGGAACTGAGTCTTTTCTTAGCCAGAGAGAGGAGACGGGGCCAGGTTCCCTCTCACTGGCCACGAGCCAAGGACCTGCTCTCGGAGGTGTTCAGGGGTCTTGGTTGTCTGCATGAACAGAGCGCTCCCACAAAGGAAATGGCACAGATTAAGGACAGGTTCGTTTTACTGTCTAGTGTCAGATGAAGAGAGAAAACCAATTACAATCATTGCACATTACGTGAGTTTGATTAAATCTGGGTGGTTTGTAATCATTTGCCCCTGCATTACGGAGCAGCTATTATAACTCTGACACTGTGTTAAGCCGTGGAAAGACAAGGCTGCCCTTCGACCATGCAGCCACTTCCCTGGGCAGCGTTTTGTAGGGAAGGAGTGAGGTGACTAATAGCTCCCATGCAGATACGTGTTGCCTCCCCAGTGTCAAGCCTCAGAGGCTAGCTCTCCCTAGCTAGCTGCCTCTTGGACCCAGCCCCGGGTCTGGCAGACCTCAATGGTGCACACATCATAAAGAGACCTATGTGTGTGTTCTGGAGGCCCTGGTTGGTGTCAATGGATAACAAGCTCATCTTCTAACTGAAAAAGGGGAGATTCAAGCCACTCGCCCCCTACCACCAAGAGGTCCCGAAATCTGGCAATCTACTTCCACAGATCCAGCCACTGAACACCCTAGACAGCACAGTTCTATTCTGACGCACAGGAGGTCACCATGAGCTGGAATCAACTCGGTGGCAATGGGTATGAGCTTCCTAGGGTGGCCGTAACAAATTAGGACAAGCTGGGTGGCTAAAACAATGAATTTAGCTGACATTTCTGGAGGCCAGATGTCTGAATTCAGGATGCTGGCAGGGCTGTAATCTTTCTGCAGTCTTTCTGGGGGAGGATCCTCACAAACATTCAGTGGCTTGGGAAAGCACCTCTCGACTCTGCTGCTGGCTTCTCATGCGCTCGTTCCCTCTATCTGTGTCTCTTTTCTATGGGAGAACACCGGTCAAACAGGTTTAGGGCCCAGCCTCCTCCAGTACAGTGCACTCATGCTCACCTAGCTGATAACATCTTCAAGACCCTACATTCAAGCAAGGTCATGTATGTAGGTCCTTGGAGTGAGGACTTCACTGTATCATCTGGGGACATAATTCATCCCATAACATGAGGGGGTGTTGAAAATATTTATGCTCCAGTAACCAAAATATCTTTGTAGCTGAGCCCACACACACAGGCACGCACATACATGAGCATATATGAATGCGTGTGTGCACGTGTGTGCATACACGGGTACATGAATGTCTATTTCTCCTTCACATCACTTGTGATCTGTGCACATGGGGATCACACAACAGGACCTCAGCTGTCAGTCTCCTCCTCAACCTGAATTTCTACTGACACTGCCAGGTGCAGAAGGGAGCATAGAATTCTCCATCTCAAAACCCCACCCAGGAGTGGCACAGGTCACTTCTGCCCTCGTTCCATTAGCCAAAGCAAGGCAACGGCAGCATCTACCTTCCAAGAGAAGGGGACTAGAGTTCTGGCCTAGGCTTGGAAGGGGGATGAATATGTGAGCCAGTGCCAACCAGAAGACAGAGGGAAGGAACCACGTGCTGCAAGAACCAGGAAGCCAAATTGGGTCACAGGAAGAGCATCTGCCTGTGTCACCACCCCAGGCCAGAGGAAGGACGCAGCACTGCAGTGACAGTTGGCCTTCCTGGTAGACGTTGGAGCCGCACAGGCAATGTCGAGATTCCTGCAGAGGCCAGCGACTGGGGAGAAAAATACTTGGGCTTCTTCATTCTGGTTGATATCCAGGTTTCTCCATTCTGGTTGATATCCAGGTTCCCAGTAGAGGCTGCCGCTGGACATTAATGGGCAGAAAATGCCTGTGATGCAAACGGAGTGAGGGAAGGTCAGAGTGGGGATCCACAATGATCCATTGGAGAGCCCGCAGTCATTGCCACTGTAGCTCCTGAGTCACCCTCCTCTGAACGGAGGAAGTTCCGATCCAGCAGGTCAAAGCATGTGGATAGGAGACATCAGATGGGTCCATCGGTCTGAGGTCAGAGGCTCTGAACAATTGGAGAAGAGGCATACATTCGTGCTATAGGATGCCTCCTGCTTGCTGGGATTTTGTAACGTGGTCACTCCTGTTGGGAAAACCCTCACCGTCACCGTCTTGTTTACTGAGTCCTATCATCACAAAGCCACCACAAATGGGTGGCTTTAAAGAGCCAGCGTTCTGGGGGCTACAGGTGCAAACCAGGGGCTCAGCTCCATCAGGCCCTACCTTGTGAGTAGTTGTGGGGCTTTTCTTAGCCTGTGATGGTTCTTCCCTCTGTGTCCACCTCAAGGGATGAGCTTTAGAACCCACCTTGTAATGGACTCAATGGCATTGAGTTGAGTTGAGTTATTCAGGGAAGGGTCCAGAACATAACAAAAGGAAACCCCCGTTTCCAAACAGGGTCATCACAGCTTTGGTTTCTTTACCTGTTTGTTGAGTGAAAGGCACAAGTCAATCAATCCACAGCACGGACCTCTCTGTGCATGGTTTTCAGCCTCCTCTGCAGTAGGGCTACAGCGCGGCCCCGAGTGCCCCCACAGAATCGGATGGGAGGTAAGCTGGGCAGGCCTTGATTTGTCAGCTCAGGAAGTGGCAGAAGCAGAGCGTCCTTACCAAACCGTTCTGCTTGGTGCTTTAGACAGACGCCCCTGGGAGTCCACAGCCTGGTTCTCCTGAGCTTCTCGTTCTTCTGGGGGTTATACTATAAGTAGATAATACCTTTCAACCATCCTGGTCAGCTCCCCTTTCTCAGAGAACCCCTTCTGATGTGGCTCCCAGGCTGGCTGTGCTTGGTTTTCCTGCAGGAGGCCAAGTGGGAGGAAGGAGAGCTCAGAGAAGGGGTGGCAGCCGAAGCACTGCTGTTGTTCCTTACCACATCAATGCAGATCTCTGCAGGAGATTATACTGCGCATTTAGTCCCCACACTATATATACTTTCCATCCCACTGTCAGGCCAAGCAGCTTCCTGTAATCCAAAGCAGAAAAGCCAACAGGCTCTTCCCTGTTTGTGCATCTTTCGCTGTAAAGCTGTTATTTTTTTTGCTAAGAGGCACAGGCTTGTTCTCACTGGGAAACATCTTTCAGATCCAAGGAAAATTGCCTCCTGGTTGTAGTTCTGGCCTATTCCATGGGAATCTGACATCCTGGCACGGAGAGTGAAGAGCCAGATGTGGTCACTGACCCCCGCAGTTCATGTGTCTCCTGTGGATGAGCGCCTCACCCTGCCAAGCCAAGTCACCCCTCCACGTGCATTGCATCACCCCTCAAGGGAGAGACCCATTCTGCTGCTGGGGTCTGTGCCAACCAAGGTCCTTCACTCTGATGGTCAGCTCCGAACAGGCTGCCATTTCCTTGCTTGCCACTTAGCAACTCCCCTGGAGTTGAAAGAAGCAGACAAGTCTGTCTTAGATTAAGCATGACTCAACAACAAGGCTGCTGACACTCACTCACTTTGGATACATCGTCAGGAGGGACCTATCTCTGGAGAAGGGCCTTATGGCTGGTAAAGGAGAGGCTCAGCTGCCCTTCCATGAGATGAGTTGATGCAGAGGCTGCCACAACGGGTTCAAACACAGCAATAAACATGAGGGTGGCCCAGTCTTTCACTCTGTCATACGGAAGGGTACCGACGTGAGGGCATGAACCCCAATTGCAGAAAAACACCCAAATACTCACTGCTCTCTAGTTGATCCCGACTCACAGTGACCCTGAAGGACAGAAGAGTAGTGGGTTTCTGAGACTGGAAATCTTCATGGGATTATAGAGCTGCCTCTTTCTCCCATGGAACAGTTGGTGGTTTCAAACTGCTGACCTTTCAGTGAACAGCCCAACTCATAACCCCCTAAGCCATTCCTTGAAAGACACACGGCAAAACAGCCAAATCAGTAGGTCAATCCCAGGCTTGGGGTGCCCAGAGATGCTATCCAACGCTACTAGTCTCTGTTCCAGTGGAATCGAGGTTAGACCTGTGTCCCCCAACTCATTTCCCTTCCTCCCCAAACCATGAGCCTGCTCTGATCCTCTGATGAAGGCATCTGACTTGATGGGTGAGAAATTGGTATATTTGGTACCCAACCCCTTCTCTCTGGGAGGGCTCAGTAAGTGGTTTATTTTGCGGCCAAGTAATTCTTCATTCAGAGCCCTGATGGCACCACAGTTGAGTGTCCAGCTGCTAACCAAAAGGTTGGCATCTCAAACCCAACCAGCCGGTCTAAGAGAGAGGGACCTGGCAATTGAGTCCCATAAAGATTCTAACGTAGAAGGCCTACATTACATGGGGTCAGGTTGAGTCATAAATAGGCTCCACGACAGCCAGTGACAATTCTCCACTACAAAGGGCTGCCCTGTGCCTGGTAGGATGTTTACCAGCATCACAGTCCTCAACCCACCAGATGCCAGGAACATCCTTTCCCCCTTCCCAGTTGGGATAACCAAAATTGTCCTTAGTTCTTGCAAAATGTGTTCCAGGAAGCAAACTTGCCGCCCTTCGACAACCCCCCCTCCAAAGACAACCACCATTCTAGATGATGCCAGGACCCCCCAAACTAAACAGACCCAGACAGTCACCCCTCTGCAGCAAGGGTGAGGTTCACGAGTCAATCAGAGAGGCTCCATATCAGCCCCCAACCTTCTAGCTGCTGATAGGAGACTCATCAGCCTGACCCTTGACATTAGTGATAACTGACACATTGCTCCGTTTTATGGATGGAGCCATCAAAACTCAAAAAGATGAAGTGGTGTTGCTGACATGACAGTGCAAAAGGAGAGTTGGGAAGGGCACTGTCCATGGACCTGCTAGAAGCAACAGAAGTGGCGGGCGAGTACTAAGCAGAGATCCAGACTCTTGGCTTCCTCTCGGCCTCCAAGCCCCAGCCACAGGCCCAGCCCCAGCAGCTGGGAAGCATGCCATTCTTTCCCAAGCAGCAGATTTCAGTATCTGCACAGGGACTTCTGCAGTAAAAAACTTGCTCTCACTCAATTGGCCTTTCTGAGGCATTGTCTCTGTACCCCCAGCTCCAGGGCCCTCAGATCCCCTTGTGTGCAGCTCTCAGGGGCACCCTTGTCACCAGCCAAGCCTGCGTCCTGCATTTTGTTCCCAATGTCTTCCTCTCTTGTTCAGATCACAAGGACTTTGGTCCCGCCGGATCTTCTGCTCCATTCCCAGAAGGTAATCGCACACAAAGCAGCTGTTCCAGGCATGATTCACCACCGCTACCAGCCCAGCTTGGCAACTCAGAGGGAGCCAGCCTAGCCAGGCTGCCACCACTGTGGGCTAGGGCCCCAGCCCCCAAAGCTCTTTGCTGCTCTGTCTGTCAGTCCCACACCCTCACAACGCCCCACACCCCACCAGCCTGCCACCCTCTATGCCAGGCCGGTAGGAGGGGCTCAGGTGACATCCCAGGGCTGTGGGAGAGTGCCTGGCCCACTGCAGACCCATCTCAAGTACAGAAACCCACCCCTACAGCCCCACCCTGCACCCACCAGAGATGTGAAACACGCCCACTGCCACTTGCCTTTGCTCCAGCGCAAAGTAAAAGAGTAAACAAAGGCATTTTTAAACTTGCCTCACGCTTCCTCCTCTCGCCTTCCCCGCCTCCCACCAACTGCCTCCCCATCTCGCTGTCCTTCCCCTCCCTCCGCCCACGCCCTGCCACCTGGCTCTGGAGCCTGCTCTCCTCCCACAGACTGCCACTGCAGCCTGGGCCTGGCCCTGCCTCCTGCCAGCCCAGGTAGACCTTGCTCCCAGGGCCTCTGGCAAACAACAGGTTTCATTTGGCAAAGGATGTTTCCACAGGGATGTCGTAGGAATGGGGCCTGGAGCTCACATTTGGGTGGGATCGTGGGAGAGCACAACAAGCAATGTGGGTCTGTTTGGAGAAGATGCCGGAGTCATGGCCAACTCTGAATACATTGCTACTGTAGCTCCCATCACCTGAGCCCATGGCGATCCCAGGAATCTCAGAGCACATCCTCTGGAGTCCAGCTTCAACTCCATGACTGCTTGCAAATTAGACCGTTGTGGTCCAGAGTTCTCATCCTCTGATTCTCAGGGAAGTAGATCATCTGGCCTGTCCGCTTCCCTCCTAGTCAACCTTGGTCTGGAAGACCCATTTGGCATCCTAGCAACACACAAGCCGCTCATGTGTTGGTGGTGGCTGTCAGCGAGGCCTCCTCGTTGGAAGACAAATGTTCTACCACACAACCCCGCTGCCTCCAACGCTGAAATCCCTAGAGCAGAGGGGAAGGAAGCCAGGAGCTGGAGGCCGGAGTCTAAGATCGCTGCACTGATGAAATTTCAGATATGCTCAGCAGATGGTCCGAGGGGGCAACAGAGAAGGCTGCGTGTTACAAGCTCCAAGCCCCCAGAGCAAAACCACGGGGACGGGGGAGATGAGACCAGCCCACCTGAGAGCCTGCAGACCTTTTCTCAGCCCATGGGGGATGTAAGTGGCTATTTGGAGGAACTTGCTCTCGACTTGATGGCAGCTTCATGTGAGAGTCCCAGCAAGAAAGGATGGCACCTGCGCTCACTTGCCTCACCCACTCCTCTCAACAGTGCCTCCTTGGTCTGAGGGCTGCTCTTTCTCCTGGTGCCAGGTGTGTGTGCCAGAACACCCACGGCTCCTGCTGTCTCCCTGAACTCCTTAGCTTCTCTGCTGTGAGGGCTTCTAAGAAGGCAGGGGAGTTTAAGCCCAAGCCCTGTCTGTCTCCCTTTGCTGCGGCTGATTCCAATCAGATGATGGTCTTCAAGAGCACCCCCTGGGAGAAAGTCACACCTCAGCATGGGTTCCCCAGGAAGGAAAATGTGGAGGGTGAGATTCAGCAGGAAAAAGCAGCGCGGCCTGGACTTCATTCTCTGTGTACTTTTCTGCTTCGATTTAATCTTTCTCCTAAGATATTAAATTTCAGGCTCAGTGGTGTTGAAGGGGTTGGGGGATTTTGGTGTTTAAATATTGACTCATAGAGTTGCCCTGCCGCTCAGCACGACATGCATAAGGGTGACTGCACAATTAGCAAACATCCCGACTGTCCAGGGAAATGTCGTCCTCACAGGGCGGGGCGCTACTCGGTGGGCTCAGGAAGCAGAGGGCAGGGTGGGAGTCCTAAAGCTGCTGGGCCACCTGGCTGGTGGAGGGTTAATCGCCCATGACTTAACCCTTCTCCTCTAAGTTTTCACAACTGAGCATGACGACCACTCGGCAGGGTTTTGATCGTGTATATAAAGCTAATGTATATATGTATACCAGCTAATATGTGTATTTATGTATATAAGTGTCTTTAACTATGCAAATATATGTATAAATAGGTAGATCGATATATAGAAAAACTATCATGAAATGCATTCAAAGCATTTAGCTTAGCAATTGGTCCACATTCAGTGCTAAAAAAATTTAATATATCAGCCCGCTCACCTCATTTTACTTACTATTCTCAAGCCCCCTATCAGAATTTCACACTGGCAAGCTCTGCACAATCTCCAATACTCATAAAGATCCAAGCTGACAGCATGGCTCAGTGGTTTTATAGAACATGGCATTGGGTATTAAAAGGTTCATGCTGATGGATTTCTACTACTTTGGGATTTTAAGATGCTTGTGTCCACCCAGAGACTCCTTGCGATGGACAGCTCCGTGAAAACTCCGTGAGCACAGCTCTGCTACGACACACGTGGGGCCAACCTGAGTCAGAAGTAACTCAGGTGGTATAGTGTGTTAGCTGTAATACATTTTTCCTGGCAAGTCATACTGCACCTTGAACTCTCGTCGTTGCCAGCATGCCAAGTTATGAGTTTCATTGCTGAATGCTGATCATCTTTTCCACTCACAAAGCAAACTCTTCCCTCCAAGACCACTCCATCTCTGCTGGCGCTCATGGCCCCATTGAGAGTGTTTGTTTCCTGGACCCATTCCACTAGGATCAGCTTCACAGTATTAGAAGAAATAAAACGGGGATTTGCGTTTCCTGAAGTCAACCTAAAACCAAACATTACTCCCTGCTTGGTTGCTAGGTTTTGTTTTGGAGTTTGTTTGTTTGTTGTAGATTTTTATTTAATTCAGATGACAGTTTTCTCTCCTTAGCTAGGAGTCAGCATCGTCCACTGCAATTCATAAGGTTTTCCGTGGCTGATCCTTCTTCAAGGTCCATTCTAAGTTCATAAGCTCAGCTGAGACCTGTCCACCCTGTGTGACACTGCTGGTATTTGAAATACCAGTGACATGACTTCCAGTATCACAGCAGCAGGCAAGCCACCACCGTGTCCCTGGCCTCCTTGTCATCATCAAAGTCTTGTCCCTTGGTATATAAACCACGTTTCTTCGTCTTTGTTTTTCCCTATAACAATGGTGTTATTAAATATTTACAAGAGTGACTGAGTTTGCTAAGCATAATGTTCATTAGTTTTGTCCATGTCTTACAGTGTTTAAAAGAGTTGCCATTGTATTTTATTGATGAATAATATTCCATAGTATGAATGTACCACCAGAGCTTGTTTATCCATTTCTCTATAATTGGAGTTTTGGGTTGTTTCCATGTTTTTACTGGTGTGCATATGTCTGTCCATGTTGTATTCTTGATTTCTTTAGGATATATACACAGTGGAAATATTGTTGGATCATAAGTCACTTGTACTTGCATTTCTTTAAAGAAGTACCATACTGCTTGTACAATTATAAAGTTCCATCAGCATTTATTATTTATTTTTTCTGTTTTATTGAATTTTGCCAAATGTGTCGGTGTAAGGTGATGTATTTCATTGTTGTGTTAATTTTTATTTCTCTTATTGCTAATCATCATGAACATTTCTTAATATGGCTTTTGGCCACTTGTGTGTCATTTTTGGTAAATTGTCTATTGATGTCTTGTGCTCATTTTTATTAGATTATTTGCATTTTTCTTGTTAAGATGTTGTCGTCTTTATAGATATTACAGATTAGCCCTTTTTCTGATGCATTATTACTGAATTTTTTCCCCCTAATCTGTTGATTCTTTTGATGAAATCTTTGTTGATGTTGTTAGGTGCCAGGAAGTCAGGTCTTACACATGGACACCCTACCATAACTTTAGTAGATCCCAGTCTTTATTTTATCTTCTCTAGGGTAAACATTTTTCATATGTTCGGTAGTATGTTTGGGGTTTGTATTCAGGTCCTTAAGTTTTCCCTCTTTTTTCATTAAGGGCCTTTGTTTTAGTTGTTGTTAGGTGCCATCTAGTTGGTTCCAACCCATAGCGACCCCATGCACAACAGAACGAAACACTGAGCGGTCCCGTGCCATCCTCGTAATTGTGCCTATGCCTGATGCATTGTTTCAGTCTGTGTCAGTCCATCTTGTTGAGGGGCTTCTTCCTTCACCACCATTTCTCTTTACCGAACATGATGTCCTTCTCCAGGGACTGGTCTTTCCTGACAACATGTTCAAAATATGTAAGATGATGTCTTGCCATCCTTGCCTCTAAGGAGCACCATGGTCTTCCTTCTTCCAATCCAGATTGGTGTGTCCATTTAGCAGTCCATGATATTTTCAATATTCTTCTCTAGCACCATGATTTAAATGCATTGATTCTTCAATCTTCCTTACTCAATGTCTAACTTTCACATGTATGTGATGCAATGGAGAATACCATGGCTTGAGTTTGGAGCACTTTAGTCCTCAAAGTAGCATCCTTGCTGTTCAATACACTAAAGAGGTCTTGTGCAGCAGATTTACCTAATGCAATACGTCCTTTGACATCTTGGCTGCTGCTTCCATGAGCACTGTTTGTGGCTCCAAGCAACGTAAAATCCTGGACAACTTCAACCTTTTCTCCATTTATCATGATGTTACTCATTGGTCCAGTTGTGAGGATTTTGGTCTTCCTTACATTGAGTTGTGCCCCATACTGATGGCTACAATCCTTGATCTTTATTAGCAAGTGCTTCAGTTCTTCTAACTTTGGGCAAGCAAGGTTGTGTCCACTGCACATAGCAGGTTGTTAATAAGCCTTCCTCCAATCCTGATGCTGCACCTTTCTTCATATCATCCAGCTTCTCTGATGATTTACTCAGCATACAGACTGAACAAGTGTGGTAAGAGGTCTGAAATCTTTATAATTGTGTGGTTTATACTTAGGCCTTTGGGAATTTGGTTTTGTACATAGTGTGAGGTGTGGATCCTGTTTAATTCATTTGCAGGTGAAGATCTTGTTTTTCCAGCACCATTTGTTGAAAGGTTATTTATTGCCCATTTAATGTGTTTTAGTCCTTTAACAAAAATTAGGTGGCGATAGGTGCTTGGCTATATTTCTGGGTTCTCAATTCTCATCCATTGGTCTTCACATGTATTGTGGTACCAGTACCAGGCTATCTTAATGACTGTGGCTGTGTGGTAGGTTTTAAGGTCTGGGAGTGAAAGGCCTCCCACTTTGTTTTTATATTTTAGTAGTGTTTTATTTATCCTAGGTTGCTCTCCGTATACAGTTGGTGATTAGGTTTTCCATTTCCTTGAAGAATTGTGGTGGGATTTGGATTGGAATTGCATTGAATGCAGAGTATTTTTGGTAAAGGTTGCAGAATTCTTAAACTACAGGGGTGCACCTTTGCCATCTCTTCCTCCAACAGACACCCCAACAAAAACAAGCCAATAAGACAAGAGAAGGAAACGAGTCTGGGAGTGTGCGCCTCTGCTCTTGTTCCTCATCTCCTTGCCCTGACTTAGTAACGGGAAAGAGGTCAACATCCCCTAACACTCTCCCATGGGAAGGTTTTCTCCCCGTTTCCCGTATGACTTGCAGACGTCACTCCATGGCCATCCAGGAAGAAGGAAAGCATGTCTCTGAGTAAGCAGAGAATAGCAGTCATCAAAATTAAGTTTTAAAACAAATTCTAACCCCTGCATCTTATTAAAAAGTAATCGGAACTTTTATCCAAACGCATGGCCATAAACATATATAAACGAAGTGAGTGTGCCACGAACCACGAACCAAGTGATCAGTAAGATTTATTCTTAGGCACTGTGCAAGGTGGGGGAAAAGGTAAGTTATAAACCCAGGGACAGGCCCTTAAGGATGCCACAAAATGTTCAACAGTTTTGCACAACAAAGAAAGTAAAAAAAATGACGTGGGGATGGGGTCTTCCCCCAGCTTCACAGGAGGAGGGAAAATCAAACTCTACATCAGCAATGCCTAGGGTCGATTTTATGAGGCTGAGGTCAGATATGCCCCACCGCAGCTATTCCTCACAGGGAGCTCTGCTGCTCAGCTAAGTTGTCATTCATTGCAGGGGCTCCACGGAACCCACAGACAATTCTCAGCATGATAGCCTTTATTAAGAAACTCAGCAGCTTCCAATTCAGGTGGTATCCAGAGCAAAGATAAAGTCGGTTTTCAGATAAGAATTACTTGAATGTGTAAGTAGAAATGGGGCCAGAAAAGCAAGGGGTTCTCCCTGGAGGCTCACAGATATGCTCTCCCCTGATGTTGTGGTCAGTTGCCCTTGCATCTACTCTGACTCCCAGAGACCTTGGCTATAACGCAGCAAACTGTTGCCGAAGCAGCACCATCTGCGTGTTCCTTGGTGCGTGTGATCCCATTGCTGCGATTATTGTATCAATCTAGCTCACGCAGGGTTTTCTTCACCTTCACAGATGTCCTTTTCTGGCGATCCGTCTTTCCTGGTTATGGGCCCAAAGTAAGCGAGTCCAAGTCCCACCAGCATCATTTCTAGTAAACACTCTGGCTGTTTTTCTTGACGACATGCTTGCTCATTGTTTTGCAGCTCCCGGTGTGGTCCGTGGTCAATCCCATTGAGTATATTCAATTGTGCTAGAGATGGTGCTCCTAACATCCTGAAGCTGTCTGCTGACGGGTTAGTCCATGCGTTCAGTCTAAAGCTTTCATCTTCTTCTCCAAGAGTTTTTATCTTCAAAAAAGAGAACGCAAAGATACAGGAAACAAACAGCAGCAGCAGGTGCGTGGCCTCAGTGGCCTGCGGTTGAGGAGCAAAGCCCCAATCCCTCTTTAGATATGAGGAAGAGCTATCTCTTGCCCAGAGCTGGGTACAAGAGCAAAGAATGGCTAGTGAAGGGAGATCCTGCCTGAACTCTACTTCCCCCAGCCAGTGGGAGACCTGGATACTCACCCACCCCCCAACATACCAGGCCTTAAGCCCTGGCACCTATAAACACAACCTTATAAAGATTAAGAGTCTTTACAAGCCCTTGACTGAGAAAGAACATCTTGGATCAGTGAGTGAGCCTTAAATCCAATCATAAGTGCCTTTATTTGCAATAAATAAATAATCTAGGCAGAGGCATATTTGAAAAGGGCAGGAAAGGAAAAGAAGTGTGACCACAGAGACAACATTGGAATGGTGTGGTCACAAGCCTAAAAATCTTGCCAGTCATCAGAAGCTGGAAGAAACAAGAAATGGAGTTCCCCTGGAATCGCTGGAGAGCATGTAGCCCTGCTGACACACTCGTTTCAAGCCAGTGACACTGAGTTTAGATGCTGGCTTCCAAAACTTTGAGAGAATACATTTTTTATTGTTTTATGCCACCCAGTTGGTGGTAGTTTGGCAGCTGGACGATGGTCCCCTAAGTGTCCTGAAGGTGTTTGTTGACTTATAGATCCAGGTGAGCATTTCTCTAAATAAAGGGAGAGTCCTGCTTAAATCACAGAATTACCTTCTGTATTGTGTCTGCCAGAATCGCATCGCTTGACAGTTATCGCAGGATAATGATTATGAAGGTGCTAGAGGCGACATTAAGGAAAGATTTGGCCGGTCAGTGGATTTATCAAAGGGGAATTTTGAAGTGCCCTGCAAATGACACTGATTGTCTAAATTGGCCTGATAAAGATAAGTACTATTTTGTGTCAAGAGCCCCATTTTGATGTCAACTCCAGTAAAATAATGTATGCAACCACCTAAAGCAAACACTCCACAGTTCCTATGTGCAAATGTTGGTCATGGAAAAGACCGAAGGGTCATTGGTTGTGACTGTGGTGTTGGCGAACTTCAGAGCACCAGAAGAACAACCGTAGAAGAAAAACAGCCAGGACGTACCTGAAAAGTGAGGATGACATAACTTCATCTTGCTTCCTTTGGACGTGTCATTAGAAGAGACCAATCTGTAGAAAAAGACATCGGGTTTGGTAAAGTAGAGGGCCAATGATAAGAGGGAACCGGCGTGGATTGATTGAATGAGTGAGTGTCAAATCGCTGCAGCAAGGGAGTCCAACCTTCCACTGACCAGGAAGATGGTACAGGCCCAGGAAACGTTTCATTCCGTTCCTTGAGCTGCCATTCTTTGGAATCTACGAATGAAAACAACTACATGCTCACTTGTAAAAGGCCCCATTCTCTGTGCCCTCGTCAAAGCAGTGATCCTTCCGGGAACCTAAGGGTGGTTGCTGCTCTGAGGTGCCCTGGGGCCCATCCCAACAGCTCGTGGTGGCCTGATGTGTGCATGATAGAGCTGCCACAGAGGGCTTTCCAGACTGTGACCTTTTAAAGGCAGACTGTCACACCTGTCTTCTGCAGCAACTGTCTCCCTGTGGTTCCAAACCACCAACCTTTCAGCTTCACAATTGGTGCCACCCAGGGATTCCTCTAAGCGAAGTAGTGTGTTTATCTCTTCATCAGACAGAATCAAATACATGGAAATTACAGATCTAGTGAGGGAAACCCCCACTCACTAGGCTATGGGAGCGAGCCCTAATAAATCCAAGGGCATCAAGATCTAAAGTGAAGAAATGCATTTCCTCTTGTGAAGTATATCCTCTTACCAAGAGTCTACCTCTTTAGGCTGAAAAGGAAAACACAAGTGAGGAGTTTCTTTTCTTTTTTTTAAAAATCGCTTTATTAGGGGCTCATACAACTCTTATCACAATCCATACATACATCAATTGTGTAAAGCACATTTGTACATTCATTG
>NW_022111372.1:30145763-30152563 GCF_000313985.2 Echinops telfairi | reverse complement strand
TTGAGGGAGTACTTGAGTGGAGGCCCAATGTCCTTCTGCTACCTTAATACTAAACCTATAAATGTAGGCACTGAGGAATTTCTTCAGGCAGATGATTCCCAAGTCAAGTCACAGCCTGGAGCCTTCTGCAGAGAAGCTTGGCGAGCAGAGGGAGGGTGTGGATTTTCGGGAACAAGCGCAGCCCTGGAGACAAAGGATGTGCCTGAGGGTGGGAGAACCAAACCCCAGACCAGGACACTGCCTCCTGCCCATGTCCATCCTGCCCCTCTGTGAGAGCCGAGCCAGGTGACTGCCACACCATAACCTACTCTTCTAAAATAATGGTGAGGGTCATCCTCAAACTTAGCTCTTCTACAACAAGGAACTTGTCATCCCAGCCTTGCTGCTACAACTGTCTCTCCAAAGGGCAACTGCAGGATGACTGGTTCATCCAGGAATAGTAGCTACAAGTTGCAGCTGAATTCAAAACAGCTCATTTGAAACATTATGAATAAAACGTACTTTTAACAAACAGGCGTGGCGGTGCCTGGGAGTTGATCCTCCTCTGCTGGAGTCCTTGCACTGACAGCCCTGACACCATATCTTTGGTTGTTCTTGATGAATGCTCACCTGAGGAAACGTGAAAATGATACAGCTATTAAACAATGTGAATTGACTTCAGTACAGTTTCAGTAGCATCCTGCCATCCAACATTTAACATGCGATTGCTTTGCCCACACTTTTTCTGGAGAAAATGAGGGGTCTAGACTCTACTCGATCAGTCAGGCCCCATCTTTCTTCAAATACTTTTGGGAGAAATAAGAAAATGGCACGAAAAATTAAGCATTTCAACACGTGCCTCTGGTACAGGAGGCATAAATATTTGTTAGTGAACAGATTTTATTTAAAATGAATACCTTCCATCAGAAAAAATTTAGCCCCACCTTCACATGAGTCAAAATAAAATGAAACTCTGTTCTCTTTAGTCAATTCCAACTCATAGTGACGCTTCGTGGTTAGCTTCGTGGTTACGGCATACAAATTTCCCATGGGTTTTTAAAAAAATGTTTTAATTGTTTTATTGGCTGTTTTCACTGGGTGGGTTTGAATGGCCAACCTCTAGAGTAGTAGCCAGGCATGACCCATTTGTGGCATGCAGGTTGGTACCTATTGGAAGTAAATCACCAGGCCTTTCTTCGGAGGAACCGGCAGATGCATTCAAACGACCAACCTGTGAGTGAAGGGCTGAGTGTGTAGTCATTTGCACCACCCAGGGAAGTGTGTAGTCATTTGCACCATCCAGGGAAGTGTGTAGTCATTTGCACCACCCAGGGACTCCTCCTTGTTGTGACTAGGTGCCGCTGCGTTGGTTCTGACCCATTGCGATCCCGTGCACAACAGAATGAAATACCACACAGCCCTGCTCCCTCCTCACAATTGTTCCTGTGTCTGAGCCCATTGTTGCAGCTGCTGGTCAATCCACTTCATTGAGGGACATTCTCTTTGTCACTGCAGTCCCTGGAGAAGGACACGCTGCTTGGTCGAGTGCAGGTGCAGCGGAAAAGAGAAAGGGCTCCACAGGTATCTATAAGAGCACTCAGTAACGGTTATTCCAGGTGACATTTGCAAATTCCCTAAATACTGGGATTTTCTGTCATGACTAAGATTAAGGTTCCTAACCTGTGATAAGGCACTTAATTAAGCACCACTTTATGATTATTCCACCGTGGTCAACCAAGAACAAAGTGCCTGTCAAAGAATTGGGGACTGAGAACCAAAAGTGTCCACAGTTCAATAAATCACTCTTTGTGCTAAACCTTTAGGTTGTCAGCCTATTTGTAAAAGCAAAGTACTTTCAGAAAAGTCTATTTGTACCATCAGTTTATGACCTTCTAAAGTTGGCATACTCGCATGGGATGGGAACCCTTTGAACCCTTCCCCATAACTAGGGAGTCCTTCAAATTCAAAGACTATATCATCTTCAACTCCTAGATGCCCCTGCATCTTTCTTAATCCTGCTGGTGAGGACACTGAGCCAAACTGCTAGCTAAATGCCTGTCCCAAGGTGGGGATAAAGGAAACACACACACACACACACACACACACACACACACACACACACACACACCATTTATACGCAAACCCAACGTTTTCGACACAAAAGTCAAGGTCAAGAGAAGTGAATTTTAAAAATAATAAAAAATGATTAAGTTGCAGCTATGAAGATGGGCAAAGCATATGTGTCATGATATTTTGATGTATTTTGGCAGAAATCAAAACAAATAACCACAAAAGATTAGGCATCTGACAATCACGCTAGAGGGCAAGTACAAATTTGGCAGGGATGTACACAAAGCAGCATGTGCCTGGTATTGGAGAAGTGGAGTGACATTGTGAATGACTTGTCTTCTCAAATACAGGTCATGAGGGAAGAGGGGGAGGGTGGGGGAGAGAGGGAGAACTCTGGTGACATTGGCATTGGGCTGCTAACCACAAAGTCAGCAATCGACCAGACTCTCAGAGTCTCATTAAATCCTGTAAAGGTTTACAGCCTCGGTCACCCTCTATAGGGCCGCTATGAAGCAACATTGATTATAATGGCAGTGACTTTCTGTTTGTTTGTTTAATTATATAATCAGGACTCCATGGTGCCTATGGTGAAGCCCTTGACTCCCGGCTAGATGGCTGGCAAGGTGAGGGAGCTAGGCCGGCTATGGCTCCGAAAGACCACAGCCTGGAAAAGCCTGCGGAGTAGTTCCACTCAGCACCCACGGGTCGCCTGAGGTCTGAATGGACTCAGCCGCAGCTAACGACAATATGGGCACCGTCAAATCTATGTTGTCAACTCTGTGCATACCATCAGTTTGATATGCTGCCTCTGTTTCTGTGTTTGCACGATGCTACAAACTACGCCACCAGTATTTCAAATGCCCTCAGGGTCACTCATAGTGGACAGATTTCAGTGGGGGGTCGGGGGAAGGCTGGTGAGCTATTTCTGAAAATCTGCCAATGAAAACCCTTTGGATTGCAGCAGTCTGATTCCCAGTGATGAAGCAAGTGGAGTGCACAACGCTTCCTTCTGATGCACAAGGGGCCATAATGTGCGCTGGCAGTGACAGCGACAACACTAAAGACCTGAATTTAGTGGCATGGCCAAAAGTCACGCGGGGTAGTAGGAGGGTAAGAGGACTCGGGGGCAGTAAAACCAACAAAAGTTACATGGCGATCAAGGCTTGAGGGCATGTAACTTTCACGGGATGAATGTCCACAATTGCTACACCATGATACACCTAGTTCTTAGGAATCCCAATGAAGACTCATTGCACTCCGAAATAGCAGAATCACTTAGGTGGCCAGGTTTCAGCAGAGCTTCCAGACTTGCACAGACTAGGAAAACCGTCCTGGAGATCTGCTTCTGAAAATTAGCCAATGAAAACTATGAATCACAACAACAACACAATGGCCAATGGGGCTCTGAAAGATGACCCTCAGGCTGGAAGCCACCGGTCAGTACCTGTGCACTTGACATTATAGTGATCAGCTAGCCAGTGCAGCACCAGGCCACATGTCATTCTGTTGGGCATGAAGTTGTGGTGAGTTGAAGCTAACATCATTGCTGCAGCTAACAACAACAACAACATGGTGAAATATGTGTGTATTTATATCTATATATATATATATATATATATATATATATATATTTTGGAAGGAGACATTTTCATAGTCTACATACATATGTATGTGTGGGAATATACTCTACCATATTTCAATATCTATACATATATATTGTATTTCAGTTCAATATCCATATACTGTATATGTATCCATGTTTATGTACATATACTGTATTTCAGTGTCCCTCAATGGTGAATGACATTCTTAAAAACAGGTAAAATTCTGGCAATTCTGACTGTTTAACTAGGGGTTCAAAAATAAGGAAAACCCCCTCTGAACTTAACTCTGCAGTTTATCTTCATCTAGACTTATGAATTCGGATATAATGCTAATGTCATCATTGGCTCCATTTTGCCCCAAGCAAAAGAAATGTGGCTTCTACTCACGTGGAATGATAAATGTAGGTAGATTTTTAATCCATTTTCCCTCTCAATATTAATTTCAATTTTGCTGATAGAAAAAAATCATTTCGAACTTAATTAATGCCTCATGATTTTTCTAGATAGTCAAATACCCTTGGCTAATTTTTAAAGTGTACAGAAATTCAGTTACCACACTTTACAAGAAAAGCTCAAAGGTCAAGTGTTAAAGATGAAGAAAACAGATAAGCTTACTTCATAGCATAACCACCTTACTATATTTACTCACTGTCATCTCATGGTTTCCGCTTAATAGTGACCCTACAGGATAGAATAGGACTGCCCCTGTGGGTTTCTGAGACTGTAAATCATTACACAAAAGGAAAGTCTCACCTTCCTCCCTCAGAGTGGCCAGTGGGTTTGAACCACTGACCTTGCAGTTAGCATCACAATGCATTATCCACGACACCACCAGGGTTCCTCAGCATAACCACATAAATATTATAATGAGTTCATTGTTGAAAGGGAGAATGGTTTGGGACAGTTTTTCTTTATCGTTTTTCTTAAGTATATCATTTCCTTTCAGATTTATCCACGGAATTGCAATCTGTGAGCATTCTCAAACTGTACTCTTTTGCCAAAATCAGCGTAGTGCTAAGGAATGGCAGTCTCCTGGTGCCAGGAGTTCGCGATGCTCAGTGGGGGACAGAGAGACACACGCAGGCTTTGAGGCAACGGCATTCTCATTTCAGAGCCAAGTTAGCAGCAGCAAACTCAGTAGAATTTGTTTCTCAAGTGGTCTTACCCTCCATTATTGTCTCTGTTGAAACAACATAGCCAATCCCATTGGAAGACATTTGGAGCCTCTCACTACTTGCTTCCAGAAGGACCACGAATAGCAATAGAAATAATTGTAAACAAAACGCAAAAAAATAACCACCTAAAACAAATATCCAGGTGGTTCCAGGCGGACAAAGCCAAGTCATCTGGAAAACTGCTAAGTTGTCCAATTATAGCTATAAAGAATAGTTTTAATATTAAATGAAGGGGCAATACAAGGTGCCTATGAAAAATCCCCTAGAGCTTGATTGATTTTTAGCTCACCAAGTATCTGCTCTATCCAGATGTTCCTATTTCTGAGTTTCTACGAAACCTTTGAAATTAAATAGCTTAGAGTTCACTCCTTGTAACAGCAGGATTCGGGACTCCTTCTGCCCATCAGAAATCCAGAAAGGCTGCGCTGGTGTGCTTTTGAGCCTTACTGGCCAGCCTCTAAGGGAAAAGGTCGAGGAGGGTGAGGGCTGGGGGAACATGGAAAAGAGAAGCAAATGCCAGGATCACTCCTCTCAAAATGACCGTGCCTTTCTCAGTGGATGGAAAGAACAGTGTTACAAAGAACAAGAGGGGGAAAGGTACACGATGACAGCACAAGAGACCCACAAGGCAGTTAATGGGGTTGGGGACGGGAATCTCATCGTCATGGAGAAATGTTGATGACAAGTTGTCTATTTGGCCGGCCACATGCGTAGTTCACTGACTGAATGCTCACCTTCCATCTAGAAGAGGTCAGTTGCCAGCCAATGTAGCTCGTGCACAGCTACCACCTGTCTGCCAGAGATACGTTGCTATGATGCTAACCAGGTTCCAAGGGAGCTTCCAGGTTCAGATGGGCTAGGAAGAAAGGCCTGACAATATCCTTCCCAAAACCGGTTCAGTGAGAACCCTGATGATCAAAATGGTCCAATCTGCAACTGGTTCTGTGGATGGTGCAGGACAGGCAGCGTTTCATCCCATTGCGCACCACGAATGGCAGCTAACCAGAACAGCAGAGAAGGAACTAGGCTGAGCATCCGGATAGGGAGGGAGGTACCCATCTAACTGGCAGGGCAGTCGGCGTCTGAGAGCGCTGATACAGGGCTGGGGAAACTTTTCTGCTAAAGGCCATTTGGATATTCATAACATCATTTGCAGATCATACTGGTCAAACGTGTAATGAACTCTGTATTGGGCGAGACATGTGATGTTAGCTAGGATCGATGATTTCATAGGCCTTCTAAGGCCCCTGGGTCAGACCTTCCCCACCGTGGTTTCAGCCTTCACAGGATAAAAATATGGGATTCCCTCCTCATGATGCCTCAAGCTTTTTAGGGATTCTGACAAAGGACCCCCAGCTCAGAAGTGGTGAGCTGTGGTTCCACTAAGCTGCCCCATTGGTCCCTGCCTTCTCTATTATGCATTCCTCCCGGCAGAGCTCTGATGCATGGTGAGGCTGGTTTCCATGGAGATGCTTTGCCGCTTTCCTGGTGCTCCCTACAGAAAGGAAATACTTCCCAGACCTGCAGTGTGTACACACATGCACGTTTCAGTCAGACAATGTGGCTATAAATAGCAAGAAATCTAAGATGATTGAAAGAGGTGGCTTGGGTTTGAGGAATGAGGGCAAAATTGGAGAGGGATCTAGAGTGACAGCCGGTTTTTTGGGTTTGTTTGTTTTTTTTTTAATCGTCTGTTTCTTTGAGACTATGTGTTTAGCTAAGAGTGAAAAAGAATGCATTTTTACTCCCCTGCATTGTGGGCTCAGGAAGATGAGCCTTCTAGAAAAACTGCTGTTCTTAAGGAGCCAAGGCCGTGCCCTGTCAGAGGCAAAGCCTGGTCTGAGGGGGAGCTGGCAGTCAAAATCCTGCCCAGTGAGCCAAGGACGCCAGAGAAACACCTCCCCTGAGAACCATCAGTGAGCAGCAGGAAACCCTCTCTGGCCACACCACCACCACCACCACCAGCAACAGT
>NW_022111372.1:30097816-30145637 GCF_000313985.2 Echinops telfairi | reverse complement strand
GGGGGGGGGGGTAGCAAACAGTTAACACCCATGACTGCTAAGAGAAAGGCCAGAGGTTCAGGTCTATGCAGAGACGAAGAAAGATAGGCCTGGCTATCGACTTCCCAAAAGGCAGCCACTGACATTCCTGGAGCAGACAGCTCAAGGGACGAATACACACGGCGGTGACGAGAGAAACCGGCTTTGGTGCACAGCCTTCAGGTCTTTCTGAAAAGCATAGGGCGTCACTCACTCGCTCACTGCTATCGAATCCATGGTAACCCCTGGCGACCCCAGAGGTAGAGGAGAACTGCGCTTGTGGGTTTCTGAGACTGTAAATCTTTAGGAGAGTAGAAAGCCTCATCTTTCTCCTGAGGAATGGGTGGTGGTTTTGAACTGCTGACCCTGCAGTTTGCAGCCCAGTTCTCAACAACTATGCTACCAGGGCTCCTAACCATAAAGCATGACTATGACATAAAACAAGCAAACAAACAAAAATCCTCAGACTCTTATTACAAGGAAAATACTTTGGAGAATTTTTAAGAGCCTTCTCTATTCTGTTTGGAAATGTGGTGTTTGGGCTGGAATCGGGGGACCAGCATTTCCTAGCTATGTGACTTCAAGAACATAATGAGCTTTTCTAAGTCCATTTCCTTGTCTGTAAAATAAAACCAATAAGTCCACATGGATAGAGCACTAGCATGTGTAAGAGAATGCTCTAGACAATTTTATTGTCTCACTAATTTCTCACAACTACCTTTGGGGATAGGTACCACCTATTGACCCCCGCTTGGTTGAGGAGATTGAAGAACAAAGTGGTTAAGAAACTTGCTTAAGACTGCATGCCTAAGAAGGGAGAGAAGTGGTGTTTTAAAGTTGCTTAGCCTCTATACCGTAGCACTACTCTATCATGCTAAGAGATGTTGAACCATTTTTATTCTATGTGCACAGCATCTATTAACATGTTTAAGCTTGACCACAGTGTATGAACTTGGTGCTGGTCAGTTTTCCAATGAAGAAATGGTGGTAGAGAAGTACAGTGACTTGCCAAAAACAACCAGATAGAACGCGACAGGACTAGAGTTTGGACTCCTGCGTACAGGCTCCAACGCTCTTAGCATCGAGGATCAAAAAAGATGGCAAAAGAGAATAAAAAAAAGGGAGCACCACATGGAAACATACAGCCCATGCTCACTTGGGCTCAGCACAGTGGTGTGAGTTAGGTCTAGTGTGGTAGGAGGCTTGCTTCTTCAGAGACCAGAGCTGTGGATCAGTCTACAGTGGCAAGCAGAACAAGACAGCCTCACCAGCTACTTCCAGAAAGTCGAAGGCTGATTGGGCAATCACATCTGATCCCCAGCACACTATGCTCCGCCCCCCTGTCCACCCACAGCTTAGGTAGCACCCCTCTTCAAAGTGCTGATAAAGAATATTGAAAGTACCATGGACTGCCAAAAATAGTTGGAGAATAAGCATCTATGTGATATGTTGTGCATGATTCCAACAGCAAAGAAAGTTTTTGTTTTGTTTGTTAATACTACGGTTTGTCTGAGAGGGGTTATGTCATTGGGAGTTTACCTCTTGAAGTAGTGTTATTGATGAACCTCTAGGGACAGACAGCAAGCAGAATAAGGGTTTCAGGGGTGGGGGATACAGTGGTAGTGGTGGGAAGGGGGTATTAAAAGGGAGTCAAGGAGTCCAGGTGGGAAAAGAATGTTTTGAAACTGATTGTGGTAGCGATTGTACAATACTGCTTGATGTGATTGAACTATGGAATGATATCTATTAACTCCCAATTAATAATGGCATTTTTTAAAAAAAAAAACTCACTTCTCTGGAATATATTGTATGAGTCCTTGAATAAAACTTGAGAACAACAAAAACATCAAAAAAGATCTATCTTCAGCTATTTTAAGAGGTGGTAGATGGTCAAGAACCAACGTGAGGGAAGAAGTTCAAGCTACACTGAAGGCGTCAGGTGAAAAACAAAGGTCAAGGAGTTGACAAGACCCCGATAGACATGTTCCAGCAAGCTGAAGAAGCACTGGGCACGCACTGGTTTGTACCAACAATTGTGGAAGACAACGACCTGACGGAAAGTATTATGTATTTTTGCTGATTTTTGTCACAGGCTTTTCCATAGGTGCCTCGGTGACAGCAAAGGAAGTGAGGTAGCCAATTATTTTGGGTACAGTGACTATGTTCCTTCCATCTTCTTTTGATGCTTCCCACATCATTCCATATTTTTCCTTGAATATTGAAACTCGAGGCTTGAATTGTTTTTCAATTCTTTTAGCTTGAGATATGTCGAATGTGTTCTTCCCTTTAGATGTTCTAACTGAAGGTCTTTGCACATTGTGCTACAATCCTTAAACTTTGTCTTCCAGAGCTGCCCTTTGAAATTTTCTCCTCAACTGGGAAGATGAGGAGAGGTTCTTTTCTGCTAACCATTTGCTAGAATCTCCAAGACCAAATAATGCCTCATCCCAGTAAGAGCTCACAACTCTCAGAGGAACAAGGGGGTTTGACTGTGGCCTCCCCACAATTGGTGATGGAGCTGAGGGAGGATCCGCCCTTCAAATGCTAGAGTGACAAGACATGACATGATTCCACAGAAAGTTGATTTGGTCAAGATGTTTTCCTTTATAATTCTTAAGATAACTGTACATTGTCTCTAATTTCATACGCAAGAGGGATCCCACCTTGATTAAGTTCCTTTAGATCTTGAGTCTTCTAACATATGGAATGAAATGATTGATTCCCTTCTCCCCACCCCTCTTTACCTGATTAATATTAATAGCCTTGCCACTTAATCATCTCGCCAAATTGGTAGTCTGGTGATTAATCTTTTGGAGACACATTTATACTTTCAAACTGTTTCACCACTGTCACGTCTCTTAACTGGCTATTTTTCCTAAATCTCCCCCTTTCTATGTATAAGTCACCTTCCTCTGGTGAACCTCCCTACATTAACTACGGAAGGGCCCTCAACTTTGTTGCTTTCTGACAAGTCTGAGAAGAAGCTTCTATGAGTCAAACAAACAAACCCGTCGCCACCAACTATGTTCCAACTCAGGAAGACCCCAAAATGCCAAAGGGTTTTCCTGGCTGTAATCTTTACCGAAGCAGATTGCCAGGCCTGTCTTCCAAAGTACTCTTGGGTGGGTTTGAACCAATTAACATTTAGTTGGCAGTTGAAAACACACCATTTGCACCACCCAGAGGTTCTAAAAATCATTTAAATCTCAGTGCCTGATAGATATGTCAAATTCATTAGACTATTCCATTGACAAAAATAAAAACAAGAACCCGCAAGTACTGAGAGGGAAAAATAAGCTGTTGCAAATGTGTATGAACTGGGTTAATTCCCCAACAGAAAAATTGGCTGAAGATACAAGGAACTCATTTGCCAAAGAAGAAACACAAATGATGAATAGGCATAGAAATAAATGTTTTTAAAGACCTTACTGCCATCTAGGCAATTCTGACTCATAGGCACCCTATAGGCTCATGGTAGAACTTCCCCTGTGAGTTTCCCAGGCTAACTCTTTATAGGAGTAAAAAGTCCCAAATTTCTCCTGCAGAGAAGCTGGTGGTTTTGAACTGCTGACCTTGCAGTTAGCAGCCCAATGCAGAACCACTTATGAAGATCAAGGTCAATTTAAAAAGTGATAAAAGAAATGCAAATGCAACCATCAATGTGAGCTCTCCATGCCTATTAAATGAACCAAACTTCTAGAATTTTACAGTAACCAAAGGATGAGGGTGGTGAAGGCAGGTGCTTTTCCTTGTATAACAGTCCAAAAGCAGATTCTCATAATCTTTGGGGTTTTTTAAAATTATAGGACAGAATTTTGTTCCGTGTGATAAATACGTGTGTCATTAAACATTTGCTCTCTCAACATTCTCCCACGTCCAAGTCAGTGACGGTCATTGTGATCACACATTGTGGTACAGCCATCACCGCATCCATTGCTAACATGTTAGTGCTAGCAGAGTAGCAAGGTGAATCAAACCTCCTTTTGGAATCCCTTTGAGGGCAGTTTATCCTAAAGTCATCATTGGGCACGTGCCCAAAGTGGTGTGTACCCGGGGCTGTTCATCTCAAGATTGTTTATGATAATGAACATGTAGAAATGAAAATGCAGAAGCTTTCCATTAATGAAAGGTGACTTAAGTATGATACCATCATTGGTGTAATACCAAGAAGCCCTGTATAGGGGGCTACATACCAATGAACACAATAGCTGCATCACAAATACTTGTGTGAAAAGGTGTCATGTCTACCATGATCTTCCTTGGGACAATGTGCTGTGCTTACATGAACATGTCCATAAGTGTGTATGTGTATAAGAATTCCTCATAGAACTGGAACGATAGTCAATAAATTGCTATTATCTCTGGTGGAGAGAAATTATACTAGTCAAGGTGAAGTATACTTTGCTTTATTAGAACAATAACAAGAAAACTGAAGTTGGTTGGTTTTTCTCACTCATATAAAGTCCAAATGGTAGGGATGGGTCACTATGAAGGTATCATGGACTGAATTATGTCACCCAAAACTGTGTGTTGTAAATCTTGATGCCCAGACCTATGGAAGTAATCCTCACCTGGACACAGGGTTTTCTCTCATACGCTAAGAAGATCACATCAGGGTAGGACATGGCTTAAACATAATCACATTTGAGTTCTAGAAAGAACGAATGACGCACAGAGACAAGGGCCCAGCACAGAGTGAGGAGGACAGAAGAACATCAGAGCGTCACCAAGAAACCGAGCAGCACATCACCCAGACAAGGATCTTACTCCAGAGCGGAAGACAAAGCATATCCCCCTGCAGCCAGCGCCCTGACTTCTCGCCACACGAGCCGTGTGAAAACAAATCTCTGTTCCTGACATCACCCCAGGGTGGTCTTTCTGCTACAGCAGCACCAGGTAACGAAGGTGGAGGAATCCAGGCTCCTGTCATTTTGTCCTGTGCCATCACCATGTGAGCATCTCAAGTCCACTCGGGGAGAGCTTTCCATGCCTGTGGGGTGGCAGAAAGACCAGGCAGCATCTTGAGGGAGGCTGTGAGCAAGCCAGGCTCAGGCATGGCACACATCCCCTCCTCATGCCCACCTACCTACAACGGAGCCTCGGATCTCACTACAGCTGCGTCTCCAGAAGGAAGAGGAAATGGAGTTGGATGAATATCCCACATCCTAGAGATACTGAGATTTTCACTTTCTCCATTTTCTTCTCTGGTTTGACATTTCTAAACGAGACTGCGTTATCTTTGTCATCAGAAAAAAATTACAGCATTTTTTCTTTATAAGAAAAATATTACTTGGTAAAAAGAGAGTGTGGCCATAATGGAGCAATTAGAGAGAGAGAGAGAGAGAGAGAGCAAGACAATTTAGGAGAGGTAGCCAATGTAGTTGCATGTCCAGTTCTTTTATCCCAAGACCAGGGAGGTATTTCTTCCCATGTGCTCATCTTTTCAACCACACTCAGCAAGGGTTGGGATTGAATGAATGCTGATCACAGATCTTGAAAAATCATCTTGCTGTTCTAGCAGTTTTAGGTCTTGAGAGCACAAAGCAGAATGATACTATTAAGTTTGATTTTCAATATTAATTTATAAATTATCAAGGGTTCATGGGGGGGCAGGGAGAGAGGGGGGGAAATTCAGAGCTGATACCAAGGGCTCAAGTATAAAGCATATGTTTTGAGAATGATGAGGGCAACAAATAGATAAATGTGCTTGACACAATGGATGGATGTATGGATTGTGATCAAAGTTGTTTGAAACCCCAACAAAATGACTTGAAAAATTTGATTTTCAGTATAAGGAAAAGGCAAGTGCATTACTAAGGAATTCTGAACCCACTGCTGTCATCTCAATTTCAACTCATAGTGGCCTACGTAGGGTTTATGGGACTGTACACTTACATCATTAAATCACCTCAGGAGTAGAAAACTTCACCTTTCTCCCTGAGAGCAGCTAGTAGATTTGAACAACCAACCTTGTAGTTAGCAGGTCAATGCTTACCCAAGAGTACCAGCTAGGCACCAGGATTAAAGGATTAGCTGTTTGTTTGTTTTGTTGTGTACAAAGGCTGTCATAACTTCATAAAGCACACTTCAGGCATGAGATGGTAGGTGTCCTACTGAACTGTGCACTCAAGTTTTCAATAGACAATTTAACGTTTAGGAGCCCTGTGGTGCAGTGGTCCTGAATTGGACTGTGATCTGCAGTTCGAAACCACCACCAGCATCTCCGTGGGAGCACCCGGGGCTGTCTACTCCCATAACAGTTACACCCTTGGAAACCCACAGGGCCCGCTGTGAGGCAGCATTGACTCGATGGCAGGGAGTTTGGTTTGGGTTTGGATTTAACCTTTGGTTGTAATTCTTTCCATGACTTTGCCTGATGCAAATTTAGGTTCTTTAACTCTTCAGAATGTTGCTTACTGCCATTACGTCAGGTCTACCTCCCAGAAACCCTGGTCCAACAGAACAAAATACGGCTTAGTCCTGCACCGGCCTCACAATGGTTATTTTTGAGCTTATTATTTCAGCCAGTGTATTAGTCTAGGTACTTTGGAGAAACAAATCCACAGCAACTCAAGTATAAGAGAGAGTTTTATGTAAAGAAAATGTGCACCACAAAAACATCCCAATCCAATGCTGCCCAAGCCCACAAATCCAACATTAACCCATTAACCCAACACCAGTCCACAAAGTCCTCCACCTCACAAAACAGAGGCAATGATGCCGACTGCAGGAGGAAAACTGAGTCAGTGAATGAATAAGCATCTCAACACTAGCAGGGGTCTCCACACGGCTGCCCCAGCACCCAGGGCTGCATCGGGATAGGTCCATGCGGCTTCTCCTTGGGGATGTCTTGTAGGAAATCCATCTTGCAAGCTGAAGCAGGGAACTGCTAAGGCAGCTGCACCCTGGTGCGACCATCACAAAGCAAGAGACCTGAGAACTAGAAAGGCGAGGCTCATCACCCATTTATCCCTCCGCCTTTCAATTAGCCCCACATGTGATTATTGGCCAGGCTGGCACAATTAACTAACTCAGCCAGTGTGTCAGTCCATCTCACCAAAGTTCTTTTCTTTTTTCTTGTCCCTCTATTTTACCAAGAACAATGTTCTTCCAAGGATCACATGGCTATCTCAGATAGAGTGATGCTTTCTTCCAAGGATAATGAGGATGTCTCCTGATACCATGTCCAAAATACATGAGACAACGTTTTGCCATCTTTACTTCTAAGGAGCATTCTGGCTGTACTTCTTCCAATATAGATTTGCTTAGACTTCTGACTGTCCATGGTACTGTCAATATTCTCCTCCAATACCATAAATGAACTGCATCAATTTCCTTTGGTCTTCTGTATGGATTGCCCAGCTTTCATGAGCATATGAGGTGATTAAAAAGACCAGCGCTTGGGTTAGGAACACCTTAATCCTCAATGTTCTATCTTTGCTTCTAGCGCTTTAAAGAGCTCTTGTGCAGTAGCTTTGTTAAAGGCAGTATGTCATTTGATTGCTTGAGTGATCCTTTCATGGGTGGTTATTGTGGGTTCAAGTGAAATGAAATCTTATACTGGCAAATTCATTATATTCTCCATTTATCATGATATTGTCGATTAGTCCAGTTGTGAGAAGTTCTGTTTCCTTAATGTTAAAGAATACGCTATATTGAAGACTCTTATCTTTATCTTAATCTTAATACGTGCTTCAAGTCTTCTTCACCAGCAAGCAAGGTGGGTCATCTGCATATCGTAGGTCACAGAGGACTCTTCCTCCAATCCTGTGCTGCCTCTATCTTCATAAAATTAATTTCCCAGATTATTTCCTCAGCATAGGGATTGAGAAAATATCATGAAAGGATACAACCCCAATGCATACCTTTCTCGATTTTAGATGATTTAGTAGTCCCTGGTTCTGTTCAAACTACGGCGTGTGGATGTTATCTGCTCCGCTGGCATAAGGAGTTATATTTGGGCTGCTAGCCACAGGTCAACAATTTGAAAATATCAGTTGGTCTGAGGGAGAAAGATGTGGCTTTTACTCCCCCAAAGACTTACAATATCAGAAATTCACAGGGGGCAGTTCTACTCTGTGCTGTCGGGTGGCAAGGAGTCAAAGTGGACTCGATGAGTATGTGGCATTGTTCTATTCCAGGGTAGATCTCAAAATGATCCACATTTCTCTTCAACTTGTCATTTCTGATATAGTACACTATCTCTGTGTGTGTATATGTACAGTATGTTTATATGTGTGTATACATGTGTATGTATATATATATATGTTGTCCAATCCAAATGACCAGTGCCAGCCCTGGTGGCATAGTGGGTTATGCATTGGTCTGATAACTGCAAGATCATCAGTACAAAACCACCAGCCACTCCACAGGAGAAAAATAAGGCTTTCTACTACCATAATAGAGTAACCGTTTTGGAAACCCACAAAGGCAGTTCTACTCTGTCCTAGAGGGTTGCTTTGACTCGGAATCAACTCAGAGGCATTACGTTTGGAGTGTGGGAGAATGCCTAAGCTAGAAGCCCTGGCGAGGTCGTGGGCTACACACTGAAGATGATTACTCAGATAAAGAGCTAGTCAGGGAAACCCACAGGGCCGGTTCTCCCCTGTCCTCCTGGTC
Source organism: Echinops telfairi (assembly GCF_000313985.2). Classification (NCBI taxonomy): domain Eukaryota; kingdom Metazoa; phylum Chordata; class Mammalia; order Afrosoricida; family Tenrecidae; genus Echinops; species Echinops telfairi. The sequence continues at coordinate 30,137,000 of NW_022111372.1, read as the reverse complement.
ACTGTGAGTAGGAATCGACCCAGGAGCAGTGAGTAAAGTAAATGCCTAAGGTGGTGATGATCCAGCATTCCCTTTCATTTCTGACAACTTCAAATCTTCCTCGACTCACACATTGTACATCCTACACTTCAATTATTAATGTACATTTGCAGGTGTTTCTTCTCATTCTGAATTGCGCCATGCTTGCAAATGAAGGTCCATCAAACTTCTGCTCCATCCATACCAGTAAGGTTAGCGCTACTTTAAGGAGACAGCTCTCTCCCAGTTGTATTTTTAGTGCATTCCAGCCGGAGGGACTTATATTTTGGCACCATATCAGACAATGTTCGGCTGCTCTCCCTAAGTTTTTTCTTGGCCAGTTCTTTCAGAAGTAGATCACCAGGTCGGTCTTCCCAGTCCATCTTAGTCTGGAAGCTTTGCTGAAACTTGTCCATGGTGGTTGACCGTGGTGGTATTTGAAGTATTGTTGGCGTAGCACGCAGCAGCACTGTGTCACACAAGCCTCCACACACAACCAACAGACAGACGAGTGGTGGAATAAAGCAAAATCACCTATAGTTACATGTTTTTATATAAATATTTGTAAATACTAAGTAGCAAAATACTGTGTTCAATCATTTCACCTACAATAATTAAATATGGAAACCCATAAGTTACAGTTCAAGTTAAACTCTGCATGTTTCATTAAATGGTTCCATGATTCATCATAGCAACTTGTTTCTCTAGAAAGGACAAATGCACTGTGTATATTAAATAATATAAGTATTGATCATAGAAAAAATAAATTTGTGAAGTTAGATAAAAATCATCATAGGCATTGACTACAAAAGGCAGTCTTAATTTTTCCAGTCAAAACTTGAGTTGATCAGGTAAGTAAATCCTGATCATTTGTTGAATCAATTTGAGAGCCTCTTCTGAAGTTTCAGCAATATATTTCCTTAGCAAAATTGGGAACGCACAGGCCTGACATTTTAGAAATCTGAAGTTGAAAAAAATGATCCCAGGTATGCTATATATTTTTCCTGCCATATATTAATGGCCCAATTTGTAGGAACATGGCTAGAATATGCATGGCACAACATTGTTTAGAAAATGAAATGAGGCCATGTATCTAGTCTTTCAGACTTATATCAGACTTTTGATCCAGCTCATGTTTTCTTTGTACTTTTTTGTGAACAGAGAGTTGGAAGATCAGAACAGAATTCTGGGTCCCCCCACTCTGCTTCCAACTTGGGGTGGACTGCTTCATATCTCTCTCTCTCTCTCTCTCTCTCTCTCTCTCTCTCTCTCTCGTTTCCTCCCTTGTGATAACAGAGGCGAACATATCACTGGTGTACCATCCTGTTGCCCGGTCTGCTTCCCAACTCAGCTATGAAGGCTCATGAAGAACAGGAGGTTCATTTGTTCAGCAGTAGAGTTTAGACTTCCACGAGCCAGATTTTGAGTTAGAGGGTTAGGATACAGCAATGACTAGGATCCTTGGGACCTTGTAATCAGAAAGACAGGCTCAGACAACCAACAATTAAAACTCAGGGTACATATTTTCCATTTGTTCCAGTTTATTAATACTTTCTGCTTTCTTTTTGATTGAAGCTTTTTTTTGTCCCTGTTTTAGTTTGTCATTATTGTTGGTTCTTTTTTGGTTTTAGTCTGTTTTGTATGTTTTCCTGTATGTGAAATCCAGGATCACTACATCTATAGAGACAGTAACTGGATTAATAACTTCCTAGGGGCATGGCAGAGGAGGCTGGGAAAAATTGGGGAGCCAACAACGAGTATAAGAAAGAAGAAAATGGTCAAATGTTGACTGTGGTGATAATTGCACCACTTTTATTAATACAATTGAACTATTGCATTGTATGAGATGTGAATTGTATGTCAATAAAACTAAGAAAATTGAAAATTAAAAGCACTGAGCATACAAAGGGCAGCATCAGACCCTAACACCTATGCTCTGAGGGTCCTGCTTGGGCAACAAACACCAACCTAGAGGTCAGAGATGGAAGGGGACCTGAGAGAGCACACATTTAATTTTTCATTGATCATCATTATATGTAATAACATAACAACACATTAAAACTTCTTTCTTCGTACAGTTATTTTTATGGAGATGAATTCACACACTATGCAATTCACCATTTCAAAGTGTGACATGCAGTGGTTTTCGCATCTTCATACAGTTGTGTAGGCAGCATTACTATCTCATTCCAGAACTTTTTTAAAGAAAGAAACATGAAGTTTTATTCATTAAGAACCTGTTAGTTGCTGTTGGCTTTCTTTCGTGGTAACTTTATGAATAACAAAACGAAACGATGCCCGGCTCTGTGCCATCCTCCACTATTTGCGTAATTGAGCCCACACTGTAGCTATTATGTCAACCCACCGCAAGGAAGGAGTCCCTCGATTGTTCTCTGTTTTGGTTTTTTTTATTTGAAATGAGCTTGTATGTCACAAGAGAATTTGTCAGTTTCAATATTACTCTTCCTCCATTCAGAACCGCTCAGACCAGAGTTCCAGAACCTTTTTCTCCCCTGAGAAGAAACCCATCGTTCATCCACTGTCACTCCCAGTCCTTCTTCCCCCAGTCTCCCAACAAACCCTAACCTGCTTCGGTCCCTCTGGGTTTGCTTGGCTTCCGATGGACAGTTCATATCGGAAAATGGTATACGATATGGCCTTTTTGCGCCTGCTTTCATCCAGGTAGTATCCCGTTTTCCAGGTTTATCCACATGCTTTCCTTCTGGTGGCTGAATAGTATTCCGTTTCATAAACATGTCACGCTGTGTTTATGCAGTCACCCACGAGTGCACATTTTGGTTTGTTCATGTCAGCTGTGAGGAAGAATGCTGTTGTGAACAGTCACTCTGACTGTTTTTGGTGTGTGCAGGTTCTTAATTCTTTTATGTATCTGTCTAGGAGTGGTGTTGCTATCATTCAAGAGTCTTTCCGCAATGCAAATGGGGAAGGCACTGGACTGCCAAGCAAAAATCTGTGTTTACATCTACCTAGAGGCACCTGATGGAATGCCGGGGACTCTGCTTCTAAAATCTAGTCAAAAGAGCACCATTCTATTCTGGCACACATGGGTCACCACGAATTAAAATCAACCTACGATTACTGATGGTGGGATGGTAACTCAAAGTATAACTGGTTGAGGAACAGTCTGTTTTCCAAAAAGGTTGCACCATTTTATATTCCCACCAACTTTGAATTTCTCCATATCTTCACCAACACTTATTACTCTCTTTTTGTTGTTGTTGTTATTATTAGTAGTAGTGGCAGTAGTATCACCATCCTACTTAGTGTAAAGTGCGATCTCATTGTGGTCTTAATTTACATGCCCCTAATGATTGATGGAAGGAGGTCTGGTTGCTTAATGGTTAGGAGTTGAGCTACAAACCCTAAGATCAGCAGTTCAAAACCACCAGCCACTCCTCAAGAAAAAGACGGGGCTGTGTACTCTGGTAAAGCCTTAGAGTCTCAAACACCCGCAAGGGCAGTTCTATCCTGCCCTATAAGGTCATTATGTGTTGACATCCACTCGATGACAATGAGTTTGGTGTTTTGAATAATGATTAAGGACTGACGTGGAGCATCTTCCTATGTGTTTATTGGCCATTTGTATATCTTTTTTGGAAAACAATGACTCAGATCCATTGCCACTTTCTAACAGGAGCAGAGCCTGTTTGTTTACACTGATTATAAAGCCCTATATAACACGCAAATAGGGAGCCTTGGAAAGAAATGTACCTTGGGACAATCTTCACAGGAGTTTTCTCCAAGAGTAACCCTCTGCCTCACTCACTGAGGCTTTCCCTATGTCCTGTCTGTGCCTGTGACCCACTCCAAAGACAGGAGGCGAGAGAGAGAGAGAGAGAGAGAGAGAGAGAGAGAGAGAGAGAGAAAGAGAGAGAGAGAGAGAGAGCCCAACCAAAACACCAAACCCACTGCCATTGAGTCAATTCTGGCTCATGATGACCCTCTGGGACTGCGTAGAACTGCCCCTTTTGGTTTCTGAGGCTGGAGTAGAAATCCCTGCCTTTCTCCCAAAGAGTTCCAGTTGGTTTCGAACTTCAGACCTTGTAGATCGCATCCCAACATAAACACTAAGCCACCAGGGCTCCTGGAGATAGACTCCCTGCCGTTGAGTCAATGCTGACTCAAGCCATCCTCTGTGGGTTTCCAAGACTGCAACTGTTGATGGGCACAGAAAGCCCAGTCTTTCTGCTGTGGAGCTGCTGGTTTCAAGAGGCGGAGCAGGTGGATCGCAGCCCAGTGCGTCACCACTCCGCCACCGAGGGATGGAGACCTCACAGCCAAAAAGGAGAACTCAAGAGCCAACAGAACGTGCCTAGAGAGAAGCTGTTTTCCCATCTGCAAGTGGAAAGTGTCCCCTGTCTATTCTCCCTCGAAGCAAACACAAACTCGATCTCTGTGGCTCTACCTTTCAGCCTGTGGTCCCACCTCAGTGAAGCTCAGAAATACCTAGGAAGTGCTTTTCCGCCATCTCTGAGAGTGTAGTCACCAGCCACAGTGGTGCCCACTGCTACAAAAGCCCCTCCAAGAGCAGGCTCCCAGGGTGAAACATATGCATCTCCCAACTCTGTCCCATGGAGACACTGAAGCCAATTAGAACGGCAGGAATGACCTTCGACGTATGCCTGTGGTGGAAGGATGTCGTGGCCTATTATCTAAGCGTAGGGATCACTCAAATGCTGTGGGATAGGACAGGGAATTTGAGGTCATGTATTCACAGCCAGAATTGCTGCCTGAAAGAAAGCACTCAACTGGGAAATTGGGCTTCACAGTTTACTGGCCATCAACCGTGCTGCAGCCAGTGGGATAGGACAGATCTTGGCAGAGTTATGAGTGGATTTTTTTTTAAATCTCACCATCACATTCCTGCTCTTCCCATTGGCCCTGAAGTGAAAAGTCATTTCTAACGCCATTGCCAAAGCCTTATACAGGCTCCATAGACGATGGCAACAGTGAGCAGAGAAGTGACTATTGGAAACTGGCCCCTCTAAAAGTTCTCACTACCTAGCCTGGCGGGGTGGCAAGCCCTGCTGAGACATCGGAGTAAAACAAGTCAGGAGGTTGGGATCTCCCTGAGCATGCTTGAGGCAAAGGGCCGCTGGCCTTTCCATAGCGGATTCTAACATCGTCCCATGCATTGTTTATTACCACAGGGCTTTGTTTTCAACTCTGTTTACTTGTTCCTCTGCAGGATTTTCTTGCCACGTGTCAAAAGGAACATCTAAATGATTAAAGAGTTCTTTTGCAAGGGATGGCAACCATGTGTTTCAACCATAGCGCTGGGGTTCTATGTTACAGCAGCAATAGGAAATGACTATAGCCCTAGGACCATTCTGTACCAAATGGGGTGGTAGGGCTGTGGTCCTTTGGGAGTCTGGAAAAGGATGCGTTTCCTGGCCTTGTCCAGCTTCTGGAGGCTGCTTGCTTTATGTGAAATATGGTTTCTTCCCCATCTTCAGAACCAGCCCTGCGGTGTTTTGCGATCTCTCTCTCCTTCTTTCACCAGTCTCCTTTTCCTTCTCCTTCCTCTGCTGCCTCCTTCTCCTAAGGACCTCGTGATGATGTTTGGGTTTACGTAATCCCAGGTAGTCTCTTCATCGCAGAGTCCTTGAGCTTAGTTCTGTATGCAAAACCCCTTTTCCCACATAAGGACTTATCAACAGGGTCCCAGGATTAAAACATCGATATTGGTTGTTGTTGTTGTTAGTTGCCATCTGGTCAGCTCCAGGTCAGGTGTATGACAGCAGGAAATATTGCTTACTCCTGTGACATCTTTATGAGCAGTTGTATATTGGGGGTGAAAAATAGCCAAGACTTAATTCCTACTTCTTTCTAAGAACCAGGGCCGCATGGTAACGGTAACCAAAGTGGTGTTCCACATAAGATATTATAAACTTACTTTCATAGTTTGTGTTGTATTTTTCAACACAAATTCCCAATCACACTGTTTTTTCACTCAGCAGCTTCAAATTTTGGTCCCCATATTATTTTAGTGGATTTCCCCATGGCCCTTCCCACACTCTGCCCTTCCTGCCCGTGATTCAGTGTGAAATAGGTGAGGGCATCGGCATGCCACCAGGCTGCTCTCTGCCCTGCTACCATCTGAAATAGCCTCTGTAGCGGGGATACAGAGTCTGGTTTGTTGCAGCTCGGTCTTCTCTTTACTCTTGGTCACAGTTCCATTTCCGATTTCCTCTTCCTTTGAGAACTCTATCTAAGGAGAAAGCCTCTTTCAAAAGCCAGAGACAAACCTGTCAGTGACTCTTGGTACCATGTTAGGAGCATCTGCAATATGAGAGAGAAAGGCACTTGGGTCCCTCTCTTACAAAAAATAAAACATTTTTTGAAATGTTTGGGGGGAAATAATAAATTATAATTTTAAAATATAACACATGAAACAATTTCAAGGGAGACAGGTCTACTGTCAAAATAATACCTTGAAATTTAGGACTTTGGAGAAAGATCCAAGTTGAAGCACAGTTTAAAAAATAAAGGTAAAGGCTTGTTAGTAATAATTCTGAATGTCATTTAAGAAATTTAGGAGGTTCCAGGAAACCCTAACGAATTATTTTGAAGTATATCCAAAATTATTTGCGTTGACACTATTTCCATTGATGGCCACCCATGTGTTACAGAGTAGAACTTCACAGAAGACGATCACCAGCCCTTTCTTCCACAGTGCCACTGGGTGGGTTCCATCTTCCACCCTTGAGCTTAGTGATTGAAGACAAACCATTTGATCCACCTAACTCCTTTGCTTTGAGTCACTTCTGCCTCCCAAGGACCCTGCAGGACAGAGGAGAACCATCAGGTTTCAAAGGTTGCTATCTTTACAGATGCAGAAGACGGCCGCCTTCTTTCTCAGAGCAGCTGCTTAGGCTCAAAACTTCTCATCAGCATTCAAGGGTTCTGCCTCTGGGCCATCAGGATTCTTAGATTTGAGCCACGTAGGAACCTTAATGAGCTCATCATGGTTCTGTAGGAGCTTGCCTTGCTCAAATGCATGAAAGATCATCTTTGCAAGACCTCGCCTCACTCCCTTTTCCCATCCTGCTGAAGATGTACAAAGTTTTGTGCCACCCAGGCTCCTCTCCACTCTGGACTGACGTATCTCCCCTCTTTCAGCATCTCCTGACCTTCATCGGCAGTTCTTCCTGAAGTTTCTTGGGCCTGAGCCCATCTGTATATTGAGATTAGCTAAGGCTTTTCCCTCCTAGATAGAAATCTGTGACTTCAACACATTAATATCCACAGATCCCCCAGTGGCTCCAAAACCATATAACTAAACTAGGGCTGAGACTCATGGGGCATGAGGTGGGCCAAGGGGAGGAAGATTCAAGGCAGAGAGAGAGCTCTCTGAGTCTCCAGAACCCCAAAGGTAGATGGTTTCCTCCCCTACCTGTGCCACAGCAATAGAAGGTAAGAGATTTAAAAGCACAGGCTCAAATCCTGCCTTGGCCACTCACAACCATGATTTCAAGAGATAGTTACTTCTCTAGGTTTCAGCTTCTTCATCTGTAAGACAGAGCTATTAATTGATGTCCTTATGGGATTGAAATGCAGAATGATATCACAGAGATCCTTTGGCACAGTGTCTTAATAAGCATTCCCTATAGGTTACCACTTTTTCCTCTTTGGTCCATGCCCAACTGTTGAGTGTCATGCCTTCATAGGGGATGGCTACTTGTGAAGTGCGTTGGCTGGGAAGTGAACTTGGGTCCCCTGCATGGAAGGTCCCTGGATGGCAATAGGGTAAACAAATTTTGATTGATTGGTAACTGAAAAGTTGGTGTCCCAAACCTACCCCGTGGCACAGCAGCTGAAATAGGCCTGGGAATCTGCTTCCATAAAGATCACAGCCAAGAAGACCCTATTGAACATATGAGGGGGCCCAAGAGTTGGAATCAACCTGATGGCACAAGACAACAAGCAGCTTCCACATGGAAGGCAAGATTTTGACCACCAAACCCAAATAGGAGGCCCTGAGCCACAGATTAGGAGCGCTGGTGGCATCCTGGTTACATGCTGGGCTTCTAACTGCTAGGTCGGGAGTTGAAAACCATCCACTTCTCTTTCGGAGAAAGACAGGGTTATCTACTCCCCTAAAGAGTGACAGTCTGGAACACTCACAGGGGCGGTCTTCCCCTGTCCTACACGGGTGCTCTGAGTCAGCATTAGTTCCATGGGAGTGAGTTTGGTTTGGAAACCCCAATTAGACGCAGTGGTTGCAACAATGGGCTCAACTCACAATTGCAAGGACGGTGCCCAATCTGGCGATGTTTCTTTGTGTTGTGCATAGGGCTCCTTTGAGTTGGAGCGGAATTGATGGCTCCTAAGCTCCTTACAACAACAGAGCTCTGGTGGTATCGCGGTTGTGCTTTGGGCTGGGATCCACATGGTGGCCCATTTGAAACCAGCAGCAGCTCCACTGGAGAAAGCCTGTGCTTTCTACTCCTGTACCAGTCGTAGTCTTGGCACCCCACAGGGAGTCACTATGAGTCAGCATTGCTTCAAAGGCAGTGGGTTTGTTTGGGTTTGCTTTTTTTTTAAACAAAGAGAAACTGCAATAAGAGAATGTCTCATGAACGTGAATTCAGTTTGGGGGAACTGCTACTACAGTTCACACACAAGAAACCCCACGGTAACTAGGAACAAGCACAGCAGCTCTAAACCCTTCAGGATAGGGCCGCAGTTCCCTTTGCTTCTCTTGGCCTTTCCCTCTATAGCAGCAAGAAGGCTGCCACAGCCCCACTCCTCACAACCCCCTTCAACCTAGTTGACGAGCAGTACGTAAAGGGAAAAGACTTTTCTCATCTCACCCCACGTAACTCAGAAACTGACCCTCTCTGGATTGGAAAACATGGCTAATACCTCATGTGAGGGATGCTGAGTAGTGAGTATCTGACATTTAGAAGCGCCGTAGAGCCAGTTGGTGGTTAAGGGAAAAGGCAAAAACGTAGATGAGTGGATGCCTGCTAGTACAGACATCCTGTACTTTACAATTACAGTTAGTAGTTGGTCAGCAGTGTCCGCCATCTTGTTTCTGCAGTATAGTTCTGTTCTGTAGTTACATAACTCCACATCATAAAAATGCAAGCAGTAACCGAGAGTCTCAAAAGCGCTATATAGCATTCTATTGTCCACTCCTTCTAGACGATGAGTTTTATAGGTGATCATGATCACGCGGGAATCTGCCGTGTTTCACTGTTGATAACCCACATCCAACCCCTCCGGCATGGTACACACATGCAGGCACAAAAGGAAAGGAAGGGAGGTCATCTGATTGTCCATGTTTCCAGCTTAGAGTCACAAAACCACATTTGGTAAAATGGTATCCCAAGGACACCTGATTGAGGTGAGCGCCAGGGGGTGTCCCCTTTAGACTACCTTAAACATCGGTATTGATGATTATGTCAAATTTATCAAGAAGGATGAATGTAATCAAATCAGTGTCACTGGATTATGATGTAAAATTTGCTAACTTGACCAATGTTGTACTATGTATATCTTTACCAGCATAATTATTTATTATGCTTTTCATCTCAATATGAGAACCAGGAGAGACCTCGGAGACAGTCTCATTCAAGGACTTCATTTCATGTTGGAAAGAACTGAGAAGTAAATCCAATGCTTCCAAATGAAATGAAACTTGGTCTTGTCCGAAGTCACTTAAGCCCATTGATGATTGACCTTGGACCCGCCACCTTAGGTTTCGGAAATAGTCAATGGCTTGGCCCCTTGCACCGCCCAGCAGCTGAAGTCAATGTATCATCAGATCTACAGGCTTAATCCAGTTTAACATCACTTTAACTCTGCTTTTCTGTTTCCAACAGAGTGCAATTCTGTGTCCAACTCTCCCAAGTTCCCCAGAAAGGTCAAAGCCAGGGCCACTAATGTGGTGAATAACAAATGACATCAGGTTTGCTGACTTTTTGGCAGTGTTTTAGCTTTTTCACCACTATACAGTATCTATTTAAAAAAAAAAAGACATGAAGAACAGAGATATAGGCTACCTTGGGGCTAAGGCCAAGATCAACTGCACTCTCCAAGAGCCAAATGGCCCCAAAGCATAAGCAATGGCCAACCATAGTTCTGGTCAGTCGTCGAAGATTCCCAATCTTTCCTGAAGTGTTCTTACAAAGTGTCCTTTCACCTGAGTCGCCTGTAGAATTTATTGTTTTTCTGCATCACAAATGCACAATGGAATGAGATTACATTCTCTTACATCACAACTGGGAAAAACCCCAGGAGTTTAGGACCTCAGAATGACCACATTCAAGGCGTTAAGGGATTGTTACATTTCTTCCTTTTAAAACAAAACAAAAAACACCCTGGAAAATGGTGGTTAAGACCCACATGGTGATCTTCCCCCAAATGATATCCGTGTCCTTCCTGAAAAGGGAGGCCTGTTCAGAGGAGTGGTGTGCGCTTTCCTTCCTGGCTTTTCTCCCCCAGCACATTGCTCAGCACAAACTACGTCATGAGTGGAAAAGTCTCCTTACTGAGACCCTTCATCTACACCTCCAAAGCCCCCGGGACCTCGGATCCCCCTGCAACACCAGCCTCCCCTCCACTCAATGTTTGCTGGGAAAAGAAGCCAAGGTGAATTTGGGGCTTGTAATTCCACTGCAGAGTCGTTTGCTGTGACATGTAGCACGAAGTGGTGGAGAAGAGTGCAGACACAAGGCCATCAACAATTAGCTTTCTGGGACCACTTCGCTTCTTGGGGCCTAAGTCGCCCCATCCCATATAAGAATGTTGTCAGCAAACAATGAGTTAGTGCAGGTACTAAACAGACAGGAGTAGCAGGTGTCAGGAAGGACTAGCTAGACCAGCCTGTCCATGGGTGGTCTGGCATCTTACTGTTCAAGACTTTCCCCCTACATGCTGCTCCTCTAGGCCAACTACCCCTGCTCCCATCTCAGCCTCTACCTTGACTCCATTGCTAAGCCTCCGAAGTCTCATACGACACTGTGGGCAGGAGAGAAGGGTCTTCATGTCCTTCACCTTCATGCCCTGGACAAGGTAGCTTGGCCCACTGACTTTGCCTTTGATTCCATGGGCTTCCAGGGCCTCTGGCTCCTCTTGTAGCACCACTCCCCTCCATTTGATGTTTTCTCAAAAATGTTTTGCAGAATCAAATTTCAGATTTTCATGCAATTCAGACTTTTGGGAGCCATCGAGGCTAGGTGAACCTCTGACATTTTTGCCCTAAGATAATCTTTAAACCTGCAACCCATACTATCCCCTAAAGTCTTCTTCCAATCATACAATAGTTTAGCTCTTTGGAAATCTATGTATGGGATCAAATGGTCAGCAGCAACTGGAAAGATTATATAGGAACCTTAGAAGGCAGTGAATTTATGTTACTGAAGGTGGAACAGCTGGGAAAGGGAGGCTGACAATGGTTGCACAGGAAGAAGATACTCGGTGTCACTGAATTGTTGGGAGGGTGTGTGCTAGACCATCCATATGTAGCTGGGAAGATCAAGAGCTGAGATTGAAATACAGGTCAGGCCGACTTGGGAGATTAGAGTCTTACCAAATTGGCACACTTTAGCCAAAGGCTACAATTATATATATGTACATATAATAGTATTATTATAGATACATAATATATAATATTATTATAGATACATAATATATATAATATTATTGTAGATATATGATATATGTATTATTATAGATGGTAATATTATTATAGATCTATAATATTGTTATTATAGATATATAATATTGTTATAGATCTATAATATTATATTTAATAACATTTCTATAAATCATAATAATAAAATAAGGACTTTATCTAGGCATTATGGAAAAATAGCCACACACAAATGATTCTTCCAGGTAACACATTTGCTCTTTCCTAACAAGGCCAACACTTTGATGTTATTTTTTTTATCGTGACAGGTATTTTCTGAAATGATTTACATGTATTCCCAACCTCTTAATCGTGGTTGTTTTCATTGGTGGTTGCCATTGAGGTGTCGCTGACTCATAGCAACCCCTGTGTAATAGATAAACCATTGCCCGCCAGAAGAGGAGGGCAAGTATGCAATTTAATTATCTCTCCGTGATGATGTTATGACATGCTTTAAACTTAGACGGAGACTTGTGTTTGAATTTATTTTTCTGCCCTCTGTCTTCAATTTATGGCCAAAGGAGTGTGATATTGATTTACTTGAAACAAACGTCTATTTGAAATGGTGAAGCCGACAGTAGCCTTTGGCTAACATGTGGCAATTTGGTAAGACTCTAAGCTCCCAAGTCAGCCTGACCTGTATTTCTTTTTTTTTTTTTTAATCATTTTATTAGGGGCTCATACAACTCTTATCACAATCCATACATACATCAATTGTGTAAAGCACATTTGTACATTCATTGCCCTCATCATTCTCAAAACATTTGCTCTCCACTTAAGCCCCTGGCATCAGGTCCTCATTTTTCCCCTCTCTCCCTGATCCCCACTCCCTCATGAGCCCTTGATAATTTATAAATTATTATTTTGTTATATCTTGCCCTGTCCGACGTCTCCCTTCACCCACTTTTCTGTTGTCCGTCCCCCAGGGAGGAGGTCACATGTAGATCCTTGTAATCAATTCCCCCGTTCCAACCCACTCTCCTTCTACCCTCCTAGTATCGCCACTCACACCACTGGTCCTGAAGGGATCATCCTCCATGGATTCCCTGTGTTTCCAGTTCCTATCTGTACCAGTGTACATCCTCTGGTCTAGCCAGACTTGCAAAGTAGAATTGGGATTATGATAGTGGGGGCAGGGAGGAAGCATTTAGGAACTAGAAGAAAGTTGTATTTTTCATTGTTGCTACATCGCACCCTGACTGGCTCATCTCCTCCCCGAGACCCTTCTGCAAGGGGATCTCCAGTGGCCTACTAATGGGCTTTGGGTCTCCACTCCGCACTCCCCCCTTATTCACTATGGTAAGATTTTTTTGGCCTGTATTTTAGTCTCAGTTCTTGATCTTCCCAGATACATGACACTGGATGAAAAACACCCTATTATTTAACCTTCCTGGCCTCAGGTTTCCATCTGATTTTGGACATTCCCTGAAAGGCATTTGTAAGGAGTAATGAGATCATATGTATCACATATTTGGCAGAGTTTGACACATAGTTAACATTCAAGACTTGGTAGTTCTTGCTCTTTAACTAGTGAGTTTGAATCATGCTGTTTCTGAGAGTCATGCCCACGGAATCTCAACCCAAGGCTGAGGGTAGAAGGTGTTACACATGCAGTCACACATGTGGTCATCTTGCTGGGGTGTCCCTTCTGATCACATTAGCACCTGTGACTCTCACAAGCAAATGAAATTGTCTGCTTTGCTCAAGCCTCTCGAAAAGAAGACCGTTGATGTTCATTGCCATTGGCTCAACTCCAATCCACGGAGTCCTTCCGTACGAGCACGAAACTGCCTGGTCCTATGCCATCCTCGTGATTGTTGTTATAGTTCAGTCCATCGTTAATGGCTGCTGGGTCAATTCTAGTCATTGGGGGCTCCCCTCATTTTCACCATACATGAGGTCTTTGTCTAGTGATCAGTCTTTCCTGAAGACAAGTCCAAAATAAGCAAGATGTAGTCTTGCCATCCTTCTGAGGAGCATGCTGTTTGTATTTCTTCTAAGATTTGTCTGCTGTGCTTCTGGTAGATCTATTATTTATCACCAACACCACAATTTGAATGCATCAGTTTTTCTCCTGTCTTCCTTTTTCATTGTACAGTTTTTGCATGCAAAGGAACTGATTGAATAAAGTATGGCTTGTGTTGGGCACACTTTAGTCATCAAAGTGGCATCTTTGCTTTAAAAAAGAGTGTTTTTGCAACATATTTACCTAGTGTACTAGAGCTGTTCATTAATGTAGAAGGAGTTCTAGAAATAACACTAAAGCCATGAATATTTTTAACACTAAAATGCTTTGCAGCTCTATCATGATTAAGATAATGGAAAGAATGACTTTTAAAAATCAGAATCCCTGGTTGCATAGTGGGTTACATGAGGCTGGTAACCACAAGATCAGTAGTTTGAACCCCCAGCCACTCCTCAGAAGAAAGATGTGGATTTTATGGTTTTCTACTCTCATAAAGAGTTACAGTCTCTGAAACCCACAGGGACAGTTCTACCCTGTCCTACATGGTTGCTATGAGTTGGAATTGGCTCAATGACAGTAAGTTGAGTAATGAAATATCAAATTGGAGTTGATAAAGCCCCCACAGAATAATTTTTCCATGATCTTTAATGGGACAAGTACAGTCAACATTCCCCATAGGACATCGGCACGCGAACCTTGACCAGTGTAACAGACAGTACCTGCAAGAAATAGCCTCTTGATTTCATGACTTTACCTTATAGTCAAATCTCATACATCACAGGGCCCTGGTCAGCCTACATTGTAGAAATGGCTGAGCCATCAAGAACAAGGGAAATTGACTCATGGACAATAAAAGCAAATTACCTTTGTAAAGTGTTTCAGAGTCTACAGAGATGGTTTTTATTCATATGACTTTAGGTGACTTTTAGCAGAAAACATTAATTGAGTAAAGTGGACAGATATTTTTAGTTAAAAAGATGGAGCTGGCCTCAGGGACAGAAACTAGCGTAAGAGCTTTGGAAGCAGATTCCTTGACACTGCATATGTGATCTTGAGGAAATGACATGATCTCTCTGGATCTTATGGTCCTTCTCCATAAAATATGTGTCTTAGTTATCTAGTGCTTCTGTAACACAAATGCCACAAGTGCGTGACTTTAAAGAACAGAAATTATATTCTAACACTTCCACAGGCTGAACATCCAAATCAGGGTCTCAGCTGACAGCATTTTCACCTGTCAGTAGCCTTGGGACTTCCTTGGTTCCTTGATGTTTCTTGGCTTATAAATGATCCTCAAATGCTACCTATCTGCTCCTGAACAAGGCTCCCAAAAGCTTGTGGGAAGATGGAATTAAAAGGGAATGGATTTGTTCCATGAACTCTTTTGAGGCCCCCACATGTGTGATCGGCTCTGTGTCTAATCTTTTCTTTTTGTAACTCAGAAATAATTGGATATAGACCTCAGTCTACACATATTGACCTAGTTAGCATAATGAATGGAATACTATTTTCAAAGAGGGTCATATTTACCAGTAGTGGTAGAAACCAGGGAATGTAGCTTTAGGGTGTGCAATTCAATCTATAACACGCAGAGAATAACTAAACCTTTTATGAGAGTTAATGAAATAAGCACTACCATTGAGTTGATTGATTCCAATGCTTATGATCTTACAGGATAGAGTAGAACTACTCACTACTGTTTCTGAGGCTGTGGATCATTACAGAAGCAGACAGCCTCATCTTTCTCCTGCAGAGTGGTTAATGGGTTCGAATTGCTGACCTAGCTTACTGTTGGCAACTCAACATGCAACCTACCAAACCACCTGGGCTCCTTTTAAACAAATAGTCACTCAATAAGACATTGCCTCTTGTTCCCTCTCCTTTCCTCTTCCTACATGACTAGACTCCTACATCTATACCCTCTCCTCAATATTGCATGAAGGTTTGCTTTGGTGCTTACAATTTTAACATTGTGCTCTTCACAATACGGGCACTAAGAGAGATGGTTGTGCCTCCCTCAGTGCAATCAAGAGATAAATGCAGAGGGGACTTGATCTAGAAGGAAACAAAATATAATTAACTTGGTAATTGATCTGGCCAGCTGGTGACTCAGGCAACAGATGAACGGAGAACTCCAGCACCGCCTAGAGGGAGGCAGGGTTTGCTGGAGGCTCGCAACTACACCAACAGGCTACTAACTGGTCGTGGGAAAGCAAGCAAAAGGGTACCAACTGCTGCCCAAGCCTCCTGGGCACCCATGGCTCTTGCACCGGAGTAGTTCTTCACTTGATTCCTTTCCATCTTTTCACCAACCTGTTGGCCCAGAAGAAGGTGCCCACCTGTTGGGCACCCTTGTGTATCTCCTGACAAGTAAGCATTCAACAACTAGCCAAAAGGTTGGTTTAAACCCACGGGAAGGGGACTCAGAAGAAAGGTCACAGCCTTAAACCCCTCTGGAGCAGTTCTATGATGCACACACGAGTCACAATTGACCACAGGGCAACTGACAACAACAACATCACAACTCAGCTCTTGCAAATGTCAATATGAAACCACGGTCCCATTCATGTGGAGAAAATCAGGTGGAAGGAAACAAGATTGTTAATGCAGCGTAAAAAAAAAGTCAAACTTCAATCTTTGCCAATAGATTGGAGAAGCAATGCTCATTGGCATCATTTATTTGCCTGCCTGCACCTTGGAGACCTAAACGACAAGCAGACAGGATGGCAATAAACTCGCCCATCAGGAAAAATTTCTTCAAATATTAGAGAGAGCTATGCTCAAAATTATTCTAGAATGATATTCTCTTGTATGTAATCTGATTCCTTCTCTTGTTAGAAGACAGTGAAAATAAAAATTACAATTCACTCAAACTCCAGCGACACCTCTAAAGGTATTCTAAAAGCACGTCTTCCTGTCCAAGGACAACATGCTATTGCTCTCTGAGACCCAGTACATCTGGCCTCCAGTGCACATCACTGCTGCGCGGACCGTGAAGAGATCGTGTCCATTTCCTTATGTGAATCTCAGTTGGAATCAACTCAATCTAACAGTGGAGAGTGTGTGAATCTGGGTTCACGAACCCCAGATAGAGGCAGTTAGGAGCAATGCTATCATTTTCCTTTCATTTAAAAATACACAAGGAAATTTTGTTTTCTGGTTCATTTTTGTTTTTTCCAAGGCCTGCAAATGTAAGGCTGGTCAGAAATTGTCCTAGAGGAGAGAGGAGGGAGCTGGAGATGCGCTCAAGGACAGAGGACCTCCCATCACCTCTTGGCTGGTCTGGAGGATGTTGTCTGGCAGGAGGTCAAGGTCCCTTTGGAGACTGGTCTTCCAACTGCATCATCAAGCCAGCACTTTTTGATGAAACACCCAATTGGATTGTGACACAAATTTAAAAATAGATGATAAGGATCTAGCAGAGGAGAAATCACAACGTAAATTGGCTTTTGCCATCCAACTGTGATAAACAGTGGGAAGTAATGGAAATGTAATTGTAGAGCCCTTGGATGAGGTATTAAACTTTGAACAGAAAGGATTCACATTAGCAAACACCAGTATGATCCTTTGTGGAGGGATGGTTTTGATTTGATTAGCCTTACTGTTTCAGGCCTGTTTACAGGTTTTTTTTCCCCAAATGCTTACAAAAAGGGCATGGGGGGCAAGGCTATGAAAAAGAAGGCCAACAAAGTATTACACTTTAAAGAAAAGTGAGCCACAATCCTCTTAGTGATCGTTAGGTCTTCTGCAGTTACCAAAAATCCACATTTGTTCTAAGTCACTTGGCTTTGTCGTGAAGAGTAAAGCCTTTCATTGTTTTCATCCTGGCTCTGTCCCCTGTGGTCTGTATTGACCTTGGACGAGGTATTTATCTCTCTAATTCTCAGGATATTCGTCTATGAAATGGATAGTAACTATCTCGGGTACAGAGGGTTACTTTCAGGACTAAGTAAGAGAATGGATGCATTCAGTAACACTGACAAAATGAGGGTAATAAATGGTGTTGTTTTTCCATTTTCCCAGTAAAACCAATTGCACAGAGTCCATGGAGACCCATCCTGACCCCATGTAAACTGTGCTCAATAAGGTTTTTAATAGCTATTATCTACAATCAGAATTTCGTTGTTGTTGTTGTTGTTAGATGCCATCGAGCCAGTTCCAACCCATAGCAACTCTTTGCACAACAGAACAAAACATTGCCCGGTCCTGTGCCATCCTCGCAATTGTTCCTACGCTTGATCCATTGTTGTGACCACTGTGTCAATCCATCTTGTTAAGGGCCTTCCTCTTTTTCACTGCCGCTCACTTTACCAAGCATGCCGTCCCTCTGCAGGGACTCTTGTCTCCTGAGAACATGCTCAAAGTATGTAAGACAAAACCTCACCAGCCTTGCCTCTATGCGGCATTCTAGCTGTGCTTCTTAAGATAGATTTGTTTACCAGTAGATTACCAAGCTTTTATTTGAAGGCACCACTGGGTGAACTCAAACCATCAATCTTTCAGTTAACTGCCAAGCACCTTGACCATTTTCATGACCCAAGGACCCTAGTCCTTTACTTTTTAAGACATTGAATACCTTTTTTTAAAAAGCACCACTCCCTCCATATAAGCTTCCTCTTTCATTTTTACCATGTTTCCCTTTTATCTTACTGTGATAAAGACATCTAAGGAATTTTGATCTTCCCCCTGATACACTCAAAGCTGAAGAACACATACCTCCTAATCACAATTCAAGAAGATATAACCCTATGTCCCAATTCAGAAACCCTATGTTCAAATGCCAGTGAAGAGTCTTTAAACCTGGACAACATGGTCAGCCTTGAGGGTCCAGTTCTTTGAACCACTCGAGTCGACTTCATCAGAGACAGAAAGACTATATGGTCACAATGGAGACTAGACTTTACGCCATTGCAACTGTCTATAGCCTGAGCCTGGCTCATCCTCACCCTTTGTAGCTCTGCAGACCGCCCTCCACTCCATCACTCACATCTGGACATGCAGTGGTTTTTAGTTCCATGAAACATATGCAAGCATTTAGAATCTTGGACCTTCCACTTGAACACCAACCAATGGGTATGAGCCCAAAAGAACCTAAAATACCCAAAGTTCTGAGAACTTTATAAATACCTGGATCCCTCAGTAATACTACTAACAGAAAATAACAGAAAATCTGACCGTGACCTAGACAAATAGGCAAGTGTGTGCTTCTTTTTGCACAACAGAAAATTAGAGATAGGAGTTCTTGGTATTGACTTGGCAGGTTAAAGATGACACCCAAAGATGTAGGCTCTTCCTTTCATCTCTGCCACCTTTAGCAAGTTAACCTGTCATCCCCACACTTGTCATTGCAAGGAGTCAAGTTTCCATAATTCAGGAATCATACTCCTGAAAGGAAGGAGAAAAGGGGTGCAGACATATATATCACATATACGCATATAGACATATGCGTATATGTGTATAGATACATATATATATATATGCGTGCTTTAAAAAGTTCATAGAAAAAGGAAATTTAAAAATAATGGAAAATTCCATGCGTGTTTTGAAGTCTCCTTTTCAGTAAGGGCAAAATTTTGCTAAAATTTCCTTGACCAATTCCTACTTCTGTCCCATAGCCAGTGCTAGTTTCAAAGAAGGCTTGGAAGTGAGAGAGAGGTGGATAGAGAGGAGACAGGTGGGACTGACGAGTTGTTTGATCAAAGTTTCTCTTCTACCATTACATGTTCTATTGGCCAAACACAAATCCAAGGTCATTCTACAGTCCAGCATGGAGGAAACCGGCTCTATCTCCTTATTAGAAGAATCTGGAAGGTCACATTGCAGAAGGCATAAAAACAGGAGCATTGGAGAAGATTGTGGTCAGTTTTACACATTGTCACGGGTTCACTGTTCATATTTTAGGTATTATACTGAACAAATGTGAAGGTAAGAATAATAAAAGCATTCTAAGGCAATATTTTGTTGAGTTAGTTTAATAACCATACACAAAGCAAATTGAAGTCAACCTTCTCTACTGTACCAAAAAGATCAAAAGAAGCTCCACATTCCACAGTTAATGACCGGAACTGGGCCCAAACATTGTTACGTCATCACTTATTCACCTTCCACCAAAGCAAGAATGAAGAGCCCTTTGATGCATATCATTTGCCTGAAATTAATGCAGGGTTCCAGAGGAAAACTGTAAATCCATGAGAGCAGCTTCATTATGTGATCAATATGAAGTCGGTGGTATTAAAACTGCATGAGTGAATGCCTTGAGCAATAACAGTGCTTCCTTCTCACATCCTCTTATTCTGGTGTTTGCACATG
The DNA here is from genome assembly GCF_000313985.2 of Echinops telfairi. Taxonomy (NCBI): domain Eukaryota; kingdom Metazoa; phylum Chordata; class Mammalia; order Afrosoricida; family Tenrecidae; genus Echinops; species Echinops telfairi. The sequence goes on along the minus strand of NW_022111372.1, from coordinate 30,117,045 downwards.
AATGGTAATGGAGAAATATTAAAGCTAAAGCATAATCACATTAGCTTTCTGTTCATAACCTTAAAGAAGGGCTCTCTCCACCTAGGAGGGTAATGGCCTAAGGATGCGGGTACAGGTTCTCTAACCCTCTTATACATAATCAGAGTGGCTGCAGTGGGTGTGTTAGACCGGGTTGACTACAGAAACAAATCCAGTGACACTCATGTATATGTAAGAAAGAGTCATTGTATATTAAGAAAACCTCCCAGCCCAGTCCAGGTCAAGTCCATAAGTCTGATATTAGCCCATATGTCTGATAAGAGTCCATAAATTCCTCTTCAGACTCACCAGCACATGCAATAATGCCGAATACAGGAAGATCACAGGCCAGTGAGTGAAAAGTCTTGTGGATCCAGTAGTGGTAGAAGTATCTGGCACAGGTCTCCATGTGGCTCCTCCAGCTCTCTGAGTGTCTCCTCCATAGGAAGCAGAAGCAGTGAGAAAGTGTGGCCCACCTCTAGGGAGAAAAAGAGGAAGTTCCCAGAATCCTCATGAGAAGGCCATGTCGACAAGGAAGCATCATCAGGCTGTGACCTGACTGACAGGCGAGACTCCACCCCTATACTTATTTATCAAGTTGACATGAAATCATGTAACTACCACAATTAAGGAAAATGTTTCTGATCCTTCCATGAGTAGGCCCAAGCTTGTAACTTTCATTAATATTTCTCATAGTTCTTCTGCCGGTTCTTTCTAACTCTGTCCCAGATTTGGATGTTGATTTTTTTTTTGGTAGGACAATTCCCTTGTGCTTTCAAAAAATAGTCAATATTAAGCACCCATGAGCATGACTCACCACTTTCTATGTTTTTCAGCCCCCAGCATGACTACGTCCATTAAAATTCACTGCAAGTTCCCAAACAAATATGTTCATGCATTTGGGAATTCTAAGACAACACAGGAATTCTCTGCCCCCTCCCCCCCCCCACTCCCACACCCTGCCTTTGGGTATGCCATGTAAAAATTCTACTCATGTGACTCAGAGTGGAACAGGTTGTCAGGAGCCCACCCTCTGCTTGTAGAAGGAAGTGGAATTTCTTTGGACATTCTCCAGTAATTCTCCTGTGAAAACAGTCAACATGCTTTACATAATCCCCATTAAAGGAAGGGCCAGTATGTCCCATGAGGCATGGGTGGTTCAATGGTAGAACCCTCGCTCTCCATGCAGGAGACTCTGGTTCCGTTCCAGGCCAGTGCACTTCATGCACAGCCACCACAATGAAGGCTTGTGTGTTCTATGAGGCTGAGTGGGTGTCAGCGCAGCTTCCAGACTAAGACAGACTAGGAAGAAAGTCCTGGGGATGCACTTCCAAAAATCAGCCAATGAAAACCTCATGGTCACAATAGTCTGTTCTGCAATGGGTCATCCAGTTGGTACAGAGAGAGTGGCATTTTGTTTCTTTGTGTACGGGGTCACAGTAAATTAAGGGTCCATTCAATGGCAGCTAGCAAGGATGTCACATGGGAATCGTCACACTGAGGGATTCAGAGATCCAGCTGGAATTGCAGCTGTTATATGGTTCAAACAGACCCCTCCTCCCCTCACCAAACCTCTTCCAGATACAGTTTTGCCCAAGGACTCCCAAGCAAGTTTTCACACAACTTCAGGCCATACGCTTCATACACAAGCTGTGGGAGATGTGAAAGTTCTAACACCCTCCTCAGTTGCAATTTCAAAAACTATTTTCTGGGATGCTAGCTCAGATTAGTGGTGGAGGGCAAAAAAGACCAGAATTCACGTCAACTGCAATCAGAATTTCAAACAACAGTGACATCAGACATAATTCAGAGAGTAAGCTTGAGGGTCTCACTCTGTGCTAAGCCAGCTTTGGAAGGCACTCTGAGATGCTCTGCTTTGAAGAGATTTGCTGTCTATCTGGAGAAATAAAATACAGACATGGAGAAAGCAGCTGTCAACAATAGCGAACACTTTTCCTCCATTATTTATTGGATCCCCAGTGTCTGCCAAAATCTGTATTAGGTACATTATCTATATTATCACATCTAATGCTTGCACCAGCTCCATTATACAATGAAAGCCCATGATGCTAAGAAGTGACAGCACCAAGAGCCAAACTCCAGTTAGCCTCACTCAAGCTCCATCTCTTTTCTCCATCTGAAATGACAGATGGCATTAGGCAGGGAGCTCAAACCCAAACACAGGGCCATTAAGGCAACTCTGATTCATAGAGAGCCTATAGGACTGAGTTGAACTGTCCTTTTGATTTTCTGACTGCAAATCCTTATGAGAGAAGTCACATTCATCTCTCTCCCACTGATGTTTAGGTTATCAATGATTTGACCCCTGGAGTCACTTTGCAGGAGGAAGATGTAGAAGATTCCAGCCTTGGAAACACCAGCTTAATCTTATGGAAGCTGACTGCCAGGTCTTGCTCTCGTGGAGCCGATGGGTGGATTTGAAACACCAACTTTCAGTCAGCCGCCAAGCATCTAACCATTGTCCCATAAGCATACTCCCTAGTTAATGCATCTTAAGTAATAAGCCATACGGGCCTGTATTCCAAGCCCTACCACTTCCCAACTTGCCTTCAGCAAGGGACTTCCCCGCCCCCTAGGTTTTGTGAAAGCATCGGGATCTGTCAGTTATGGAAGTAGAAAGGTGGGCCTGCGGAAGCTGCCTTATTATTTACTGTCTTCGTTACTGAGTACGGCTGCAACAGAAACAACCGTGGCCGTTAACAAATGGAAATATATTCTCTCCCCATTTAGGAGCCTGGAAGTCCAAATTCAGGAGACAGCTCTATTCCTGAGACTTTGGGCAACCCTATTCTCCTAGTCCATGTCAACCCCACCCCCTGGGTCCTGGCAGGCCCTGTTCTTTGGTCCTTGGGACAAGGCAGCCCCACCCTGCAGCTTTGGGCACAGCCACACCCCTGGCACACCTTCAGGGCTTCCCCACATGCCCAGATGGCAAACACCAGACTTTTGGAAACCTGGGAGGGCTGTGAAAGCCCTGCTTCCCCTGCCCCTCCCAACACTGCTGCTCATTTCCCTGCTACTGGTCCACGGAAGGTCCTTTGCTTGTTTGCTGGAGAACAACAGAGCGCGCTCTTTGGGCCCATTTCCTGCCTGTAGAATTTCACGAGGCTGTGGGCATTTTTCCCTTCCATTCGCTCTATGTCGCCTTCGCTTAAGCGGATGAGTTTTCTGCTGTGGTAGGTGGACTAGATACATCGGGCATGGGCTTAATTCCTTTCTTTTTGCAGTAATTTGACATTGTATTATTGCAATAGACTGTATCACCTAAGCATATGAACACTTGATTGGAATACTGGCACAGTAACATTTTGCTTACCTAAAGAGAACTCAATGCGTTTGAACTATGCTGTTGGTGAAGAATATTGAAAGCACCAGAGACGACCCAAAGAACAGACAAATCTGTGTTGACGGCAGCACAGCCAGAATGTCCCACAAAGGCAAAGATGGAAAGGCACTGTGTACATGGTACCCAGAGAGACCAGTCCCTGGGAACAGACATTGTACTTGGTAAAGTGGAGGGGCAGTGGGTTAGTCTGGTAGAGTAGAGAAACAAATTCATAAACATGCATATGTCTATAAGGGAGAGGTTTGTATACAAGAGGAATTGAACACTGAGAAAACATCCCAACCTAGTCCAAGGCCATAAGTCTGATATTAGCCCATATGTCCGATATCAATCTATAAAGTCCTCTTCAGACTCATGAAACGCATGCAATGAAGCCAAATGCAGGGCGATCACAAGCCAGTGGGTAGAAAGTCTTTGGGTCCAGTGGCATTGTAAGCATCTCAGTGCTGGAAGGAGTCTCTCTGTGGCTTCTCCAGCTTCCGAGGTCTGGTTGTGTCCATGTGGCTTGTCTTCTGCAGTGTCTCCCAGGGAGTAGCAGAGAGAGAGATTTCTTCTGCCTCCAAAGAGGAAGTCCCAGAATTCTCAGGAGAAGGCCATGCCCACACAGAAGTCTCATTGGTTATCTCCAGATTGGCAGCCTACACTCCACCCCTACACTCTTAATCCTTAAATTGACACCAGATTCGGTGACTACCACAGGCAGTGACAAAGAGGAAGGCCCTCAGTGATGGAGGGGCTCCAACATAAGAGCAACGGTGAGGACGGTGCAGGACCAGGTCGCATTTCATCCTGCTGTGCTCAGGGTAAAGCCGAGTCGGAGCCGACTCGATGGCATCCCACAACAAAAGCAAAGAGTAATAAAATTATTTTCAAATGTGCATATGTACATCATTTAATGAATACATAAGCATCCAGGCAAATAAAAATAGAAAAACGATTCTTTTTGTGAGAACAATAGAGTCTAGTGAGCAGTTAACTTATTATCACCAATGTTACCTTTTTTAGAAAACAATTCATTTACTTCCTTAGTAATATTCGTTTCATCTCACTAAGAATAAGATGGTTTGTTGACTTTTGGTATCTGTGGCCCGGCTATGGTAAGCCCTATGTTACGAGCTATGAAAGACCAAGGAAACAAAGCAAACAGCGCCTTAACTTTAAGCCAATCTCCCCATCTGACAAATGCACATGTCTATGTCATCTTAGGACAAGTGCACAAATACCACAGATACTCACATGACTATATACTGAATGCTTTTTTCCACTCAAAATATAATAAGCACCTCTCTATTAAAATGTGTGTGATATATATTAGAAATGTAATGCTTGCAAACATAAGATAATAATTCACTTTCTTTGTATTCAACTATAATTAAAATATACATGTTTTTCTGAACCTACCAAAATAAGAAAGTGTACATGTGTCCAATAATTTCCCCTGTGTAGAAAAATGAACATTTAAATTTTCATTTCATGCTCTAAATAAACATAGCTCCAATTCAAACCAACCAATATTTTTAAGGAATATCATCCTATCTAAGACCATGTCAATACTGCATAAACCACTAAACTGTAGGAATTATTTGCCATCCTTTTAACCCATTAGCTAAGTTTATTTGGGATATTGTTTTAATTTTATTTTCAAGGTGATTATATATATTGGGTGTGTATATTTTATTTCTTTAGTTTGTGAATTGCCTTATCATTCCAAATGCTTTTTCATTTATAAACTTTAATCTTGATGTGTAACCACTTATCAAAAAAACCCACCATGAATGAATTGAGTTCCAATTCATGGAGCCAGCAGAATTGCCCATAGGGTCTCCACCGCTATATGTCTATGGACATAGACAGCCACATCTTTCCCGTGCAGGCTTCATTGCTTTAGCGCAAGATTGCCTGGCCACATCCTAGGCGAACATTCTAGAATTCCTGTCCTTAGTTTGCGCAACAGAATTTTCCAAACTTTTTTAGTTCTGTTTGCATTTTGCATAGTTCTCTTTCCTCTCACATTTCACTCCACAAAGCGAGGAGAAACAATGAGGAGCCTTTTGGGATTTTGCTTACGAATCTCTTCAGCCAGAATTCCAAGTGCACCAAACATCGAACATAATTCAGACATGTTTTTTGGCCACTGCATAAAAAGCACTGCCTTTCCGCCACTGACCAATCACTTGTTCATCATTTTCTTTTAAAGCCTCAGCAGAAGTTCAATTAGCATCCACGTCCCTAGCAATGTTCCATTGCTGGCACCACATGTATTCTCTAAGATGACAGAGACTTTCTCTGTATCTCTCTTTACTTCCTCCCGAGCTCTCGCCAGAATCACGTTTGATGCCCTCACTTTACCATCTCTTCAAGGCAATCAAGCCTTTTACTACTAGGCACCTTAAAATCCATACAGCCTCACCCCTGGTATCCAATTCCAAAGGCACTTCCACACGTTAGGTACCTGTTAGAGCAGTGCCCCACTCTTCTGGCATCAAATTCTTAGTTATACAGTATTGTTACCACTAAAATACTGCACGTGAGTGGCTTTCGCAAACATGTTTATTTTCTCACACTTTAGGACAGAAGTCTGAACTCAGGGTGGCCGCTCTGGGGGCAGACCCTCTGCCAGCTCTGGAAGAAAGTCCTGTTGCCGCTGGGCTTCCCCGTCCTGGTTCCTTAGAGAGCTCCAGCCGCCAGACCTCTATCTCTTCCTCATCTCTGCTTCTCTGTTGTTTAATCTCCTGTTAGATACATCTCGCCAGAGTGACTCAACATGCACTTTACAGGATCATGCCACATTAACACAACAGAGACCACGCAAGCCCCAAAGGGGGCTGTACCCACAGGCAGCAGAGGGCTGTACCCATAGGCAGCAGAGGGCTGTACCCACAGGCAGCAGAGGTGAGGCTTTACAAAGCGTAGACTAGCTGGGGACAGACTTCAAGCCATAACACTTAAAAATCGAGTCGTTTTTCCTTGGATTCACAAGGCAGGTCTACAATCTCCTTTTAAATTCGTTTTGAATCCTTTCTAGAAGGCTCAACACTCCCTTGTCGTCTGGTCCCCTGTGCTCCACCACCCTCAGGACATTTGCTGTTGTTGCTGTTGTTAGCTGTCCCGTCAGCCCCCAGCTCACGGCAACCTTGTGAACCATGAACGAAAACTGAACGCACTTCTGTGCCAGGGTCAAATGCAAATCTGAGCCTTATGTTTCATGGAATTCTCATGGACTGCTTTTCAGAAGCATCCCCAGGCCTTTCTTCCTAGCCCCCCTTAGTGTGGAAGCTTTGCTGAAACTGTTCAGCACCTTGGCACTCCGTATGTACACCTCCAACGGCAGGTGAAAGAATCAAACCTCAGGTTCGTGTATAGAAGGCAAGCATGCTACCCTTGAACTACTTATGTCCCCCTATTTGAATGATACCAACAAGAACAACCTGTATCTACTGATTGTCATCCGCATGTGCCTCTGCTGGTCCCCAGACTCCATTAATGCCTTTTAAGCTCCTGGACTCGCTAGGGATCTGTCCACAAATCAATCTGCTCCTAGCAGCTGTTGGGTGGCCACAGGGCTCTGAAGTCACCAAGAGATAGCACCTCTGTCCTCTAGTTCTACTTAAAAATACCTTCTCTGGGTCAGAAGCAGACGTGAGGGTTCTTAGGGCCAAATCCATATGGCCGCCCCCGTGCTGTGCCGAGTCCCTCATCCCCAGAAGGCGGAGGCTGTGGACTGGACCTAGAAGAGATAAGAAACATATTGCCAATTTCTGGGGGGAAGTGTTAAATTCTCCTAGAAGAACCATTTTATGTGACTCCCCGGAGCATTTCTAGGAGACAAGTCATAACAAGCAGATGGAGATACCAGGGTGCTGGGTGAGAATTATAACATCCAGCTCCGCCAGCAATTCACACATCCCTGGAGCCAGGCAGATACACTCCCGGTGCTGGGAAATGCAGCCCCTGCCCTGGGCCCTGAGCAGCCAGAGGTGTGAGAGAGACAGGCTGGGGTCAACCACGGTGCCTCAATGTGCTGCATGCAGAGATTCCGCAAGCTCCACAGGGGTCAGAGCTCTACTGAGATGCTCTGGGAGACCCTGTGATAACTGGGAAGAGGTCCCTGCCCAGAAAGACAGGTGTTAACTCAAATACTGATAATACCTGGGGTCTTCACCAGGGTTCTCTAGAGAAACAGCAGCAGTAAAAAATATACATCAAGAGATTTCTTTTAAGAAATTAACTTTTGTTATATTGTGGAAGGCTGCAAGTCCACAGGGAGCTCTGGGGACACTGTAGGTTAGGCGTTGGGCTGCTCAGTACAAGGTTGGCTGTTCAAAGGACCAGATGCTCCATAGACAAAGATGAGGGTCTACCTCCTTTTGTCAGGGTGTACAGTTAGGGTCACTATGAGTCAGAGTTAACTTGATGGAGTGGGTTTGTTTGTTTGTTTATGGCAGGTCCACAATCTGTAGGTTAAGGAACTACAGCCTTGTGTCCCCAAAACCATAGATGTGGGGGTCAAACACACCCTCTAGAATACTCCTTCTTTGCTCTTAAGACCTACAACAGATTTGATATACACATTTTGGAGGGTCCAACCACCAAACTCAATTCACCACCACAGAGTCTGACTCACAGCAACCCTAATCTTCTCTACGAGAGTAGAATGGCCCATGTGGACTGGAAATCTTTATGGGAGCAGAAAGCCTCCATTTTCGCCCTCAGCTCCACTGGTGGTTTCAAACTGCTGAACTTATAACCCACTAGACCAACAGGCATGCGTTTGTGGAGGGCAGTCTGCTTTATTTATGGGTAACTTCATTTAATCACATGCAATGAATTCATAGCAGCATCTTGACTGGTGTTTGTGCAAACATCTGGGCACTATGGCCCAGCCACAAAGACACATAAAATTAACTATCATAAGTGGCTATGGTGAAGCCCAAATTTACCAGACTAATGGTGGGCCATGGGAGCAAGGGGCGGGGGTGGTGGTGGGAAGCATGGGGGTAGGGGGGGAAGATCAGGAGAGTCTGCGGACAAAACAATCATCCAATGGGCCTTGTAGGGGTCCGGCATTTCACCAGTGCAGCTGGAAGGGGTAGTTTAATGGGTGGGAGACACCTGGCCAGCCAGCAGGAACAGGCCGGTCAACTGCTGTGCTGTTAGGGGACAGTTCACATATGGTATCTGGAAGCAGAGGTGCAAGAGAGAGAGAGTAAGAGGGCTGAAAAGAGAGTGCGCATGTGGAGACGTCTTAGATGGGACTGGATGGGAGACAGAGAAGCTGTTGAGCAGGGAAACCATGCCTCCAACAGGAGGCAGCCGAATTCCCACTACTGAGATCCCGGGCTGTTCCACATCCTTCTGGTCAGACATGGTGCAGAAGGTCCTGTGACCCGTGAGGCAGTTCCCTAATGAAGCATCATGGCACTCTGGGGGGGTCCCCGGAGTTCGGGTCCCCGTGTTAGCGCTGAGTTCTGTATGACTTTGAAGAAGAGTCCTGTAACTGCTTTAGAACTCAGCGTCCTCATCTGGAAAAAGGAAGGGTTTGAGCTTGACAGTCTCAGAAGCAACCCTAACCCCGTGATTCGGACCCTGGTATCATCAAGAGTCTTCTACATGGCAGGAAGAAGCCAGCCTAGAATTAATTTGAAATGCTCGGGGACTCAAGGAGGGAGATTGCAACACTGAAGCCAGGCAAAGGCTACCCCATCTGGATGGTCATCCAGCTACAGATGAGTGGCCAGCTCCACACTGACCCGAGACAGGGGCCAGGACCGGAGAGGAGCCACCAGCTTCTTCAGCAGGGCAGCCTGGTTCTTCCACTCTTCCTCCCCTGATGAAGTTAGCAATTTTGTGAAGGCCAGCTACACAGCTTCCAGAAGAGGCATCATTGACCCTGGGGGTTGAGCCACAGCTGGACAAGGTTCCCAGGGAACTAAAACCGGGAACTCAAGGGGTGGGGTGGTAAGAGGAGGGAGGGAGTGCTGGCTCTGAAGGGAGACAGGGCATTGGGAGGCGGGATTCTGAGAGGATAGTTAAAGGAGCCAGAGGTCCAACTCAGTGAGCCTCACCTTCAAATGAGTGGTCCGTGAGAATGGGTTATATGTGGATCTATCAAAGGGACTTCAAAAAGTACATGGAAAAATTCCATTACATTTCAATCCATTTTTTCCCACAAACTTTTTGAATCCCCTAGTGCTTTATGTACTCATGCGCATTCGTTTCTTCCTGTTGCTATAACAAAGTACCACCAATGTAGTGGCTTCGAGCAACCTATGGTTTTATTATCGTACAGTTCTGGAGGTCAGAAGCTTTCAAATCACAGTGTTGGTAAGGCTCATTCTTCCAGGGCTTCTAGAGAAGAATCCGGTTCCCTACCTTTTCCAGTTTCTGGAGAGCTCCTGCGGACCTTGCCTGGTGGCCCCACAGCAACTCCAAACTCTGTCTCTGCCATCACACGGGCTTCTCTGGCTTTGAGTATCTGCCGGCCTTGCAAAGGGGCCTTGAGATTACGAGTGGCGGCGGAAGCCCAAAGTCCATTTGCCAGGTCCCCACATGGATCCAGCCTCCACAGAATCCCTCTGAACACAGTGCAGGGAGGTGCGCCGCAGGCTGTCACTCAGGGAGAGGGTACAGTCCATCCGGCAGGTGCCGTTGGGTTAAAATGCAACGCCTTCTCATTGGGTCACCTTTCTGACCCATTGTAAGTTGTCTCCATTTTTCATGGTTTCTGCTTTCCTTTCGTTGGAGATTTTCCTCTGTTTCGTTGTGTCATTGATGATGTTTTTTAGTGTTTTTTTGTTTTTGTGTTTGCTGGGAAGTGGGTGGGCATTTCTTGCTTCCTCTTTGTGTTTCGTACGATTGTCTACATGTGAAATCCAGGATAGGGAAGTCTATAGCGGCAGTCACTGGATTAATAATTACCTAGGGGCACGGCTTGGCAGGGGAGGTTAAGAGGAAATGGGGAACCAACACGATGAATACTAGAATAAAGAAAATGTTCTAAAATAGATTGTGGTGATGATGACACTACCCTTCTTCATAGGGTTGAACTTTTAAATTATATGTTAATAAAACTATTGAAAGGGAAGGTGACTTCAGAATACATAGGGCCTGCCTGGATAGTCCAGGATAATTTCTTCAGGTAAAAATCCTTTGCTGAATCGCCTTTGCCAGAGTCCCTCTGGCCATGTACTGTATCAGCTCCATAGGTGCTGGTGATTGGAACCTGCTAGTGCACTTCAGGAAGACCTGCTCTCACCATTACCAAGTACAATGACTCTTCAGATCATATGGGTTTGTCTGCACAGGCTGGGATGAATTTTCATCACGGCCAGTATTTTAGAATTACTGATTTTTTTTTTCAAAATGTCTATGCTTTAATTACAAGAGTGTGGTAAGTTGTATTTGTGATTCTATGTCAGCAAACTTTGAGAATAAGTTAATAAAGTAAAAAGAGAAGAAAAATTTTAGAGCTTCTGTCCAGTTGCTGCTAACAATGCCGTCAACTGTAATCCAATGTAGAAAGATTTCACAAAACAATGTTGTTGTTAGAATGCATTTACTCTAAGCAATGTTACATTTAAGCATTTTACAGCTATGTGGACCATATATTATTCTATGATTTAAATTGAGACTAATATTAAGACACACACCATCGGGGTGATCTGGTAGAGAAGAAGTCCCTGAGAGGCAGGGGGGACACCATGGGTAACCTCATGGGCAGGGCAGCTCTGCTAGGTCACATAGAGTCTGTGCATCAGAACAGACTCAGTGGCACCTGACAGCCACCACCTAATCCATTTCATCATTATTCTCCTCATCATCAGTGTCAAACGTGCTTTTCAAACCATAAAGTCCCTCTGAAAGCATGAGTTATCTCCTTGTCGTTAGAGGTGAATCCTGTCCCTGACTAAGGCAGGGAGAAGCAACTCCCACAGCTCCTTTCTCTAGAAATTAAAAAAATAAATAAATAAAAAGGTTTCCCTTCTTTCTAAATCGAGTACCCGAGCCTCTGAGAACACATCCCTGTCACTTGTCTCTGCCACGGTTTGGATTATGCTGTGCGTGAAAATATTTGTCACAAAAATCGAGGCAGCTCACCTACTCCCAGAAGAGAGAAATCAAACTTGACATCCCCAGGGGAACATTGCTGCATCAAGAAACTTCTATCACGACTCACATTATCGAAAACTCCATTTGTCGAAATGCAGGCTGGGTGGTGGGTTGGAGGAGAGAGTTCTGCTGTCTCTAAACCCGGCTGACAGGAGCAGGCACATGCCGCCTGCTAGACTCGCTGGTGGCAGCAGCTGTTTTTTATCCCATCGCGAATTTCAGCTCCCTGGCACACTTTCTAAGGCCTTGGTTGGAAGGGGAGTCCAGCAGACCATACTTTTTTCTCTTGAACTCCCAATGCAGTAATTCCAATCCATGCTTGGACCCCAAGCCTCAAGCAGAAGGAAAATGCCCCAACTAACGCATGGACATCAGCTGACCATCAGAGACACACACACACACACCAACCTCATTGCCTCACCTCCCATCCCTTATGAGGGAAAACCTGACATCTCCCTGAGCCGGAAGGGTGAGAACCCAGCTACAAACTGACCTGAATTGCATCTGACTTAGTACTGCTATCACAGAAATACCCCAAGTGGGTGCATTTAATGAACGGAAATTTATTTTCTCAGATTTAAAAGGGCTGAATGTCCAAACCCAGGGCTCCAGGTTCTAGAGACAGGCTCCTTTACCATTCTAGTGGGAAATTCATCATCTTGGTCAGCTGCTCCTCGTCTCCTTCAGCCCCGCCTCCTTCGTACCTTAGTGATCTCCACATATTGGGATTCCTGGTTTCTGAGTCTAATCCACTGGGGGAAGTCTCTCCCTCTGTCCACTCTGGGGACCATCAGCTTTTCCAGTCCTAGGCCTGGTGGGTCCCTGAAGACTGCCATGCCACGTGGTATCTGTCTTTGACCTCACTTCTCTGTACTTAGGAGCCCTGATGGACTGTGAACGGCAGGGTCAGCCGTTCGAACCCACCAGCCACTCCTCAAGAGAAAGATGAGGCTCTGTGCTATTGTAAAAATGGACCACCTTGGAAACCCAAAGGGGCAGTTCTACCCTGTCACTGTGAGTCAGAATTAATTTGATAGCAGTGAGTTTGGAGTTTCTGAGTATTCTCTGTACCTAAACCATTCTTTTTGTACCGGAAGGGTCGGTTTAAGACAAACCCTCCACTAAATATGACTTCACTAACATAACAGTGAAAAATCAACACATAGATTAGGGGGGTTGGGAGCACAATTCAATCTATAACCCCACCCCACCACATGGAATCCCATTCAAAGGCATACACAGTGATTGCAAGGCACACACATTTATTTCAAGAGTGTACGATTTTATTTTTACTTATGGTCTCTGGGTTACAAATGTCCATCTTACTGAAAACTCCTCCCCAAACCACGCTCACTGCCATAGAGTTGTCTCTGATTCATAGTGACCCGATAGAACAAAGTAGAACTGCCTTTGTGGGTTTCCCAGACTGTCACTCCTCGCAGGAGTAGACAACTCCTACTTGACCTTCAATGCTGGACTTGGAACCCATGTTGTCATGAACAACAAACCAAGGCAGACACAGATTGGATTTCTCTCACAATTAGGGTGATACATCACCATCATCAGAACAGAAATAATATGATGGGTCAAAGCCTGCAAAGGGAGACCTTGAAGGATGCCGTCAGCCCTTCAGGAGCCTGATGCAGGCGACTGGATTCCTGGCAGGACTGGGGAGAACCACAGCGTTGCCCTCAGCTGCTGTCTTTGAAGCCCTTCTTTAATGTAATGCAACTTTGCCTTCCCTTTGAAACAAGTGAACCAACCCCCACTGGCAACAGAGTTTTCATCAAAATCACCATCACTTGTTACACGGGCCACTTTAAAAATCATTAAAAAGGCTCAGAGCCCATTCCCGCACTACAGGAAGCCTACACAAGAACCGTGTGCACCTGCTCCCACTGACCTACAAATTTTTTAAGATGCACAATTGCCGTGCTCATTATCTAGGGACTTTGTGAGTATGATTTTATTTGTGATTCCAGAAAATTAATCTCACTGCCATACAACGGTGTGGGCAAACCTTCAGATGTTACAGTCATCTCAGAATCGGTCGCATGTGCTCTTTGAGAGGAACGTCAGCCTCTCCCTCTGGCGATCATTCCTGCCTGCAAGAGAAACTCCAGTCAGGTCCCCTGCATCATTGCATTTTTCTATCAAGCGCTTCTCTCCCTGACAGTCTTCCTGAATTGCCTTTGAAGTGGGTGCTCTCGAGGCTGCCAGTGGGGTTTGCGTACACATACATTCACAGGCATGTCAGGAACAATGAGTGGGTTTTTTACAGAGTTCATGGTCTCCAAAATGGCCTTCCATAGCAACCTTCTCTTGCTCTCATAGCTACACCTGCACTAACCTAATCAACAGGTACTGCAACATGGCAAGTAAACCTGGGAAAGATGGAAAGTGAACTGCACAGCCTGCCTTCGCACAGCCAGGACCTACTCAGGAAGATGAATTTCATGGTTTGTGAAGTGGGCCTGTCACACCTGCTCTGCACACCTCACAATAATGATTAAACAAAACAGGATCAGACAGGGGTCAAGCCAGTGAGGCACTCAGTATGGGTGCAAAATTAAAGGGTGACAAAAGCCTCAATAATCAAAATAAAATGTATTTGAATGCCGTATTTTAACACATTTAAATGAATGCAAACAATTAAGGTGAAAAAAAATACCAGCAAAAATTTAACTACAGATAAATTCCAGCTCAATCCTTGCCTGCTCCTGAGGGCTAATGCCTCATTCTTCTCCCCACGAGGGCTGTCCCTGAATGAAGTAACAGAAATCAAACCAGAGAAAGAATTTTCCAAATTCAGCTTCTGGGTTGGAGAACACAGTGGGTATGGAGTAAAAAAATCCCAATCCAGCAACAATGCTGAATAGATAATATTCAGCAGTGCTGTAGCCCTGAAAAGAAATTGAACCCCACTTCTCTGACACCAAATGTATTCTTCAATTCAAACCAGCTCATCAGCAAGTCTGTTCCCCCTTGTTCCCCTTCTGTTTGACACCAGCTATCCGTGCAGTACTTTCTCTTCTCCCACGAAGTCTTTGTGATCCCTGACATTCTTCTTCAATGAGATGCCAAGTCTTCCCAAGACTTCAGATGCCAGCTGCAAGCTTGGGAGTCCCCATGGAACTCTCACTTCTTTTTTTATGAATAAATCTTTTATTGGGGTTCTTACATATATTATAACAGCCCATAAATCAATTCTATCAAGTGAACTTGTACAGATGTTGCCATCATCAATTTCAAGTCACTTTCTTTCTTCTTGAGCCCTTTAATATCAGCTCCTCTTTATTTCCCTCCCTCCTCTACCCTCCCACCCTTGTGAGCCTTTAATATATTTTATATTATTTTTTATTTTTACATATCTTACACTGTCTGACATATCCCTTCACCTATAATTCTGATATTCATCCCCCTTGAGGGAGGTTATACCACCATCATTGCTGTCAGCTCCCCATTCATTCCTTTCCCACCTTCCCTTCCCTTCCCATACCCTCATGGAATCATTACTCCCATTACTATTTCTTAGAGGTTTGTCTATCCTGGATTCCATGTATCGAAGGCTCTTATCTATACCAATGTACATACACCAGTCTAGCAGGATTTATAGAGTAGAACTGAGGTCATAATAGTGGGGGAAAGAAAGATTAAAGAACTAGAGCAATGTTGGGTGCTTTTCCAGTGCTGCATTGCACGCTGGATGTATCGGCCCTTCTGTGTGGCCCTTCTGTGAGAAAATGTCTAATTGCCAACAGATGGGCTTTGAGTCTTTACTCTGACCCCTCTCCTTCACATCCATGTGATTGTTTTTTTTGTTGTTGTTGAACATCTGATACCAGTTCCCATCAATACTTCATGATTACACAGGATGGGGTGTTTCTTCCATGTGGGCTTAGTTGTTCCCCTGCTAGATAACCATGTGTTTAACTTCAGGACTTTACGACCCCAGATACTACATGCTTTAATAGCCGGGTACCATATGCTTTCTTCACATTTGCTTATGCACCCAGTTTGTCTTCAGCAATTGTGTTGGGAAGGTGGGTATTGCCCAGTGCCACATTATTAAAACAAAGTGTTCTTGTGTTGAAGGAAGGCTTAAGTAGAGGCCCAAAGTCTGTCTGCTACCCTAATGTATTACCATATTAATATATGTACATAAAACAATACTTCTATCTTTATGTGTTAATATACTTACATAGATACATGTCTATATTTGTACCTCTATGTATAGTTTTCACTTCTGGTTCTTTCCTCTAATTCTTTTTACCTTCCTCTTGCCCCACTATCATACTCGTCCCTCATTCACCTCTCGGTAATTCTTCTCAACTAGGTAATGATGGATCAAACACCACTAGGAACTCCACACCCTCCTCTCCATCGATTTTAGATCACCTGTTGCTCCCCTGTCCTTGACATTATTGGCTCGCCACTCCTTCCCCACCCCCTACTCCTCTCCCACGCCTCCCCACCTCCCACCCCCTGGTTGCTTTCTCCTAGGGATTGCTTCTCATGTTTACCTTATGTAGATAGACATAACCAAACAAAAACAACAACAACAAAACTATAAATAGTTGCAGGTCTATCTGCTGACCTTTATGAATAGGTTCAGTGGGGTGCCAAGCACTGCCCCCAAGTCAGAAGTCTGTTGGGAATCCTCAGGGATGTCATGACTTTGCTCCTGTTGCTGATCTGTTATGCTCCCTTCTTGATTCACTCCAATGTAGGTGGGTCAGACCAGACTCATTCCCCACACTGCGTCTCCAGTGTTGTCCTCTGTAGCTCTGTCATCCAGTGAGGGATGTCATATCTCCGCTGGGGTCAATCCTATGGTTCTCTCTGTGCATTAGCTGCTCTGAGCACAAAAATCTCCCCCAAGACTTGGTGTGCCATGGAATAGCTCATTAACAGAGAGGACAGTGGAGCTGGCCTCAATCCGAGCTGTGGGGTGAGTGGCCAGCCTATCCCATCCACATGGGAGCAAACTAAGAGGGAGGGAGAGAGAGAGAGAGAGAGGAAGAGACAGAGACAGAGACAGAGAATAGACCTCATCCTGAGACTCCTTTGATTGGCTGGCTACATATTCAGGGGCTTCCTCTACCACCTCAGAATACCAGCCATAATCTCCAGAGTTGCCAGGCTTCCCTAACGTCTGACCTCCTGACTCCCACTACACCCTGGGGTTGACCGTTCTGTAAAATGACTCACAGAACTCAGGAAAGCACTATTCTTAGCTATAGTTTTACTACATCAAGAAGGATACAGATGAAGAGATAGAGTGAGTTCTGGGTGGGTTCCCAATGTGTAGCTTCCAGGTCTTCTAAAAAAAGACCCACTATTTCCCATATGTCTTTCACAAGTCAGGAAGTCCATGGAGCTTCTACGTCCAGAAGTTTGTTCTGCTTTGTGTGTCTTGTGACATAATTCAAAATCCAGCCGCTCTCCCCTGAAGTCAGTCACTATTGTAAGGGTGATGGGTCTTTCTGCATAGCCCTAACTCACCATAAAGCCTCAGGTGTGTTTGTGTTGTGGTCTGTTGTTAAGTACCATCTTGAAGTAAAAACTTCTTGTTTGCCAATGTGTTGAGCACTGGTGGCTAGTGTGTTGCTGTGATGCTGGAAGCTATGTCACTGATATTCCCAATGCCAGCAGGGTCACCCAACATGGACAGGTTTTGGTGAAGCTTCCAGAGTAAGAACAAACAGTGAAGAAGGAATCAGTTGTCCACTTCAGAGGAAGTAGCCCTTGAAAACCTTACGCACAGCTCTGAACCATTGTCAGCTACTGAAGGCCTAATGAATGGACCACCATTATCGGATATAGTGCCAAAGGATGGGTCCCTCAGGTCAGAGGACCCTCGAAATGCGACGGAGGAGGAGCTGATTTCTCAGAGTGGAGTCATCCAAGGTGTCAGGAGTGAGGTGGGCATGGAGCCTTTGGAATCTGCATTGGCTGATAGGGCCTGGCTCAAGGGAAGGAGAAACAGCTGCAAAGCCTGCATAGGATCAGGACTCGGACTGTGTGAAGTATGAATCTAGGAAAACTGGAAATCAACAAAAATGAATCCTAGGCATGAGTGAGCTGGTATTGGCTATTTTGAATTTTTTTTAAAATTGTATGATTTACTATGCCAGGAAAAACACAATCAAAAGGAATAGCATTATATTCATTGTCAAAAAGGTACATTTCAAAATCAATCATAAAGTGTGATCTAGTGACTTCTTCTAAGACTTACTCCATGGAGAAAGTCCAAGGTTTGATGGTCTATCTGTTAGGAACCAAAGATAAAGACCAATTTCTTTGGGTAAAGCTAAGCAGATAAACCCTAACACAGGTGCGGAGAGTGGAGCTATGTGGGGTCCGTATAGGAGTTGCAGGGGAGAATGAGAATTGAATATAAAACCAAACCCATTTGTTCAATTTCAGTTCCCATATTAAGAAAACAATTGCTAAGAAAGGTCGACGATGTCGTCCTCTCTTCCTAAGAAGCTGCTTCTACATGGATGCACAGTTGCCTGTTATTTGAGGAGGAAGGAGAGAGGTGGGAGGGGCTGGATGAAATGAGAGCGCTAGTTAGTAGTTTCACAGCCCCCACTCCTTCCTGCTAACGGGAAAAATAAAATAGCAGGTCTATTTTTCTTAGCAAGAACTATCCTGGTGCTGGGAGACCGAAATAAATAGGACATGCTACCTGCCCTTGAGAATGAAGACAAGAAGGTTGAGTGACTTGCTCAGGACACGCAGCCAGGTGAGGGAGCAGGGGCTGGAACCCCGAATCCACTAGAGACCTATCCACTAAGTGTGATGACAGTGACCCACCTCTCACCTCACCTCAACACCAGTTAAAGAAACAATGAATAAGAATAATCACCCACACATAGTCACCCAGCACCTACTGTATACAAGCGATTGTGTAATACCCAGGGACACAGAAGCCTACAAGACCCTGGAATTACCCTAGAAAGGCTAAAAATCCTGTTAGGACAAAGGATATGATAATTTGTTAAAAAAAATATACACAAATTTCAGTAATTGTCAATTCCTTAATATTTTATGTAACTCATCATTTGCCCTGGGAGGAGCCCAGCCCATCATTTCACAGTATGCTGAGGTAGTGCCCCCAAAAACCAAACTCACTGCCACCAATGGATACCCACTCATAGCTGCCTTACAGGACACGGTAGAACTGCCCCGGTGAGACTCTGAGATGGTAACTGTTAGCAGGAGTAGAAAGCCCAGTCTTTCTCCTGCGGTTTCAAACTGCTGGCTTTGTGGACTGCAGCTCAATTCATAACCACTACACCCACGGGGCATGTGGCATGTACACAGAATGTATACCACAGCATAAAGAAATGGTGGCAGTAAGTACTGGAATAAGTAAAGTCTACATATATTGGAAATTTTATATAGATAGATAGATAGATAGATAGATAGATAGATAGATAGATAGATAGATAGATCCCCTCCAGAATATATTTATTTTATTTTTTGATCATTTTATTGGGGGCTCATACAATTCTTATCACAATGCATACATACATCCATTGTGTCAAGCACATTTGTACATTTGTTGCCATCATCATTCTCAAAACATTTGCTTTTTACTTGAGCCCTAGACATCAACTCCTCATTTTTCCCCTTCACTCCCCATTCCCCACTCCCTCATGAACCCTTGATAATTTATAAATTATTATTATTTTGTCATATCTTACACTGTCCAACATCTCCCTTC
>NW_022111372.1:30046066-30097042 GCF_000313985.2 Echinops telfairi | reverse complement strand
CTCTTTGTCTCCGAGTTCTTTCCTCTATTTCCTTTTACTTTCCTCTTGTCCCACTATCATGCTCAGCGTTCCTTTGGGTTTTTGTAATTTCTCTTGGTTCCATTGCTCTTGCTGAATCCCTACCAGGCCTCTCACACCCTCCTTGCCACTAATTTTGGATCACTTGTTGCTCCCTTGTCCCTAGGTTGGTCAACACCACCTCCTTACGCCACCTGCCAGAACCATCGGTCCCATTGTTTTCTCCTCCAGACTGTTCATCCAGCCTATCTTATCTAGATAGATCTGCAGAGATAATAATATGCACCAAAAAACAAGGCATAGCAAGACAAAGCGACAAAAGAGAACACAACGGTGACAACAAAAAAGAAAACCAATGACCCATAAAAGAATTAATTAAAAAAAGAAAAAGAATTTTTTTTTTAATTTTTAAAAAGAAAGAAAAACCTGTAAATAGATTAAGGTCTGATTTTTGTCCTGTAGGCGTGCCCTCCAGTCAAGTCTGATGGGGTCCCATGCTCTGGCCCCAGAGTCTATCCTTTGCACTCCTTCCGGAGGTCCCTGCTCTGCTCCCCCTGTTGCTCTGCTGCATGCCTTTAGGGTTTTGCCTTAGTGCCGTGGGGTCAGTCCAGGCCAATCCTGACACTGAGTCTTCAGTGTCCCCTGAAGGGCCCTGGGCCAGCGAGGGACAGAGTGTCTCGAAGTGGGATCAGCCATATGGTGCACTCTGTGCATTGGTTGTTTGGAACAGGGATATCGTCCTCCAGGCCTGGTGGGCCAGGATGTGCTCCACTCTCTCTTCCTCCCCATTCATTTGCTCCTGTGTATGCTGATCAGACATGCCCCTCTCCCCTAGCTGCAGCTTCAGTGCCATCCTCTAAAGCAAATTCTTCTGGGGGGAGGGGCAGTTGTCCACATAGCTGGTATGGGGGCCGAGCCCAGGTCCCTCCACTGGCTCCCCTCTCCATGCCAGCACTCTACATTTGCATCCCGGAACACCGGATTTAAGTCTGGTCCCTCTTTCCCTGTAGAGACATAAACAATACCCTCCCCTTGGGTGGGGCAGTGCCCTATTCCCCCACCACACATCTCTTTTTTTGCCCTTTCCTCCCCACCCCCTCCTTTTTAGTTGGCTACCATATGTACTCCTGGATTTGGTCTGGACCCTGCCATACTACCTGGACCTTGCTCTGGAGCATTTGTATACAGTAGCTTTTTCCCTGTGCCCCTTTTGCATTCTTCTTTCTTTCTTCCTTCCTTCCTTCCTTCCTTCCTTTCTTTCTTTCTTTTTTATAAACTTACCTCAGCAGACTCACGTTGTACTTGTCCTTTTGTGCTTGGCTTACTTCACTTAGCAAAATCTCCTCCAGTTCTCCCAAAGTGGCGATATGCTTCATGTGTTCATCATGTGTTCATGTGTTCATTTTTAGCAATGCATAGTACTCCACTGTATGTGTGTATCACAGGGTTTTTTTTTGTTTTTTTTAATAATCATTTTATTTGGGGCTCATACAACTCTTCACAATGCGTACATACATCATTTGTGTTCAGCACATTAGTATATATGTTGACTTCATCATTCTCACAGCACCTGCTTTCTACTTGAGCCCTTGGTGTCAGCTCATTTTCCCTCCTCCTTCCCTGCTCCCTCCTCCCCCTGAAACCTTGATAATTTATAAATTATTATTATTTTATCATATCTTACACTATCCGACGTCTCCTTCACCCACTTCTCCGCTGTCCGTCCCCCAAGGAGGAGGTTATATGTAGACCTTGTCATCTGTTCCCCCTTTCTCCCTCACCTTCCCTCACCTTCCCTCTACACTCCCGGTATTGCGACTCTCTCCACTGGTCCTGAGGGGTTCATTTGTCCTGGATCCCCAGTATTTCCAGTTCCTATCTTTGCCACTGCACACCCTCTGATCCAGCAGGATATGTAAGGTAGAATTGGGATCATGGTAGTGGGATGGATGAAGCATTCAAGAACTAGAGGAAAATTGTAAATTTCATAATTGCTACACTGCACTCTGATTAACTCATCTCCTCCCCACAGCCCTTCTGCAAGGGGATGTCCAATTTCCCCTGGATGGGCCCTGGGTCCCCACTCTGCACTCCCCCTCATTCACAATGTTATGATTATTTATTTGTTTGTTTGTTTATTTGTTGTCTTTGATACCTGGTACCTGATCCCTTCGACACCTTATCATCTCACAGGCTGGTGTGCGTCTTCCATGTGGGCTTTGTTGTTTCTCAGTTAGATGGCCCCTTGTTTATCTTCCAGCCTGTGGGATCTCAGATTCTGTGTAATTTGACAGCTTGGTACCATCAGCTGGCTTGTTTCTCTCTTCTGGCTTGTTTATTCCATCTATCCCTTCACCACATTTGCTTATGTACCCGCTTTGTCTTCAGCATTTGTGTTGGGGTAGGCTGGTGTGCTTCTTCCTTGTGGGTTTTGTTGTTTCTTAGCTAGATGGCCTCTTGTTTGTCTTCAAGCCTTTAAGACCCCAGATGCTGTATAATTTGATAGCCGGGCACCATCTGCTTTCTTCACCACTTTTGCTAATGCACCCCCTTTGCCCTCAGTGATCAAGTAGGGACAGGCTGGTGTGCTTCTTCCATGTGGGTTTTGTTCTCTCAGCTAGATGGCTGCTTGTTTATCTTCAGGTCTTTAAGGCTTCAGGTGCTATATCTTTTGGTAGCTGGGCACCATCAGCTTTCTTTACCACATTTGCTTGTGCACCCATTGTCTTCAGCGACTTCAGGTGTTATATCTTTTGGTAGTCAAGCACCATCTGCTTTCTTCACCACATTTTCTTGTGCACCCATTGTCTTCAACAATCGTGCCAGGCACGTGAGCATCTCAGACTGCCGAATTGTTAGAACAAAGTGTTCTTGTGTTGAGGGAGTACTTGTGCAGGGGCCCACTGTCCATTTGTTTTCTTAATACTCAACCTATAAATATATGTACATAGATCTATTTCCCCCTCATCATATATAAATATATTTACATCTTTATACGCCTGTATTTACATCTCTATGACTACCCTTTGCCTCCTAGTTCTTTCCTCTATTTCTTTGTACTTTCCTCTTGTCCCACTATCATGTTCTGCCTTCATTTGGGTTTTAGGCATTCCTCTCAGTTACACTGCCCTTGATCCAACCCTGCAAGGCCTCCCACACCCTCCTTGACATTGATTTTGGATCACTTGTTGTTCCCTTGTCCCTGTGCTTGTTAACACCCTATTCCTTTCCCTGCCTCCCCTCCCCCCATGTTCCCCGGATCTGTCATCCCATTGTTCTCTCTTTTGGCTTGTTTATTCCACCTATCCCTTCCAGGTAGGCGGGTACCATCACTAGACTAAGGGCAACGAAGCAACAACAGAAAGTAAAACAATGGCTACAACTACAACACACACGTACACATATATAACCATATGAATAGTTCAGGGTCTGTTTGTTTTCCTTCACGTGTGCTTTCCAGTCAAGTCTGATAGGGAGCCATGCCCCGGCACCACCTCTATCCCTGGGGGCCTCACCGCTCTGTCCCCCCGCTGCTCTGATGCATGCCCCCAGAGGCTGGCGTTCGGCGTGGTGAGCTCATGGTGGGCACAATTCCCACCGTGTGTCTCCGGTGCTGTCCTCAGTGGTGTGATGGGTCAACAGAACGCTGTGTCCAGTGGTGGGACCGGCCCCATGGTCATCTCTGTGTTTCACAGTTTTTTAATCTATTCTTCTGTTGATGGAAATTTGAGTTGTTTCCAACTCCTTGCAATTGTGAACTGTGCTGCAATGAACATTGGAGCACAGATGTCTGGCCGTGGTTTGTTTATTGCCTCTTCTGGGTATATGCCCAGTAGGGGGATTGCTGGGTCATATGATAGCTCAATTTCCATCTGTTTTAGAATTCACCAAATCAATTTCCATAGTAGCTATACATACCTACAGGTCCATCAGCAGTGGATGAGAGTTCCTATCTCACCAGAGCCCCTCCAACACTTGTCACGTTCTGATTTTTGAAATGGGCTATCTTTGAGGGTGGTAGGTGGTATCTCATAGTTATTTTAATTTGTTTTTCTCTTATGGCTAATGATCAGGAACTTTTCTCATATGCTTATTGGCCATTAGGATTTCAGACTCTGTGAAACTTCTGTTCAGGTCCTTTGCCAACTTCCTCAGTGGGCAGTTCATTTTTCTCTTATTGTAAGCTTGCAAAGTATTGTAGATTTTAGTAATAAGGCCTTTGTCTGATGTGTCATTGCTCAAGATGTTTTCCCAGTCGGTGGGGTCTCTTATTACTCTCTTGGTGAATTATTTCGATGTACACAGGTGACTTATCTTCAGTATATCCCACTTATCTATTTGTGACTCCTCTGTATTTGTATCCTTCCCTATTTCCGATAGCCTATGTATTCCCTGTGCCAAGGCTCTCAGGTCCCAATTCCCTCATTACTGGCCCTAATTATTTGGGGTTTTATCTCAAGGTCTGTGATCCACCTGGAATTTATTCTTGTGCAAGGAATGAGGCAAGTGCTTCATTTTTTTGCAGGTAGATATCCATTTTTTCCAGCACCATTTATTAAAGAGGGCATCTGCTTCACATTTAATATTCTTTGGGCCCTTATCAAAGATCGGTTGCCTGTATGCCGATGTTTTTATTTCTGGGTCTTCAGCTCTTTTCCATTGGTCTGAATATCTGTCGTTATACCAGTACCACACTGTTTTGACTACTGTGGCCGTGTAGTATGTGCTAAAGTCAGGTAGAGCAAGTCCTCCCACTCCGTCCTTCTTGAGGAGTTCTCTGCTAATTCTGGGCTTCTTTCCTCTCCATATGAAGTTGGTAATCTGCTTTTACAATTCTTTGAAGAAGGATGGTGGTATAATATATATTTTTGATGCTTTTTATCCTATTTAGTGAAGACTATATTTTTGATGCTTTTTATCCTATTTAGTGAAGACTTTATATTTAAGGAAGTAGTATAAAAGTAAAGTTGATAAGAAAGCCAAATAAACGCCCCCAAAATCTTTGGCTGGAAGGTAGTAAAGAGCGAGACAAGCATATGCTATCCAGATAAAAAACTGGAAAATATTAAGGTGGCAACATAACCATACGGCATTCTGCTCAAATCTCTTGAGCTTTATAATTTGGTCTTTCAAAATTAAACCCATTTAGAATATTTAATTTGCTTTAGTTTCTTTCATGCTTGCAAAAAAAAATCATGAAGTAGAACTTAAGAGTATGGTGGTCCTAAAATAAATATTAAATGGGTGAATTAAAAACAGGCAATTTTCATCTTTACTTCCTTATAAATTAGTTCAATTTCTACTCTAAAGTGTGTGTGTGTGTGTGTGTGTGTGTGTGTGTGTGTGTGTGTGTGTTTCTTTCAAGTAATCCAAGAAGAACAGACTAAAGATTTCTGCTTCATCAACTGGGTATAAACCTAATAATGTGTGCAACTAATGATAAATTCTCTCGGCACACTCTCTTTCCAATGGGTATCCTTTGAGATTAGGATATAAAAATTCTTTCAAATAAAATCCTGGATTGTTGTTTAATTTTGGGTTATTAATTTTTTTATTACAAAATATCTTTAAAGGGGAAATCTTGGCTAATTATAAATTTATCATGGATAAAATATAAGGCAAGCTAATGAGATTAGGTACTTTCCATTTAGGATTTTATTTATGGAACACAGAAGTATGCAAAAGTATTTTCTAAAATATCTCTCATGCAAATCCAGTATTACAGTGCTTAGAAAAGGTGGTAGGAGGAGCATTCCATATTCAAACAAGACTGGAAACACTGCCTGCGATGTTCTCTCCAGAGCCACTCATGCCCAGTAGCATTATAAAGGCTCCAAGAATTCCTGAGATAAACAAATATTTTCACATCGTGTCTCAAGCCTTTTTTTTTCCCAGAGAAATTCCTTTCTCTTCACCACCACCCCCTGCAAATTTATGCTTTAAGAAGTTCAAGGTGATACTCCAAGAACTACATCAACTTCAATGACAAGCCCCCCCCCAAAAAAAAAATCAAGAATAAAGTAGGTAGTCATTATAACATTGTCTCTACCACCTATCTGTCAGTTTGTCTCACTGTGGTGGCTTGCATGTTACTGTGATGCTGAAAGTTACAATGGACAGAGTTCAGTGGCTCTTCCAGACTGATACGAGGAGGACAGGCATGAAAATCTACTTGCAAAAGGTAGCCAACGAAACCCTGTGGCTCATAAATAACATTGTTTGACTTGCTAGCTTTGGACATGCCACCAGAAAACTCAGTCACTAGAGGAGGGGATCATATTAAAGAAGTATAGGAGCAGCAAGTAGTGACATAAACAGTTGGGGACAAGGGAGGTCTTCAGTAAGAACAATGATACTACCCTGTTTCCCCGAAAGTAAAACATCCCCCCAAAATAAGACCTACTTAAAGTTTTGCCTCTCGCTGAAACATAAGGCATCCTCCCTGAAAATAAGACCCCCCCGAAGCTACCATAACTCGCCGCGCTGCTGCACAGCTCACTGTTGGCCGCAACACAGCCAGAGCGGACAGGAAGTGTGAGGTCTCTTTTAATAAAACCATAAACAATAAATGTGTACCGTATTCTTCTTCATGGAAAAATATGACATTCCCTGAAAATAAGACCTAGCGCATCTTTGGGAGCAAAAATTAATATAAGATACTGTCTTATTTTCGGGGAAACAGGGAATAGCTGCAACTATAGATTCTAGGCTGCCAGTGATTGTGAAGATGATGCAGGCCCAGGTAATAATTTGTTCCATTGTTCATAAAGTCACTCTTGATTTGGGTTCTAGTTGACAGCAGCATCTATCTTTACCTAGAACATTATTTGCTAGGGATCAGATTTGTCTGGTAATTGTCCTTGGGGGAAGCAGGGCTTCCTAGCTTCCAGCCGCACTTCTAGTGTCACCTGTAGGTTCTCTGAGGAACCACATGTTGATGAGCAGATGACAATCCTTACACCCACCAGAAGATGAGATCTAATCAGGGTTTACCAGAGAAGCAGAATCAGTATGTGCTACCCAAGGGAACTTCAAAAAGTTCATGAAAATAATTTCATTACCTTTGCATTCCATTTTCCATGAATGTTTTGAAGCCCCTTATATACTACAAAATGGTTTACACAACTGTATAGCTAGCTACTAAAGCCTGAACTCTGTAGGATGGGTCACCAGGAAGGTCAGGCTGGAACTCAAAGACTCAGGTTGGAGCTTCCTCTGTTCACAGGTAGTTTCTTCTTTCAAGGAAGCTTCAGCTCTGCTATTGAGGACTTTCAAATGGTTCAATGGGACCCATTTGGATTATCTAAAATAGTCCTTTACCTAAATCCTGATTATGAACTTTAATTTCATCTGCAAAAGACATTCACCTAGATTATGGTTTGACTAAGTAACTGAAGACTTTAACCTACCCATGTTATCCCCCAAACTATCGCAGCCCATCAGTTCTTATCTTAGCAACTATACACATGTCTGTGTAGTCCGATTGACTAGAGAAACAAATTCATAGACACTCATATGTGTATACAAAAGAACTTTATATACAAGAGAAATTGAATATTGAGAAAACATCCCAGCCCAGTCCAGATCAAGTCCATAAGTCTGAGATTAAACCATATGTCCAATAACAATCTATAAATTCCTCTTCATACCCGCAAAACACATGCAATGACACTGAATGCAGGAAAATCAGAGGCAAGTGGGTAGAAAGTCTTGTGGATTCAGTGGTGGTGTAAGTATCTCAGCACTGGCCGGGGTCTCCACATGCCTCCTCCAGCTCCCAGGCTCTGACTGCCATCAGCCTACCTCCATGTGGTTTGTCAACAGGAATGTCTCACAGGGAGAGAGTGTGTGGCCTGCCTCCAGTGAGATATTTATCTCCTTAGCTCCTCCAAATGAGGTCCTCAAGCTGAGACCTGATTGACAGGCTAACCTCCATTCCTTCACTCTTAGTAGTCTCAAGTTGACAACAGATTATATAACTACCACAGTGCCCTTAAATCATACTTAATCTTCAAATAAAAAATATGCCAAAGTTCAAAATTCGGTGCAATATAAGGTGCATTTAGTCCTCAAAGTGACATTTTTGCTCTTTAACACTTTAAAGAAGACGATGTGGCCAAATGCAGCATATCATCTTATTGTTTGACTGCTGCTTCCATGGGCATTGATTGTGGATCCAAGCAAAAAATCCTCAACAATTCCAATCTTTTCTCCCTTTAACATGATGCTATATACTGATCCCATTGTAAGGATTTTAATACTGCAGGTTGTAATCCTTGCTCTTTATCAGCACATTCTTCAACTCCTCCTCCTCCTTTCAGCTACCGAAGTTGTATTATCCGCATATCTCAGTTGTTAATAAGCCATCCACCAATCATGATGCCACATTCTTCTTCATATAATTCAGCTTCTCAGATTACGTGCTCAGCATTCAGATTGAATGATTATGGTAAGAGGATACAACCCTGGTGCACATCTTTCCTAATTTTAAACCACACAGTATTGCTTTTCTATTTAAACGACTACCTCCTGGTTCATGCACAGGTTCTACCTGAACACAATCCCCTTCTTCTCAGTATTATCTTGTTTGTTATGATCAGTGCAGTCAAATGCCTTTGCATAGTCTACAAAACACAAGTAAGCAGCTTTAGAAGGAATAAAACAAAACAATTTGGCTAGTTTATATACAAATACAGTATACTCATAAAATATTAAGAAGTAATTATAGCTATTGTCTTAATTTCTCCAACTGGCCATATGATCATAGTTGGAATTTATGATTACCTTCTTTCACTAGCCAGTCTATTTTCTTTGCTCTTATCAAGCACTTCAGCTGGTGATGCTTTGCCCTAATGGGGTGACTCAAGTATTCATTTCTGAAGACTCTGAGCCATTAGAAGTCCTGCCTCAATTAGCTTGTTTTCCATTAGCTTTAATCACAGATATAGAACAATTGAGAGATGCCCTAAAGAAACTGCTATATTCCAGACACACTCTCACATCCACTGATCTTTGGAAATCATGAGCAATCACCCAAGCCAATAGAGAAAGCCCCTTCCTTGCCTGTTGATTCAGAGAACTATTGTCTTTCCTGGAGAAAGCAGTCCTCCTTTCAGTGTCAAGTCATCTACACCTGGGAAGCCTAAGGTGGAAGGAATGGGTAGCAAAATGTTTGCTAATGGATAACTGGTGAGTGACGCCACTCCAACTTCTACCCCTCGATTCCTAGATCCATTAATACTGGCTATAGAAGAAATAGCCTCATATATTGAATGTTGATTTAAAGCGCATACAGTTCCCTAAAGAACATTGCCCTAGCCCTTCAAGAAACAGAATTTAATGTTTTCAAAAGATCATTCCTGGTTTGTGTGCATTAGCTACTTCAGTATATAAGAGGGTATATACGAATTGAATTCTGTGAGCATGTGTCCATTGCTGCACTTCATTTGCTGGGAAGTGAGTTCCTTGGTCAGAAACAATACTGAGTGAAATACCATGACAGTTGATAAGGTATTCGCTATGTCCATAGGTTGTAGTTTGGGCTGAAATATTATATGTAAGGAAGGCAAATTTATAGCCAAAATAAGTAAGTACCTACTGAAAGTGCTGCCCTTGCAGAAGGGAAGTGGTTCAATGTAATCAAACTGCAACCAGGTGCCTGGCACATTGAGCACTCTACAATGGCTATTGCCAAGTTGACCAGGGTGGAAGGAAGTACATGTTACTGAGCCCGGGCATCACCTTAAACCCTGCCACTATGTTCACTGTGAAAATGAACAGCCAATGACAACTGCGACTGGGAAAAGAGTTTGGTTTTCAGAGAACAAGTCATCCTGTCCTGTCCACTTGATTTTTAAAACCCTCCTATGCTGAGGTCATCGTGGGTTAGCATTTACATGTGACAGAAATATATTCACATCCTTTGCCCATTCCACATACCTCTTCCCAGACCTACTTGTCACCAATCTTCAATCATATTCTTTCCAGGTTCTGACAATCCAGCCAAACCCTTGGCCTCAGTTCACAAAGCAATCTACTTGTGCCTCTGGCCATTTCTCCTTGCTGTTAAAAAGCACAAGTAGAGGAGCTGATGCCAGGGGCTTAGGTGGACAGCAAATGTTTTGAGAATGATGAGGGTAACGGATGTACAAATGTGCTTTACACAATTGATGTATGTATGGATTGTGATAAGAGTTGTATGAACCCCAATAAAATGATTTTTTTTTTTTAAGTAAAAGTAGGTTCACTGTTCTAGCTCTTCACAGCACACGTTCTGCCCACTGGGAGGATCTCCCTTCACCACGGTTCTTCGGGGATTCCTAGAAAGGGACTGTAGTAATGCAGCTATCCACTTTCAAATAGTGCCTCCTATGTGTATGGAAATATATAATAGTTTTATGTCTTCTCTTCAGCATTAATTACAACTCAATGTAAAAAAAACAAACAAAATTCTCCCAATTGAACCAATAGGTAGCATCATGATTAAATGGAGAAAATGTTGAAGTTGTCAAGTATTTCTGTTAACTTAGATCTACAATCAGTGCTCATGGAATCAGCAATAAAGAGATCAAGCAACACATTGCATTGAGTAAATCTACTGCAGAAGATCTCTATAAAGTGTTGAAAAGCAAGGATGCTACTTTGAGGACTAAGGTGCACCTGACCAATGCCATGGTATCTTCAATTACCTCATATGTATGTGAAAGTTGTACATTGAATAAGGAAGACAGAGGAATCAATGAATTTGAATTATGGCAAAGAATACTGAAGATGTCATGGACTGCCAAATGAACCAACATACCTGTCTTGGAAGAAGTACAGCCAGAATTTTCTTTAGAGGTAAGTGTGGCAAGACTTCGTCTCATGTACTTTGTGTCAGGAGAACTCAGCCTCTGGACATCATGTTTGGTAAAGTAGAGGGCCAGCAAAAAGAGGAAGACCCTCAACGAGATGGATTGACATGGCCACAATAGACTCAAACATAAAAAGAATTTTTTGAGGATGATGCAGGACATCTCGTTGTTTTGTTCTATTTTACATAGGGTCACTATAACGCAACAGCACCTAACAACAGCAAAGGATAAAAAACACGGGACGTACAGCAGGGAGACCATGGGCATTGGGGTATTTGTTCATGTAACATATTTTTGTCTGTAGAATCTGCTCATCTATACCCCTTCTATTTGATAATAGTATTCCCAGCTTTATGAGTTGTTGGGTTAGGGGGCCAGGTAATGCCCAGTTCATGATGGGCTTGAACTGAAGCCCCTTGATAACTTGGTTACTCAGGATTAAATGTTGAGTCTATACCAAAGTCCCATAGAAAGTCAAAATCTGTGTCACAAGAGGAGTAGTTATCTTCAGAGGATAGAAGGGCTTTACTCCCAAACTCTAAGGATCTGCACTGTGATTTAACTATAGGGACATGTCAAAAACTCCAAGCAGCATCACTATCTGCCACTGACATTTCAAGCACCATCTTCTGCTTGTTCGTGTGGCCGAAGTTCATATGGCAGAGCAACCTTGTATGACAACCTGGACCTGTTGCAGACCTCCTCTTGGTTGGGGGCCCACTCAAAACTAGCAGTTGTTTGGATCACTCAGTAAATGGGCTAAAGTAGCACACCAAAATAAGAAATATATTCCCTCCCAGATCAGAGGAGGAGCACCACACATTGTGTCTCTTATTTGGGTGTGTGAAGGGCCCAGTCCATCTATTTATTCTTCACTTTAAGGATATTTTGTCATCTTTAAGGATACCTTAACATACCCCACACCACTATAATCTAGAACATTTACCTACATGGAGCACTTCTGAATTTTTTTTAAAAATCATTTTTTTGGGGGGCTTGTACAACTCTTATCACAATCCATACATGCAACATTTCTGAATTTTTATAGGATAGATTTCCCACCTTCTGCTATGCAAGTTTATACCCAGCATATATAGAGTATTTGCTATGCCCTGTCCACTAGGTCCCATCATCATAATGTCATTAATAACGGACCAGCAGGGAAGTCCGTTAATTTGGGCCAGTGGAAGGAAAGATGGCTAAGATTCCAGCAGACTATATTATGTCATAGGACTGGAGAGTTGACATATTTCTGAGGTAGGATGGTGCAGGTGTATTGCTGGCCTTGCCGTCTGAAACTGGCCCAGGTAACCAACTGCCATTTCATTTATACCCACTTAGTTTTTATTTATACATTAAGTACTAGATTTTTGTAAATTTATATTTAACTATGTACGTGTATATATGCACAAACACACACATGTATATTCTGCTAATTAAAAGAAAGAAAAGAAAAAGTCCCAGGACCAGATCAAGTCTTAAGTCCTTCTCACTAAGAATGTCTTTGGTTGCATAAAATCAAAACCAAGGCAGTATATCTGAGCACATAGTTCCATCTTGTGATCATTGTCTGACAGAAGCATTAGCCTCTTTGTAAAAGGAAGTAGAATTCAGTTTTCATCACTAATATCACACAGTCTCTTAGGGAAAATAGCGTTTACATTTACAGTCATCCAAACTGACTAAGTTTAGCATCAATGTAGAATAACACAAACAATTGTCCCGACTCCAGCTCACATTGTCTCATGCCTTTGGAGATGATATGACCCATCTATGAGTCTGTTGGTCAGTACTTATCTGACCTTGGAACAATCCATGTGTGATGTACTCCATCAGAGCCTGATGACCCCACATTTCTACAGAGGAGATAATGATTAAGCACCCATCTGTTGACCAATTTAAATGGTTTGAACCAAATGGCAATGGATTTAAGGAAACCAGAGCCTAGCCAGCAGATGAAGAGCTGAACAAGTGTCTTTGACCAGAATGAGATTAAACTGGCCACCAGGCTGCCTAGGTTGAAGTGTCTCAGGCTGACTTGCCAAGGCTGGTTTTTCCTCCAAAACACTGTGCCTGCATATAAGTAACTTCCATCTGAATTGTGAATTAACTCTCAATGGTTTGGGCTTCCCCAAGATATGTTTCCACGCTAACTCAAAAGATAAGTATCCCTTCCACACAACTCTGTTTTCCCATATCCTGCTTCATTCAACCTTGCAACAAGATGCAGTGGAACTGAAAAGCATTGAGAAAAGTCCCGTATGTTGATTCTAGGTTGACTTCAGAGTAGTAGAACTGAAACAATTGGACTCTGAGCCTGTTTCCTCGTGTGCTTATTAAATATAATTATACTGATATCTAAGATAACTCAACTTACTCTCATAAGATCAATTCTGTCTCATAGCAATCTTATAGGACAGAGATTTCCAAGATTGTAAATCTTTACAGGAGGAGTCTGTCTAAGCTTTCTCTGGCAGTGGAACTGCTGTGTTTGAACCACCAACCCTGTGATTAGCAGCCCAAAGCTCCTTCTACACCCAAGGATGTATAAATATTAAGTAATCAAGTCTGTCAGAAACTCTTGTGTAGCAAGAAAAATTAGGAAGGCTTATAATTTCGGGTATCATAGAACCCCAATATAATCTCCATATTTTAAATTAATCTGTTTTATTTTATGTTTCTTGGTCTTTAATTTTTTTATGCTCTCTACTTTTTCCTCTTTGTAATTGGCAAGAAATAAGGTAACCAGAAATCTTAAATATACAAATTTGGGAACCTTGAGTTAGCTTGGATATGATCTTATTGTGTTATTATTAATAAGAAAATCCAGAAGCCAAAATAATAACATATGATCCTTTAGAGGGTTCCTGGATGCCCCAGATGTTCCTAACTGCCTATCTCATCATAGATGTGTCTGGGTGACCTAGGTGTCCCTAGCTGCCATGTCACATAGCTGTTTCCCTAGCATATGACACAATAGATATCCTGGCTGCCATACACTATTTAAATGTGCCTTACTTTCATATTGAATGGTAGTTGTGCCTGACTACCTTGCCAGACAGTGGAGCTCCCTAAATATGTCACACTGTAGTTGTCCCTAAATGACATCATGTATGCTATTGACTGTTGTGTCACATGGCGGTTGTTACCTGACTGTCACAGAGACCTTTATGAGGTGGTCTCAGATAATCAGCCTTAGAAAACAAGAAACTCTGGAAGGACAAACAGGCTGACATATGGCCAAGAAGAAAGTCAGACAACTCGTGTGACTCATACAGCCGCTCAAAAATAAAAAACCCATACACAGCCACCTACAGTATTTTAATTTAAATTTTTCACCCAAGTCCTTTGGAATTGTGATTTATATGAAAGCTCACATTTGAAAAAGAGATTTTCACATATGATTTTCCAGAGCTCCAGATTTCTCTATCACTCCTCTAAGTACAGATCCTTTTCCAAGCTTTGGTGTATAAAATACAAACACCAATTTAAGCTGCAATCTAATCAATCCTCTTTGTTTAGGATGCACATGAGATTTCAATTTAAGTTCTCATATTAAGCTTCAGTAATTTGGGACAGAGCGGGGAAAAGAACAAAACCTTCTGATTGCCACCTCTGGTCTGGGTCTCTAACTTCCCTGCTCTCTCCTCATCATTCTCAACTTGGCTTCAGGGGGTAAGAGTGTCAGGCTGGCAGCCACACACCCCGGGTCTGGCCCAGCTACTTCCCTGGAAACAGGCTTCTTAACTTCTGTGTTGCTGCCTTCTCAAGGAGTCCATTGCAGATCTTACACGCCATGATTTTATTGTCTTGTCATTCATGTGTTTGGAAATCATTCTGTGGACACAAATGGAGCACACACCTAAGGTTTCTCTGGGCTGAAGAGAAGCAAATCGGATCCCTCCTTCTGCTATCTTTTGTATCTGGATAGTGATATCTCTTCTAAATTCTTCAGACCATCAGATGGGAGCTTCTGAATGATTCAGATTCCATACTGAGTGTTCTGGGCTAAGAGGTAATATAAAACTACCTTCAATCCCATGCCATATAGTTGATTCTGATTTATAATAACCCTATGCATGGTTTCCAACACTGTAAAATCTTTATGGAAACAGGTAATCCTATCTTTCTCCCAAGGAGCAGCTGTGGGTTTAAAACACCAACCCTGTGGTTAGCAGTCTGACATACTTGACAGTGGAACAAGGGCTCCTTATGACGCTATATAAGGTTTCTGAGATTGTAAATAGTTATGGGAACAGACAGCCCATCATTCTCCTGAAAAGTGGCTGGTGAGTTTAATCAGACAACCAACCAAGCGGTTAGCAGCCCAACACTGAACCCACAGTTACTATTGTTGTTAGATACAGATGAGTCAGGACCCATCCATAGCCCACCCTATGCACAACCGAATGAAACACTGCCAGGCCTAGCACCATCCTCAGAATTGTTCCTTCGCTTGAGCCCATTGTTTCAGCCACTTTATCAATCCATCTCCTTGAGGGCCTTCCTCTTTTTTCACTGCATGATACCCTTCTGCTTGACATACATGACCAAAGTATGTAAGATGGAGTCTTGCCATCCTTGCCCATAAGGAGCACTCTGGCTGTATTTCTTCCAAGATAGATCTGTTTGTCTTTTTGGCAATAAGAGGTCATATATAAAGGGAGAAAACATTCAGAACATCATAAATTGACTTCATTAAGACTTGCAACCTATTTTCTTAGATTCAGTTTCCATTTCCCCACCCTTGGTGCAATTGCAGAGTCCCTGATCAACAAACAATGACTGTTTTCAGCTGCTAACAGAAAGGTTGGAGGGTTGAGTCCACCCAGAGATGCATTAGAACAATGTCCTGATGTGCTCCTTAGGAAAAATCAGCCCTTGACAATCCTATGGGTAGTGGAGATAATGGTGATGAAACACTCATGTTCACTAAGAGTAGGGCTGCACAACTGATTATTATAATTGCTTCCAACAGGTCATATGTCTATAAAAAGTTGAAATGGTCAAAATTCTATGATAGGCATATTTACAACAATAACAACAATAAAGGTAGCTATTGAAGTTGCTTGTGTACAATCAAAAAAATCTCATGAGATTTGGTCCCTTAGATTGGGGTTTTAGGGTCATGGTTTCATGGGACATCCCACCTAATTAGCCTAATAATATGCTTCATGCTTCTGTTTTATCTCCTAGTTCAAGTATAGTGCTTAGGGCCTTAAAAGTTTGCAAGCAGCCATTTAAGGCAGGACAATTGGTCTCTATTTGCTTGACGCAACAGAAGACAAAGGAGAGGGAGGAATAAGAGGAACATGTATAATGTGTGAGTATTTGCCATAGACCAGAACTGGACAATGCCAGGCTACTATTACTAAAGATTTTGGTCAAAGATTTTATAGAAAAATCCTGACCTAAGTGAGGGGAATACAGACAAGAATTTCAAATTCTCATGGACTCCATACTTTCTGGAGCCAAGGGGGCTGGATGAATCTCTGAAACTGTTGCCCTGAGATTATCTTTACATTTTAAATGAAAAAATACCTCCTAGAAACGTTAAAACTAAGCAGTAAATTACCTTAAGTAGTTTGTTTGTTTTTTTAATTACTGCCTTCAGCTTTATGCTCTTTTAAAAGCCATCAGTCTGGTATCTAAGTGACAATACCAAGGAAGGAGATCAGAAGAAACCCTAGGAGACAATGTGTTCACGTTAAAGCGGGGTGAGAATGCACAACTGGGAGAATGTAGCCAATAGCGCTGAAGTTTACCTGTAGAAACAGGTGAATCGTTGTATGCTTTGCCCTGTACATTCTCAACAATAGTAACCTTTTTTTTTTCTTTTAGCAAGGGGGAAAAGACCAGAGTAGCCATGGAGATGCACACAGAGGATACGTTAAGGGTGGAGCTACAGATGCCAAAGAGATTGGGTGGACACTAGAAAGTAAAATGCTCCCAGAAGAAAGTGATGTGGCTGAGACCTTGATTTGGACTTCAGCCTCCATAAATATAAGAAAATAAATGCCTTTCTTGAAAGCCAAAAGAAAAGAAAGTTTTATGTAGCCCATTTCTACTTTGCCATACATGTGTTGGTGGCAACCCAACAGGAAGTGGCATTAAGTTATCATAATCTTGACTGTCAATTTCAAGTGAGTCGTACTGAATGCTTCCATTGATTTTCACTGAACTCTTGTATCTACAACTAATCAATGGCTACCACTGGCAAATGAATGTAGTTCCAACATGAATTTGGGTTGAGAACTTCATTTAGTAAAACAACAAAAATGAAGATATACATCAGAACTTGACTAATTTGTCAGCAACTTGATCAAAATCTTCCCTGAATAGATAATAGTTTTCAAATCCCAGAAGAAGTTTGGCTCAATTTTCGTGTGTGTGCAATTCACCAGGTTAACAGCTGTACAAATGTGGCTCACTTTTAAGGTCACATTATTAACAATTACCCGTTGCTTTCTTAAATCCAGTCCGCAGTTTCTCAACTTCAGCACTGTTGGCATTTGGACCAGATAGTTGTGTGCGGTGGGAGTTCCCTGTGCATATTAAACAGCATCTAGGTGCCAATGACATCCCTCCCCTAGTTGTGACCACCAGCATATTGCCACTCATTGTCAAATCGCTCGAGTCAAGAGCACTGCTGTTGACAATCATTAAAATAGCATATTAAGCCTTGATTGATTGAATTAACAATTTTTGAGATTCTCACCCTGGTCAATTTCCAGCTTTAAAAAGTATGGATGTCATGAATGGGAGACTGAGTAAACATGCAGTGGCACTGGTTATGTAGTAATATTCCCACCATTGAGACACAGCATGTCAATAACCTCAAGAGCAAGGATGATGGTAAATTTGGTGGTAATGTCTGATTTAATAGTTAGCTTACATAACTTAATGTCTGATTTAATAGTCAGCTTACATAACTTAATTTTTAACAAAACTTAAATGCTTGACATCTCATAGCCCATGAATCCCTGGAAATTTAACCAACTGTTCTTACAAACTAGTGTAAGCCATCCCCACCACTAATTCTAACCCATGAGAATGTGCAGAAAGGTATGGGCTCTTAAGATAAGGCTGTTGAAACAAGCAAAGACTGACTATTATGTGTCACGGAAGTATAGCAGAGGTACCTGAGCTATGAAGACACAGTCCCTGCCCTCTTGCAGCCTTGACTTCACCTGCAGAGCCCATTGCCACTCAAGCTATCGCTCCAATACATCACCACCAAAAGGTAGATGCTTATGAAAGGGACATGGTTTCTTTTTTCCTTAATTACTGTTAGAGAATTTATTTTATGCTTATTCAATCTATCTTAAAGTTAAAGATTTTAACATACAATCCCCAAATTTGATAATACTTTTCAAGATCGAAATCTTTTTATATATATATATATTTTTTTTTAATCAATTTACTGGGGCTCATATAATTCATCACAATACATAGATCAATTGTGTAAAGCACATCTATACATTTGTTGCCCTCATCATTCCCAAAATTCGCTTGCCTCTTGGGTTCGGAATCAGCTCATTTTCCTTCCCCCCCCCTTCCTCTGCCCCCCTCCCCCATGCACCCTTGATAATTTATAAATTAATATTATATCTTATATTACACTGCCCATCTCTAGACAACTGGACATACCTTGCAGAGGAGTAGTGGGGAGATGAGTCACTTAGGGTTCAGTATAACAATAATGAAACCCACAACCTTCCTCTAGTTCTTAAATGCTTCCTCCCCCCAACTACCAGGACCCCAATTCTGCCTTGCAGACCTGGCTAGACCAGATGATGCACAGCGGTACAGATGGGAATTGGAAACGCAGGGAATCTAGGAAAGATGAACCACTCAGGACTAGGGGCAACAGTGGCGATACCAGGAGGGAAGGGGGGTGTAGAAAGGGGGAATTGATCACAGGGAGCTACATATAACCTCCTCTCTGGGGGATGGGCAGCAGAGGGGTGGGTGAAGGGAGACGCCGGGACATGGTTTTAAAAGCCCATGGGAAGACACCCAGTAGACATGTCTGCTAAGAGGGACTTTAATTGATCAGCTCACTATGAAAGTATGGGTTAGTCAGAAAGTGCTGAAGTTGCATTTATCCCTACACTGTCCTGTCCCATGCTAACTTGGGAAATCCCAGGTAAGTCTCAGAAATCTGAATGCCATGTGTGATCCGGTATGATCTTTGTTGCTATCTGCATGTTAGGAGGGAGGCCTTTTGCTCAGGACATAATTCACTTGATCAGTCAGTCCCAGCTGCAGAAATAGTCACTCATGAGCTCAGAGGAGAAACACACCCCTGACTGGTGATTTCATTCCATATGTGGCTCCTCCAGGATTGGAGGCCAAAAGGCAGCCGTTCCCATGTGCAAGGAGAATGGAAATGTACCCATGCGGGCCAGTGTTTCTCTGAGCAAGGCCCCCAAAGAGGCATTCCGCTACTAGACATCCCCTTTCCCCAGGTAGGGAACAGGAAACCCTGTCCTCTTTCAAGTTGACAATATTGGACAGGCCCTCAGGCCCTGATTATCCTGGTCATCCTGAGGACGTCTAGTTGACACCAGGTGGTCAGTCTGGCAGAGCAGGGCAAGATGGGAACCTGGGACCACAGCTTCGCATTCCTGACTATATCTCCAGAAAAGCCCATGGGGATGAGATCCACTCATGTTCCTGTGAATTCCAGATGGCCCCAAATGAAAGCTGCCTGTCTATGTGGAGGTGATCCAGATGCTAGAAGGGGGTTTGGATATTGACTTTGCTAAAATACCATCTGTACATGTTAGAAGGGGCTTTTTTCCTTGTGTGTTAGTCCGGGTAGACTGGAGAAACAAATCCATAGACACACTCATATGAGTATAAGAAAGAGCTTCATATACAAGAGCAATTTAATGTTGAGAAAATGTTCCAACCCAGGCAAGATCAAGTCCAAAAGTCCGATATTATCCCATATGTCCAATACCAATCTATAAAGTCCTCTTCAGACTCATGAAACACATGCAATGATGCCAAATGCAGGAAAATCACTGCTCAGTGGGTGAAAAGTCTTGTGGATCTAGTGGCGGTAGAAGCATCTCAGTGCTGGCAGGATTCTCCACATGGCTCCTCCAGCTCCCAGGGCTCTGCCTGCATCAGCGTAATTCCATCAGGCTCATGATCCATTATGTCTCGCAGAGAGTGAGTGTGTGTCCCACCTCCAATGAGCTATTTTTCTCCTTCATGCCTCCAAATAAGGTCATCAAGCTCCAACCCAATTGATAGGCTAAACTCCATTCCTTCACTCTTAATCCTCTCAACTTGACACCAGGTTTTGTAACTACCACCCTTGTGGAGCCCCTTGAGGCTTCCTGCAATAGCAGGAGGGGTACACAGGTCTCAAGTAAAAGTGTTCCAGGGTATTCAGAGCTCAGGGGGAAGAGCAGGCATTCCTGAGTCATCCTGGTGTCTCCTCACCTGGCTTCAAGGGTCTGTGGGACAGGCAGGAGGCACCCTTCCAAGTCAAGTCCTCCCAACATTTGGCCACCCCTCATCAATTGAGACACCCTGAATCTTAGCCAGCAGCTGCCCTTGGTAGTCCTGGAACATGAAGCAGAATAGAGTGCATGAGGGTCAGGCTGCCAAAGAACTCTGACATAAAATGCAGGGGACTGATCTCCCAAAAGGCAGAGGGCCTGTAAGTTCTATGTCAGGAAGCACCAAAAGTGGACAGGGGCGACAGCATGTGCCAATGCCCAGCCACTGCTCTGTCTAGGAGTCACCCCTGTCTGCAAGGAGGACCCAGAGTGCCTGGCTGTGGGTACAGATGGGCTGGCTGCACTGAGATTTAGTGCAGCTTGTCTTGACCCCTGGGCTTCCCCCCTTTCTCATTATGACTAGAGACTGGCTGGGTAAAGTGAGGGCAGGCTCACCTAGTACTTTCTTATCCAGTGCGTAAATGAGGCCCCATGGATGGGTCTGGCTTCATGGCACACAGAACTATCTGCCCTGCTGGCACATCTGAGCTACATAAGCCAGCAGGGAGGCCAGGTTGGGTTCCTGACCCTCTGTGATGGGAAGCAGGAACCAGGTGAATGAGGGTAAGCAGTGGCTACAATGGCATTTTCCAACCCACTTAGATTCAATTCATTACTGTCGCACACTGTTGCTAGGTGCCATCAAGGCAGTTCCATCTCAGAAGAACCCCACGTGCAACGAAGCTCTGCCCAATCCTGGACCATCCGCACAAGCATTGCTTTGTTTGAGACCGTTGCTACAGGCACTGTGTCAATAAGTCTTGTTAAGGGTCTTCCTCATTTTCTTCATTGACCTTTTACTTTACCAAGTAATACATCCTTCTCTGGGGACTGGTCTCTCCTGAGGGCATGTCCAAAGTACATGCAATGAGATTTCCACAGCCTTGCTTCTACTCACACCCATCAAAACCCTCACCCTTGCCTTCAAATCCTGAGTGCATCGAATAGGAGTCTGCAGGAGGCCCAAGGTGAGAGCAGTAGGGTCTAGGCCTCAGAAGTGCACTTGGCTGAGTGGGTGGGTGATTGTCCGCCTTGTGGTCCTGGAAGCTTTGGAAAATGTCTCTTCTTGTAACTCAGGTCTGTGATTGGATGCTGAGAATCAGTGGTTTTTAATGGATCTGGGTTTCTCAGAAGCCCAGGGAGTCCCAGAAGGTCATGTGTCATTAGAAACACAGGCCTGTTCTCAGCTGCCGACGGCTAGTCCAGCAAGTAGATTTATTTTAAGAAAGTTCCCCAGCTGAGAGGGGTTTGCAGGGCCTCATTCCCTGTCACCAGTGCTCACTCCTGGCCACCCATTAGAACTAGCGGAGGAGTGTTTCAAATATACTCATGCCCAGTGCCAGTACCTGAGATGGAGATGTCATTGGCTTCAGAGCCCAGACGTGGGTATTGAGACTTCTAAAAATATTCCCTAGGTAATAGGCAACCAGGGTTGGAAGCCAGAGTGGATCAGAACCTGCCCATGAGAGCCCTATGAATCACAACGGTCCATTCTGCATCTGATCATGGGGATGGCACAGGACTGGGCACTGTTCTGTGCCATTGTGCATGGGGACCCCACAAGTCAGGGACTACTGGACAGCAACTAACAATAACACAAGCAAATAACACCAGTCCATTGCCATGAGGAGCCACGTCAACAAGCTGCTAAATACTAGATGGGAGTGCTGGAAGGTGAAAACGAGCACACCTGTCCAGACTCATCGTGCAAGACTGTGACATTGCCCACTCGGGTCTTCTCTGGCCCCGTCCCACACCCATGGGTCTGAGTCGCTGCTGTGCGCAGCTGCAGGTGCAGGTGGCACGGAGGACCAAGTCAAGCTCAGGAGGGTCAGGATGCCCATTGGCGAAGCAGGCTGTGCCTGAGAGGAGTGTCAGGCAGAGCCCACACACCAATGTTGGCTGGAGCATTGCTCCTCCCCCATGGCTCTGACCCCTGCAGCCCATCCATCGAGGACTCCTATGGCCAGGTTGGGTCTTAGTGTTCTGTTTTGTAGCATCTTTGGCTGGTAAACATTGGGTCTGTTCATCTGTAATCTTCGGCTCTTTCAGGAGGTTCTCCTCAAAGACCAAGCTGCCTCTCCTGGAGACATCAAGGGCATAGAAGAGGCTAAGTGTGAAGTCACCAAGCAGAGCCAGCGCTCTCAGGAAGGGGGAAGGCGGTTATGTGACTCTAGATGGAGTTTTACTCTTACTGGCTCTCTTGTGGAGTCTACAATGTTACATACGGTTAAAGCACAAATCAAAAAGTTGGCAGTTCACGGCCACGCAGAAAACCAACAATCCTGGCCATTGAATCCATTCTGACTCCAGTAACCCTGTGAACAGAGTAGAACTCCCCACTCTGGGTTTCTGAGGTTATAAATCTTTATAGGCGCATAGCCTCATCTTTCTCCTTCAGAGGGGCTAGTGGGTTTGAACTGCTGACACTGTGGGTAGCAGTCCAACTCATAGCTCACCATGCCACCAGGACTCCAAGTCCACCCAGAGGTACCGAAAAGGAAAAGCAAAAAAGACCTGGAGATCGATTCTGAAAACCCAGCCACTGAAAGCCCAGTGGAGCCCAGTCTGCTCTGACGCACATGGGGTCGCCAGGAGTCAGAATCAATTCAAGGGCGACTGGTTTTACACTGTTGAACCCACAGCTTCTGGGTGAGGAAAGTGTGGGGATGGCAGAGAGGTGGGGGCAGCCTTCTTCCTGTGGGTGGGAGAGCAGGGAGCACTCAACTTCCACCCTCCACCACCATGGACAGAGGGCCCGGGTTCTTTGCCAGAAACCAGGGGAGTCTCCTTGAGATGTGACCAACCCATGAGTGGCTCTGGGCCCTCCTGGTACAAGGTGACTATCAGGTATTATTTTAAGGCAGCTGCCAGGGATACTGTAGGCAGGGGCAGGGAGAGTGGACCTCACAGGGCTATTGATGAGCAACAAGGAGGTTGGATTTCTTTGCAGACCTCAACATGACAAATCTCAAGCGACGCATTGAATCTTCCCCACACATTTAAGAAAAACTAGCAGCAACAAAGATCCCAGTCCCCAAGGAGTGTTTCTATTCTGATTCAAGGTGGTCCTCATCTGGCCTCCACGGGACCCTGAAGAAAGATGTGTGAACGGTGGAGCATGTGTACACCTGTACACACACACTGATGGATGCTCAGGTGTACTCACACGTTATATACTTGTATATACTCTACATACTCACTGTGACCCTGCTGGCCTGGGGCCTTATAAAGCTGGAACCCAGATCCGCAGGACCTCAAGGTGTCTCTCTCCAGCTCTGCCTGGCCTGTCCAGCTCTGTCCGAGCCAGCTGTGCTCCCTCTCAGCTCAGAAACTCAGTCCGGTGACAAGCCCCTGTGACCAGCCCCTTCTCAACTTGGCCTAACTCAATGTCGCTCTCTGCTATCTCCAGAAATGATGGGAGGGGAAGGCAGGAAAAGAAAGGTTGGTGGGGGGAGGGAGGCGCCTGAGCCCTGTCAGGTCTAGCCCTGCAGAAGGAGAGCCAGGCAGACCCTGCCGAGTGGTGGGGCACTGACCACACTGAACCTGAGTAGAGTTTCCCAGAATCCCAAGAGGCATAAGATAAAGATAATGGAAGAGTCAGGTGCTTGAGTCAGTGCTCACCTGCAGTTTGACTCAGAAGCAGGGAA
This sequence comes from Echinops telfairi, assembly GCF_000313985.2. Classification (NCBI taxonomy): domain Eukaryota; kingdom Metazoa; phylum Chordata; class Mammalia; order Afrosoricida; family Tenrecidae; genus Echinops; species Echinops telfairi. The sequence continues at coordinate 30,073,003 of NW_022111372.1, read as the reverse complement.
CCGGTAGGGAAGAGCTAGATGTCATGCGGCAGGTCCCTGAGTCCCCAAGATGCTATGGGCCACCAAACTGCATCGAAGCTTCACCTCTGCTTTGCAGGCCTTGATGCAGATCCGGCTGTGGAGGGAAGGCTGCTGATCAATTCCTTTTTTATGATACACTATCCATAAGTGAAAAGTATGTGAGGACCGTGACTTATTGGAAGGAGGCTGTGCCGTATAGTGGTTAGGAGCTTTGGCTGTGAAACCAGATGACCTCTGTTCATATTCTGACTCTGTGCAGCCTAAGGTGAGTTCCTTAACCTCTCTGAGCCTCAGCCTCCTTGAAGAGAATACTAGGTGCTTCCTCTATGGATTACACCTGCATGACCAGCACGACCCAGGACTTAGTGGCTTAAAATAGCATACACTGTTACCGCTTCTGTGAACTTGGAACTACTAGTGGGTCTGTCTGGCTAAGGCTCTGTCTGATGTTTACCAGGGCTCCCATCATCTGAAGGCAGACATTGAGCCCGCTGAGATCAAGGAAGAAGCATCAGTTGGAGATGGTTCCAAGTAGGCAAAGAGGAGGGAGGAGAGCTGAACTATAGGAGCCATGGGTTCATCCCACCTAACCTGTACTGAGGGTCATGGGGGAATTAGGAAGTAGAGCCTAAAGATAAACTCCGCAGCCTTAAACATGTGATAGTTCCCCCATCAGGCTGAGAGGCAGATGGTGGCCCACTAGAAAGAAGCATTGCCGTTGAGTTGATCTTGAAGCAGAGTAGACCTGCCTCCCCGGGTTTACAGCACTGCAATTCTTTACAGGAGCAGATAGCCTCATCTCTCTCCCAAGGATCGGCTGATGGGTTTGCAGTGCCAGCCCTGCAGTTAGCAGCCCAATGCTTATTAACCCACTGTGCTTAGATGATGCCCCACCTGCTGCCACAGAGTTGATGCCAACTCATAGCAACCCTATGCACAATTTCCAAGGTTGTAAATCAGTACAGAAGCAAATAGCTCGCTTCCCTTTTTACCTAGGAGCGGCTGGTGGTTTTAAATCGCCAACCTTGTAGTTAACCGTCCAATGCTTACCTCACAGCGCCACCAGGGCTCCTTAGATGATAACCAGGAGACAGTAAAAAAGAGAACCTAAAACAAGTAGTGTTTTCTTCCTTCACCTAAACCTTCATTTCCTTATTTAACATTTACGTTTCACTTGTGGGGTGAGTCTTAAATATTACTACCATTTTTCAATGTGTTATTCTGGCTGGCTTATGTGTTTCTGTGATGCGGGGAGCTATGTCACTGGTCTTTCAAACACCAGCAGGGTCACCCAAGGTGAACAGGTTTCAGCAGAGCTTCCAGACTAAGAACAGACAACACAGAAGGAGTAGGCTGTCCATTTCAGAAGAACTAGACACTGAAAACTCTGTAGATAGCATGAAAATATTGTCAGAGATATTACCAAAAGATAAGCCCTGAATCAGAATGGACTTAAAATATGACTGAGGAAGAGCTGTCTTCTCATAGAGTCGAGCATAATGACGTGGATGGAGTAACACCTGCGGGAGCAAAGCCCCCAGGACTTTCATTTGCTAAAGGGGCATAACTCAAAATGAGAAGAAACAGCTGCAAACATCTCTTAAGGCCCTCAGCAAGATGGATTGACCCAGTGGCAGCAACAAGGGGCTCAAAGATAAGAACACTTGTGGGGATGGTGCAAGCAGAGTGTCAGTCTGTTGTACACAAGGTTGCAATGAGTCAGAACCAACTCAATAGCACTTAATGACAATTAAGTGCTGTATACTAAAAAGACACGTCAGTCTCTGAGACCAGTTTCAAGCCAGCATGACCAATTATGTGTCCTGTAATGAACTATGATGTTAGAAAAATTCCTGTCAATGAAAATGCCCTAGTTTGCATCTGATCAGAGCACACAGGAGCAAACAAAGAGGGAAGGAGAGACAGTGCAACACATCCTGGCCCACCAAGTCCCGAGGATGATATTCCTGCTCGGAGCAGCCAATGCACAGAGAGAACTTTAGGGTTGGCCCCACCACGAGACAGGACATCCCTCACTGACCCATAGAATTGTGCCTGATCTGACCCCAACACACCAGGGCGAAACACTAAGGGCATGCAACAGAGCAGCAAAGGGAGCAAAGCAATGAAGTCCCTGAGGAATACCAAAAATAGATTTTGGGGCCAGGGCGTGGCCTTGACTGGACTTAAGTGGAAAACACTCATAAAGGTCAACAAACACATGGAACTACTTATAGGCTTTTCTTTTTTGTTGCTTTGTTTTTTGTTTTCTTTTGCTTTGTTTTTGTTTTTGTGCATATATTGTTTTTATATGTCTATCTAGAAAAGATAGGCAGGATAAACAATCTGGCGGAGAAAATAACGGGACTAATGGTTCTTGGGGGACATGGGAGAAGGGGAGGCAGGAGAAAGGATGGAGGGCTACCAACAAACCCAGGGGAAAGGGAACAACAAGTAATCTAGAATCAATAGCGAGGAGGGTGTAGGATGCCTGGTGGGGCTTGATCAAGTGCAATGTAACCAAAAGGAATTACTGAAACCCAAATGAAGGCTGAACATAATAGTGGGACAAGAAGAAAGTAAACGGAAAGAAATGAAAGAACTAGGAGGCAAAGGACATTTATAGAGGCCTAAATACAGGCATGTACTACGTAAATATATTTATATATGATGATTGGGAAATAGATCTATGTATATATATTTATATGTAAAGTATTAAAGTAGCAGACAGACCTTGGGCCTCTACTCAAGTCCTCCCTCAACACAAGAACACTTGTTCTAATAACCCGACATTCTGTGATGCTCACCTTTCCTGAAGGTAAAATGGGTGCATAAGCAAACGTGGTGAAGTTGATGTTGCCTGGCTACCAAAAGATAGAGCACCTGGGGTCTTAAATGCTTGAAAATAAACAAGTGGCCATCTAGCTCAGAAGCAACAAAGCCCACATAGAAGAAGCACACCAGTCTGTATGATCACGAGGTGTTGATAGGATCATGTATCAGACATCAAAGACCCAGAACAAAAAATTACATTGATGTGAATGAGGCGGAGTCAGAGTGGAGAACCAAAGTCCATCTGTAGACAATTAGACACCCCCTCACAGAGGGTCACAGGAAGAGATGGACCACTCAGGGTGCAGTATAGCACCAAAGACACATACAACTTTCCTGTAGTTCTTTAATGCTTCCTTCCCCCCACTATCATGACCTCAATTCTACCTTAAAAATCTGGCTAGACAGGGCATGTACACTAATACAGATAAAAGCTCACAACATGGGGAATCCAGGACAGATAAACTCCTCAGGACCAGTAATGAGAGTAGTAATACCAGGAGGGTAAGGATTAGGTGGAAGGAGAAAGAGGGAACCAATCACAGTGATCAACATCTAACCCCCTCCCAGCGGGGCAAACCACAGAAAAGTGGGTGAAGGGAGACAGCAGTTGGTATAAGGCATGAAAAAAATTTTATAGATTAGCAAGGGTTCATGAGGGATGGGGGCATAAGCTGATACCAAGGGCTCAAGTAGAAAGAAAACATTTTGAAAATGATGGCAACATATGTTGTACAAATGTGCTTGACACAATGGATGCCTGTATGGATTGTGATAAGAGCTGTAAGAGCCCCCGATACAATGATTTTTTTTTTTTTAAAGAAAGAAAATGCCCTCGTCAGGCAGAAACCTTTGTTGCTGCTTTAAAAGCTGCTTTCTTTTTGCTCAAGCAAGACTCACTTGAGAGTTCAAATGTTTTCTCCTTTTGGAATTCCAAAAGCCCTCATTTCTAAGTAAACCTCTCTATCCTAAAATAAACAAACTAAAAAAACCCAGGGACACATCTTCAGAATTCACCTGTCATTCATTTTACTTCTCACTAGAAAATTGGATTGTCTTAGTATCTAGTGCTGCTGTAACAGAAATACAAAAAAATCGATGACTTTAACAAACAGAAATTTATTCTTTCACTGTTCTAGAGGCCAGAAGTCCAAATCTAGGGCACTACCTGTAGGACAAAGCTTTCTTTTCAACATCTGTAGGTCTTGTATTCCTTGAAGATCTCCTTGGGTCTTCACGTCAATCTTCCCCTGGGTCTAGGAGATTCTCAGCACCGGGACCATGGACCCAAAGGTTTCACTGTGACCCAGTTCTTTTTTCTCAGTCACAGTAGGACACTCCTACTCTGCCTCTTACTCTCTTTTTTAACTCTTGTAAGATAATGCAAAGAAGACCAAAATCCTCAGAAATGGACCAATAGGTAATGTCATGATAAGTGGAGAAAAGGTTGAAATGGTCAAGGATTCTGTCTTGCTTGGATCCACAATGAATGCTCATGAAAGCAATAGTCAAGAGATCAAAAGACATACTGCATTAAATAAATCTCTTGCGCCAGAACTCTTTAGAGTATTGAAGAGCAAGGATATTACTTTGAAGACTAAGGAGCGTCTGACCAAAACCATCATATTTTCAATCATGTCACATGAATGTGAAAGTCTGACATTGAATAAAGAAGACTGAAGAATAATTGATGCATTGTGGTGCTGGAGAAGAATACTGAAAGTACCTGGAATACTGAAAGGACAAACCATCTGTCTTGGGAGAGGGACAGCCAATGTTTTACCTACTTTGGACATATTGTCAGCAGAGACCATTCCCTAGAGAAGGACATCATGTCTGATAAATAGGAGGGCTAGCAAAAAAGATGTATTGACACAATGGCTTCATCAATGGGCTCAGGGATAGGAATAATTGTGAGCATGGTGCAGGACCACACAGTGTTTCCTTCTGTCGTGCATAGTATCCCTATGGGTTGGCACCAACACAATGGCACCTAACAACACCACCACCAAGATAAAAGGTAACACAGGCCACACCTCAGGACAACCATGGCCCATGGTGGACAGTCTCAGCAGAGTTTGCAGGTTAAGATAGCTAAGGATGAAAGGTTTGGTGATCTATTTCTGAAAATTAACCAGTGAAAATTAGCTATTGACTACTATAAACATTATCTCAACTCACTTGCTTTGGCTATACCATCAAGAGGTAACAAATACTAATGAAGGACAACTAACTTGGTCAAGTAGAGGGCCATCAAGGGGGAGAAAGACCCTTGGTGAGATGGATCAGCCTGATATCTTCAACATTGGGCTCAAACACATCGAAGACCATGGAGCTGGTACAGAATTGGGCAATATTTCATTGCATTATACATTCATTCCACTTAGCAACAGCTATCAAATCTATGTATTTGCCAGGTCCTAGATATAATCATGAAAAATACACCCAGACTAAAGATGCTCAGTCTCAGATCCCATAAAGAAGCAGCCCTATGTCCAAATGCACCACTTAGCATGTAATCAAGGGTCCAGTTCTATCTCCAGTGGAATATAACTGTATTCGTCTGGGTACTTTGGAGAAACAAATCCACAGAAACTCATGTATCAAAGAGTTTTATATAAAGGTTAAGTGAGCATCAAGAAAACATCCCAACCCAGTGCTGCCCAAGCCCACAAGTCCAAAATTAACCCATTAACCCATATGTCCAACACCAATCCAGAAAGTCCTCCTCCATCTCACAAAACAGACACAATGATGCCAACTGCAGGAGGAAAGCTGAGTCAGTGAATGTGTAAGCATCTCAGTGCTGGCAGGGGTCTCCACATGGCTGCTCCAGCACCCACAGCTGCATCGGGATAGGTCCATGTGACTTCTCCTTGGGAATATCTTGCAGGAAGTCAGTCTTGCAAGTTGAAGCTGGGAACTGCTAAGGCAGCTGCACCCTGGTGCGACCATCACAAAGCAAGAGACCTGACAACTAGAAAGGCAAGGCTCAATAACCCTATCAAGGAGGTTCAGAGCATCACCGAGAAGTTAGGATAAGTAAGAAGAATGTGGACGGAGGCTGAGCCCCAGGTGGACAATCAGGAGCTTGGCGACTTGTTGAGCATAGTTGCCCAATCAGTAGAGATTCACCTGGAAAACATACCACAGCGTTCTCTTGTTCTCCAGGTAACAGTGTCAGAATGGGAAAAGAGAATGGAGCACAGAGCGCCCTCAATGTGCCCTTCTGTAATAATGTTGGCTCCAAATAGGTCTTTACCTGCATCTTCTCCAGATTTCCCTTTCAGCACCAAAACTCCATGTCCCACTCAGCCACCAAGCAGACCACTGTCCTGTCCAGAGTGGCCCTCCTTTCAGGTTCATTGACATAGCCATGCTGTGTGAGCAGGACACTCCACAGCGCTTGGCAATTTATGCCTGGCCAGCATTTCTCACACCTTAGCCTCCCTTCCATCAGAAACACATGGCTCTCAGGAAGAAGCACAGGTGAGCCTTCAACTGTTCTGAGTAGAGGGCACAGGGGAACGCTCCAGATCACAGCTGTCACCCAGGCCAGGAAATGCCATCTGGACTCTGAGTTCACTGCTGTTTGAGGAGTCCAGGCTGGCAGGCTCTGGCTGGGCTCCAAGAAGCCCTACAGGTTCACAGAGAGCCAGACTGCCCTCCTCACCAGGACTGCACAGGCTTTCTCAGGGCAGGCGTTCTCGACCCCTGTGCCTGTGTTGGCAGGGGACGTCTGACCTCGTCATCTCACCCATACCAGCACTCAGCTCAAGGGTCATCCTCAGAGACCATCCCAATGTTCCCTGCTCTGTCCCATGGGCTCTGTCCCACTTCTGGCTCCAGAAGCTCAGCTTTCCTCTCATTTAGACAGTACAATGTATACCATCTCGAACATGTGTGCATGGGCTTTTCTTGCCTCTGCAACTCAATATACATCTAAATTTCTCCTCAGGCAGGAACAAAGCCTGACACTCCCTTCTTGTCACCCCACTCCCAGTTCTCTCAGTGCCGCAGAGCATGCGGGATCCTTAAAGGATAAGCGTTGGTGCTGTGCCATCTAGATCAGCCTTACGCTGTGTACAAGTGTATACCCAAACCTCCCCAACTCCAAACTCACTGCCACCAAGTCCATTCTGACTCATGAAAACCCTACAGGACAGGGTTGAACTGCCCCTGTGGGTTTCAGAGACCGTAACTCTTCATGGGAATAGAACGCCTCGCCTTTCTCCCGAGTGGCAGCTAGTGGTATTGAACTGCTGACCTTGTGGTTAGCACCCAACTTGTAATCGCTATACCATCAGGGCCCCTATCAAAGCCCGGAGAACAGGAAACATGGGAATGAGACTCCTCTTAGAGGCTGTGGGACTTCTGTTCAGGCTGCCTGAAGTCAGGGAATGTAACTAAGCAGGAATTGCAAGTAACAAGGGAGTCCTGGTGGCTTCGTTGGATTTGTGCTGGGTTGCTAACTGCTAGGTCAGCAGCTGGAACCCCCAGTGGCTCCCAGGAAGTAAAAGGAAGCTATCGGCTTGGGTAAAGAACCTCAGGAGCCTTAAGGAGCCATTCTCCTCTCCCCGGCGGGGTCGCTTTCAGTCAGAATTGATTCTGTAGCAGTGGGTTTAGAAATAATGGAGCAGACACCTTTTTCAGAGGTCCAGACAAGTTGCCCGAGTACTGAAGCCCTCTCAGCCCGTAGCATGATGGCAGCTCAGGAGAATGCTGTGGCAATCTGCTTCTTTAAAAGTTGAAAGCCATGAAAAGCCTGTGATGTGGTTCTACTGCCTCACAGTGCCACCAGCAGTCAGAATTAACCAGATGGCACAGAGTTTGGGTGTTTTTAAGGGTCCCACAGAAGTGGAGCCACCATGTTTGGAGGCCAGCATCTATGAATCCACTGCTCCGCCTGCTACGGCTGCTCCTTCCTTTGCTCACTCCTCTACTTCCTTCTCCCTCCAAGCTCGTGCGCATTGCCTTCCAGCTGTATTCCTCACAGCCGGGAGATCTCTGCTTAGCTCATGGCCAGGTTCACCCTCAAAGGGAGAGACTTTGTCACCGTCCAATGTTCTAATCTCTCAGCGGGCAGAACTGTTGGAAGTTCAGTCCAACAGTGTTGCAGTTCAGACAAGCACGGATTTATTCCAAACACGACCGATTAACCCTGTGTCTGATCAGTGGATGGCTGCAGGCAAGCACTCTCGACTTGTCTGTCTCCTTTAGGTGCCTTCGAATCAAAGTCCAGGCAAAGCAGTGGTTTCCGAGGGGCTCTGCTGGGCCAGTGAAACTCAAGGCAGAAAGGCCAGCTCAGGAGGTGATGGCGTCCGTGATTTGAGATTCCTAAAGGAGTGTCTTGATAGATTTTCTCAAAGGACACCAAACAATCACAGAGGCCTCTGAAGAACACATTTTTCAGAAATATAAAAACTGCGTTGGTGAGGAACAGGCCATAAAAGTTATACTGAGAAACACCGTTTTCCCACGAGGACAATGCATCTGCTTATTTGAAAGCAGAAAGGGCTGTCCTACGGAAATTCACTGGGAAATCTACAATCCACTCTACGGCCTTGATTTTGCCCCTGTAGACTTCCTTTTGTTCTCAAACTACAACAAATAGAAACACGATTTGGATCCTTTAAGGATGGCAGAATTGCCATTTTGATGTGGTGGGAATCGATGAACACATACTTCTTCAGAAAGGGGTCCCAATTTGCTGTCAGGTCAGCCTCTATCACAACAACCCTATGTCCTACAGAACAAAATCCCGCCTGCCCTTCGCCATCCTCCTGGTTGTGGTTTGAGAGCCAATGTGCTCCGGCCACTGTGTCAATCCATCTCTTTGGGAGTCTTCCTCTTTCTCACCGACCTTCTGCTTTACCAAACACCATCCCCAGGGGCCGGTCCGTCCTGCTCGCATGGCCAAAGTATAACAGATGAAGTCTCACCATCTTCATTTCCCAGGAGCAACCCGGTTGTACCTCTTCCAAAACAAATGTGTTCCTTCTGGCAGTCTAATGTACTTTTCCGTATTCTTTGCCAAAAACCTTAATTCAAACATATCGATTCCTCTGTGATCTTGCTTATTTATTGCCTTGCTTTCACATTCATACCAGGCCATCGAAAGCACCAGGGCTCGGGTCAGATGTATCTTAATCCTCAATGTGACATCTTTGCCCTTTAAAACCATTTTTTAAGGTTTTGTGCAGCAGATTGGCTCAATGCAAGATACCGTTTGATTTCTTAATAGTTGCTTCCGGGAGCACTGATTGCCAATCCAAGTGAAATACAATCTGTGACAATTTCATCTTTCTCTCCATTTATCATGATGTTATTTATTGGTCCAGTTGTAATTATTTTTGTTTGCTGTATATTGAGTTGGAATCTATACCAAAGGCTGTAGTCTTTGAGCTTTACCAACAAGTGCTTCAAGTCCTCCTCTTTTCCAGCAAGGTTGGGCCATCTGCATATCATCGGCTGGTCGTGAGTCTTTCTGCTGCCAGGACTCCTTCATATAGCCCAAGGGTTAGAGAGATGGAAACACCACTTTCAGTAGTGTATAGACTTAAATGGAGCCTATGTTGGTAACCAGTAGCTTCATAGTTGGGTATTTTTGTTAAGGGTGTGGATGATTGTGTAGCAGTATGCTTGGCTTACCCTCTATGTCAGACTATCTCATAGGTTTCTAATCAATCTAGATAAATTATTTCTTTGGTTATAGACCATCTCTGGGCCAATCAGTCTGACCAGAGTAACAAGACCATATGGAATGAAGGAGATCAATTTATCCTGGAAAATCCCTCCAATGGGCACTGCAAGCATGGCCACCACAAATGTCCAAGGTCTGGTGACAGCACAGAGCAGTCTGTCCAGCAGTGAGTGCTCCTTCACTTTCCACTTGGCCAATGACAGATGTTTGAGATTCTTAAAGTGCTCTTCTTTAAATGCTACAGCTTGGCAGTAGGCGTTGAAGGCTGAATTAAATTTGCAAAGGAATAAGTTACTGTACATTGTAGCTAGCAGTCCACTGCTGTCTTAATGCACTCTTCTAAACAGAACGCATTTTGTTCACACAGTGGAAATGTCCTCCCTCATTCATACACCAAGATCCCACAAAGGACCCATCCTGGATCAAGCCTTGTGCTCAGAGCTATGGATAACAACAGCAAGAAAACACAGTCCCTGTCTTCAGAGAACTTGCAATAGAGCGAAAGAGCTTAAGACGCATGCTGGTGAAACATTCCTCATTTTGCCACATCTTTCTCCCGTCTGGTGAGGGACCAAGGAGGAAATGCTTTAAAGGATGCAATAATCATGCTTTTAAACTAAGTACACGGCGCCTGGCTTGCTTTTAGTCAGGACCCTCCTGTGGCACCGTGGGCGTCGCCTGTAAATGGGGACATGCTCTCAGGGTTGCAGAATCTTGGAGCAGCTGGATCCTCTACTAGCCCCAGTCCACAGGGTTTGCTAATCCAGGAAGCTTCTAGCACTCCATGTTGCACTTGCACATGCAGCAAGTGCAAGCTCCCTCCTAACATAGGAACACCCAACTTGGCATTTTACTCCCAGAGCATGGTTCTAAGAAGAGTGAAAATAGGTACACATCATAAAAACATAAGCATCCCACTCCTCCCCTTTCCCCCACTCTTCTCAGGCCCAACATTACCAAAGCACCAGGAACAAGCTCAAACTGCTTAGCAATTCAGGAGGTAGCGATTGCCACAGGTTGCTAATAAAATGCCCAGCAGTCCAGGACAATTCACACTATAGAAGCATCCTGGATGATTTTCAGCATGAAAAATTCCAGTAAGAGATTGGAAAATTGGTGAATTTTCTTAAGATTGATGGCAAATGTTAACGCAATCTCTATTGTCGATGGCTTTCTCTCTTCTCACTCAGCCTTCTGTATACATATTTTAGATTTGCTTAGATAAACCCCTCACTAAAAAACAAAGGCCAGTCATTCTTAGTTCCCAAAGATGTTTTCTCCTAAATTATTTATTGTTTTCTTCACAGCTCAGCTCCAGCTCACTGCCATTGAGTTGATGCCAACTCATAACCACTCTAGAGGGCAGAGTAGAACTGCCCCTGTGAGGTTTTGAGATGGTAATTTTTTACTGGAGTAGAAAGCCTCATCTTTCTCCCAAGGGGTGGCTGGTGTTTGTGAACTACTGACCTTGCCGACACATAACCACTATGCCACCAGAGCTGTCATAAAGTTCAGATACAGGCAGGCTTCTCTTATTTAGAAGGCTTTCTAGTTTGGTTGGTTTTGTTAAGTCTAAACCCGTAACAGGGCAGTGGTATTCAGAGGTAGACTGTCCACCTTCTATTGGAAGTCCAAGACTTCACGCCCAGCCAATGCACTTCATAGGCTTGCGGGTTATTATAATGGTGACCAGATTTCAGTGGAGCTTCCAGACCAAGACAGACGATGAAGAAAGGCGCGTGTTGATCGGCTTCTGAAAGTTAGTTGATGGAAACCCAATGAATCACAGTAATTCAATCTATAACCACTCACTGGGCTGGTACAGGACTGGCCATCTTGTAGGAAATTCCCATGAGCCAAGGGCTAACGCAGCAGCAGCTAACAATCCCCACCCACTCCCCGACACACACACACACACACACACACACACACACACACACACACAAAATGACCATAACAAGGGTTGGTTGGTTGGTTGGTTTGTTTTGAGCATGCGAGAAGGTAGCACACTTGAGGCTATCTTGTCCTTTTAAGTCTTTATTTCTAATACAAATACTGCATAAAGTAGGCTCTTATGCTTTGCTACCATCAAAAGCAACAATTAAAGTATATATGAATCCAAACGTTGTATCCCAGAAACAAAAATTTAGATCGGTGGCATTTAGCCCAGCCTTTACCTTGCCTAAGATAATGTTTTACTGATGTTTGCACTGGAAGGAGCTCGGCACTCAGTCATTTCTCTTGGCAACAGTATGAGGCATATTGAGCAGACACTATTGTTGTTTTGACAAATGTCATGCACTCTCTGGTGTCCTTTAGCTCCAAAGGCAGTCGTTTTCTCTGAATCCCACACTACCTCAATAGAGGACTTGCTCAAGACCACTTTTCTCTCTCTGTCTCTGTCTCTCTCTCTCTCTCACACACACACACACACACACTATGTATTTCGAATTTGATTCTTATTTTTCTTCGAATTTGATTCTTAAGCTAAGAGACTTGAAGTTGCTTAAGAGTATGAGCCCCAAACATAACTTTGTTAGTTCCTTACCATAATTCTTAGCCACCCCATGAATGATGGCCTGAAACATGAAGCTGCTTTTACATTAGAGTCTAAATCTCCTTGGAAGATGGTGAAAACAGTCCTGGAATTCCTCCTTTGTCCCTACAACACAGAGCTGCAGCGGTGTCCCAGACACGGGCACTGTAAAAGTTCCATCTCATAGAGCTAGTGACAGTCTGCATGTTTTTACTAATGAGCTTCTGGGTGAGGTCCCTGGCGTGGTGCTGTGCTCTGTCCCCTGGGAGAGGAGGCATCTTCAGGTATATTGGTGTCTGCCCGGCCTTACTCACACATATACCTGTTCTCTGCTCAACTCTTTCCCAGGCAAACTTCCTTCTAGCTTTGCTACAAGCACAAAGTCAGTTTCTTGGGAGCAGTGCCAAAGACCACTCCCCTCTTTCCCTGGCCAAAGATGTTCTTGTGGCCAACAAGCAGGACAGCACACACATGTCCACTGTTCAATTATTTAATCTGTCTCCCATTTGGGGAAATAAAAAAAAATTGTCATGGAGTCAATACTGACTGATGGTGATTCCATGTGTGTCAGAGTACAACTGTGCTCCTGTGTTAGGTCAGGTTCTCTAGAAAAACAAAACCAGAGACACTTTGTGTTGTACATAGAAAGAGATTTATATCAAGACGTGGCTTACACCATTGTAGAGATATTAAGTCCAGTCTGATCCAAGTCAGGTCTCTATTAACTCATAGAAGCTGATGAGCAGAAAGTAGGATGATGAAGTAAAGATAGCAGGGGGGCACAGACTGGTGGATGTAGAGGTCTGAAATCGGCCAAATGAATCCACCATCAGTAGTCTGCTGCTGGCTCCTGGGATCAGCAGGAGATGCAACAAGAGATCAAGGAACAAGATACAAGATCTAGCTCCAGCACAAATCAAAGAACCAAAGAATTCAACTCTGCTCAGTCTCTCTCTCTTATGCGAAAGGGCTTATGACACCAAGGAGGAGTCACCAGGGTGTGACACAATGGAAAGGTTGAGTTCTTTCATTACACTTACCCAGGAGTGTCTACTTAGCATCATCCCTACCCATCACAGCTCCATAGAGTTTTCAATGGCTGATTTTTCAGAAATAGATTCCCAGGCTTTTCTTCTGCATTGAGCTTTAGCCACCAACCTTTATGTCAGTAGCCAAGAAGTCATCATTCATTGATGAATCCAAAGCATGGTCTTGCGTCAATGTGAGTATATAGTAACCACAGCTCCTCAGGTTTATACAAATCTCCCGAGAAGCCCAAGCTGTTCAGAAAATGTATAGAGGTCTCTGGTCTTGGTCTGAGCTGCTCCCCATCAAGGCTGCACAGGTCCTTAGAAAACACGAGACTGGATGCAGGAGGTCTCTCCGTCTGCATCCTTGGAGCCTCCAAGACCTGCACTGTCACTCCCAACATCTCAGCATCGATGGCCTATTCCCCATCCACCCCCTTGCCCTGGGTGTTAGCTTCTTATTCCTGCTGTGACATCTCACCACACAGCTGGCAGCTTGAACAACACAAGCGTGTTTTCCCACAGTTTCACAGAGAAGACCTCGGTCTCCCTAGGTTAACCCAGTGTTCTGGTCCTTTGGAAGACTCTAGGGCTCTGTGCCAACTAACAACAGGGGGGAATCTGTTGAGTTTTCCCTTTCCTTTTATTTTCTTTTCCTTTCTCCTTTTCTTCTCCTGTTGGTATCTGTTTTCTTTCTTCTCAAGGTCTCTTACATCTTTGAGTGGCACAACCCCAAAGTGGGAGATTTACATCCTCCCACTGACATCATGTAAGAGAGGGCTGGCAATCTACTTCCATAAAGATTTCAGCCAAGAACATCCTTCTACACATGAGGTGGCCTTAAGTTGGTATCAGCTCAATGGTGGCAAGTTTGGCTTGACTTTTGGTGTTAGAGGCCCCGTACATCCTGTGATTTGTGGTCTCTTCCCCCATCTTCAGAGCCAGCAACATCATGTTGAGTCTTTGTGCTGCCTTCTTTCTAGTTCTTGCTCTTTGGTCTCCCTCTTCCCCTTTTAAGGATCCTTGTGATTACATTTAGAGTCCCTGGCTGGGGCAAATGTTTAAGCACTTGACCACTAATCAGGAGATTAGTGGTTTGAACCCATCCAGAGCTTTGAAAACCCTACAGAACAGTTGTAGTCTGTATACACAGATTCATCTTGGAACAGAATTAAGTTTAAGGGCAACTGATTTCAGTTTTTGATTACATTAGGTCCACTTAGATAATGTAGAACAACTGATTAGCCATTTTAATTCTACACGGAGCCTTGATTCCTCTTCACAATGTAACAACACACACTCACATGTTCCAGGGATTAGAACACGGGCCATCTTGCAAGGAACTTTACTCTTCCTTTCACAATGCAGAAAGAGATCTGAAAAAGATCTAGATCCTAATTTGTAAAGGAACCACCCAAACCCACTGCCATCAAGTTGTTTCTGACTCATAGCAAGCCTGTGTAGGGTTTCCAAGATGGCATCTCTTTATGAGAACAGCCTCATCTTTCTCCCACAGAGAAGCTGATGGGTTTGAACTGATGGCCTGGCAATTAGAAAAGAAAAGAAAAAAGCCTAACCCACAGCACTACCAGGGCTGCTTCGAAAAGGAACACTTGCCCGCGACTCAGGGAAATCCTAGTACTATCTTCTTCCTGCGATCCTTACATCGCATACGCTAAAGAGGTCTTCTCTCTAGTCTGGACTATCTCAGAGCCCTTTTCTGAAAAGGGGATAGAATTTCTGGCCTGCTAAAGCAAGCTTGACTATTTCCTGCTGATTCTCGGTTCACCCACTACTTAACTTCCACTTCCCCCCCCTTGAATTATTACTCTGCCACTCCTCCCCCGAGAGGATGTGCTTTGGTAGGTGGAAAAGCCTGGAGGAGACACATGCTGATCTGAGTGGTTCTTTCTTTAGCTCTGTAACTCATTCTGTTTCCAATGTATTGTGGAAGCTTTGCTTCCCTTTTGTTTTTCTTCCCAGTCACCTCTCCTTAAGTTTTCTCATCTGGAAAACTAGGTGCTGGTGCTCTGCATTTGTATTGGATGGTGCAGTGCCGCTTCCTTATGGATTGCAGGGAAGGTGGATTCTGCACAGAAGAGTTCAAAACATTTTCATAAATATGATATTTTACTCACCGCAAAATCCTCATTGGATTATAGGCGGGAGGAATAGGAATTGAGGCCAAATTCATAGAAGAATTGCTGACTACCTTAAAAGACCATAATCGAGGTTTGGCAAAATAGTTTGAGTGACTGCCCAGGGAAAGCAGATATCTGCGTTTCTGTACTGTTCCCAAAGCCAACCTGACACGCAACCAGCCCGTCTACAGATGTGGGAGTGTAAATACACAAAGATACAGACATGCATGGAACCCCAACCATTAGCCAATGTTTCACTCAAGAAAATCTGGTGGGATTCCACCATGTTTCAGATACTGTCGCAGACACTGGGGCTATGGAGAAAGTCTGTGTGATACATATTCCTGTTGCCCTGCAGAATCTCAAAGGCTGTGGGGCCAGAGCTGTATGGAAACCAGCTACCAGGCTCAGTTATTTAGAGATGCAAAGCCAGTGAAGCTTATCTATGTATATGTGTCAAGGAAATAGCTCAGTGAAGAGGCAGACAAGTTCCAAGTCCATGGATCTGATGTCAGAATGGAGGCTTCTCCTGTCTGGAGTAACTGCCGGGGCTGATTAACCCAAGATTGCCTGGCCAGATGGCAGGCTCCTAGCTACAGAGGTGGATGTATCTAAGATTTTCAAATAAGACAGCAAGCTACTGACAACTCCCAGGATCCGTGGGCAAGATAGGAATCCACTGGTTCAATTCCGATGGACTAGAGCAGTCAGGCCATGAGCCCAATGCAGGATGCAGAAACAGCAAAAATCAAGCAATCTTTTCCATAGCGTCATCTTATATTGGGAGCAAACTGCACCTTACAGATAGATATCTCATGGGAATTACTACATCAAAACCACTGAGAATCCTGGCCCAGAGAAGTTGGTCCAAAACCTTAACTACCACCCCTGCCTATGTACTGAATGCTGTCCTTAAGCTGGGTCTGAGTGGTGAGGACAGGTGCCAACAGGCTACCAGGAACTTCCTGGGGAGGGGAGGTTTTCTGGAGTCTTGAGGTCTCAGGTAAGGGGTGAAGGAAGAAGGAAGACAAGGGGAGCAGTGTGGGGCAAGACATAAGGTTGAAAAAGAACAGTACTTTCGAGTATCCAAGATCTGTTAAGTTTGGAGAAAATAGAGAAGGTTCCAAAAGCCAAAGGCCGAGTCACCAGCAGTGAGAGATGCCTTGATTCCCATTGAAACACACACACAAACCAAGTATCTCCTGACCCATGTCAGAATTTGTGCACAAACATCATTTGAGGCCCAGGGAAAAGAGTAGTTAACAGAAACGCTCCGTTGCTAGGAACACCAGCATCCCCGGATTGATGGTGTAAGTCCCAAGTTGGCCAGGCCGGATAGATAAGGCTCTTTCAGGACACCTCCCTTGCAAACGTGGAGTTCTGCAGGCGGGGCAGAGTCTGCAGAGGAGTGAAGCTTTCTATTTTTCTTTTTTAAAAAGAGCAGATGTAATTACTTCAGTGTATGTACTTGTGTTGAGAATTCAATCAAGCGACTTTAAAGAAATCAAATAAACCTTTGCTGGAGAAGCAAGAGGCAAGAATGATTCAGTGGGAGGGTGCGCAGAGCACGCTGAGCAGAGCAGTGCCAATGGGCCCCAGGGGAGGAGCGCAGAAGCTGGAGAAACTGCACTTTCAAAAGGACCAGATCCCAAGTGCATAAAATCCAAACAGCATCACAGCAGACATGTCACAGGGGCAGGGGAGCACAAGTCTGCGTGTAATGTATGGCCTATTAATAAGTCAGCCCCAGGAGAATCCCACCGTCAAATGGGGCGTCTTGCTTACCCCCCAAGGCTGCCTGTCTCCACAGTCCAGGCAGCTGTCTTTCTGAACAGAGGGAGAAGCCGAACAAGCTCGCGTTCTTGCTGCTAAAAATAAAGGGGGAGGGGAGTCCATATGAACATGAAACAAATATAGCACTAGAATGCTCCAGAACCACTGTCTCTGGACTCAGCTGCACATCTGGTCTCCTCCAGGGCTGACGAGGTGCAGTCTGGTTTGACCGCTGAAGTTTCATAACCCTTACACAGTTCAACCCATTAAACATGAGAAGCACATCTTAGTTTAAGCTCATTCACCCACCCCCCACCCACAGCCACTGAGTCGATATCAACTCATGGCCACGCTGTGGGACAGAATGAAACTGTCCCTTTTGGCTTCTGGGGCTACAAAGCATGATGGGAGCAGAAAGACTCTTTCTTCCAGGAGGCAGCGGGTGGATTTGAACTGCTAACTTTTGGGTAGGCAGTCTCACTCACAGGCTGCATAAAATGCAGACAGGACAAGCTGGGGACCAGAGTGGCCTTGAAGCAAGGCCGCCGCAGGGCTGTACGGGATCATCCGGCACTAAGATGGACCCGCTAGATGACTGCAAAGGGGTGGAGCTGGACCCACGGAAAAGCTGGTGAGTTGAACCCACCTACTTGTGCCGAGACTTCAAAGAAAGGGGACTTTAAAGAAACCAAATTAGCCTTTGCTGGAGATGCAAAAAGCCTCTCTACAAAAGAAAACCCTAGCAATATGCTTCCAAAAAAGAAGACTAGAGCCAAGAGAAAACACTATGGCGCAGTCCTACTCTGTAATTCACGGCACCGCCGTGAGCCGGAACAGGCACAACAGCAACGGGTTTGGAGTTGTGTGCTTGTTTTTTAAGGTGGCACAGCCTGTGCACATATTTAGCTGTTAACTGAGGCACCTCCTAAGAAAACCCTGGGGATCTACCTCCAATCAGAAAGATCCACGACTGAGAAGCAGATGGAGCCC
This sequence comes from Echinops telfairi, assembly GCF_000313985.2. Lineage (NCBI taxonomy): Eukaryota > Metazoa > Chordata > Mammalia > Afrosoricida > Tenrecidae > Echinops > Echinops telfairi. Next base: position 30,054,979 of record NW_022111372.1, on the reverse strand, counting down.
AGTTCCAGTCGGACACACCAGGGCACCCCGAGGCAGAGTCCACTTGATGGCAGTTGGGTTTTCTGCTGCAGCAGTTTGCTCCCTTCTGCATGGAAACCAGCTGCGGCCTAGGCTCCAGGCTGAGGGGACAGAGAGCCACCTGGGAGTCTTCGCATCATGCTCACATCCTGTCACCGGGCCAGCGGGGCCTCTCCCTCAATAGGATGTGCACAGGCAGAAAGCAAAGCATCCCCTTCCAGCCCCGAAGCTTCAGTTACAGATCACCATAGTCAGGGCTGCCTAATGACATTGCAAAATGCAAAGTGTTAGGGCTAGGAGAAAGTAGTGCTTCCTTTGAGCAAGATGATTCCGGAACAAACAAAAAGCAGCCAGAGCAAAAAGTTGGCAAAGGACTGCCGAGAAATCTCTTCTGCTTCACTTCCCTAATGCACTTCATCTCGCACGAGAAACACCACAACCCTTAACTAAGACAGGAGAGAAAGAGAAAACTCATAAGGCATTTAGGATAAAGTAGAAAATCCTTTCAAGGAGGGAGTGAATGATAGGCACGTATCTGGCCTGTCCACAAATTCTGGCCTTTCTAGTCCCAAGTGGGACTTTCTTACCTAGTAACCACCACTCCTCTTTAAGTCTGTCCTACTGGGGTGCCTTTCACAATGGCTAGGCTCCTGGAAACAACGCCACTGAGCTTTCAAATCCCATCAGGACATGGCAGACTGGTCTCAACAGTTTTCCCAGACTAACACAGACGAGGAAGACAGACCTGGTGGCATAGTTCTGAAAATAAGCCAATGACAACACTGAGTCACCAGGGAATATGGTTGGGGACAGTGCTGGAATATGAGACCCTGCCACGTTGGAGGTCCCTCAAAACACACCGTGTCCACCACAATGACCTTGAGCATGCCAAGGATCATGACCATACCGCAGGGTTGAGCCACTGCTTCTTCTGTTGCACAGGGGTCTCCACGAGTCAGAGCAGACTCCATGGCAACTCACTACCACTACAAGTGCATCCGAGGAGGGAGCAAAGCAAATGGATCTGCTCCGGGCATTCAACGCTGACCTGCCATGAGGACTCCGCAGACAGAAACCACAGTGCTCTCGAAGGCAACCCTGCGTCTCCTCCAACATCATTTCAATGCCGCACAGGGGAAGAATGGAGAGCAGGAAGGGACCGTTGGACATCCCCAGAAGAAAGGCCTAGGGCGTACAAAGTTGGCCCTTATAAAATGAGTCCTAGATGCAAAGCAAGGTGTTCCTTACTCAACAGCAGCCGCCCGGTGTGACAGCTCCTATCCACTTTGCATAAGATGTTACTAAGGTATGGCACCTCTTGTTGGGTGGCCAGTCGGCGCCCATGGGCATTCATCACACTCACGGGTAATTAATGACATTCCAGATGTTGGAGCCTGGCTTCCTGCGGGGTTGTTGGTCCTGTAGACCAGAACAGTGAATAAGCTATTAATAGGGAGGGGCTGGACTCTGCCACTGCTGGGAGGAAGTCCGCCTGCCTCCCCCACTCTTCATCCCTCCTTGGGGGCAGTGTTCCTGTGCAAATAACCACAAGGTGCTTTATCTCCCAAAGCTCACAGCACCCTGTGGTTCTCAGGTTTAACACAGATGGAGAAGCATGGCCTTCCAGACATGTCAAACCCCCAGATCTTTGCCATCCCAATGAGCCTTGAAAAGAACGTCTTGTTGTGGATAGGCCCACACAGGCTGAACGGGTGTGGGAGGCCGCCGAGTCTACCCAGGAATATGCATGAGTTTGACAGAGGGCATTTGCACATTGGTATTTCCCTTTGCTGCAAACATACCCCGGAATGTTCGGGAGCATACAGGAGGCAAGGTGAGGAAAACTTCTTAGATGTAACTGAACACCTGGGAATGAGTCATTGGGCCTTGGGGCTTGGGGCTGTGGCCTTGGAGGACAGTTGCCCATTGGCATAACCTAGTCAACAAAGACACGGTTATACATCGTACTTGGTGAACAATGACGGGTCTTAAAAGCTCATATGTAGCCATCTGCGGTGGAAGCATTGGTTTGTCCCAGAAGAAAGAAGATGGATAAAAGACACCTAAAATAATTTGCTCAGAAGACTAACAGACCGTGTTAACATCGGTTTCCACAAACATGAACTAGAGGATACACAGCTACCACACTACCAACTGCTCTGAAAGGAATCACATTAGAAAGTCCTGAATAGAGTGAGAAAAAAGTGCAATGAAATTCAAAATCATAAAAGAAGTCTGCTTGCTGGCCAGATAGAGACTGGTGGAACCCTCAAGACGATGGCTTTAGTCACCCTTCAGGTCTGAAAAGGATCTCGCCCCAGGCTCGGGTGTCAAACAATAGCCAAGTCCACAGTGGAAACAACCGCACTGGTGAGGTAGGCATGCCTCGGAATAACCAACTATCTAAGACCCAAAGGGCAGCGTTTGCCCAGCACCAAAGTTCAGAGGGTTAGGAAAGGAATGATGAGACAGGAGACCAAGGCACGGGCTGTCGTCGGTGAGGTACATTGAGGGGACTGCGGTGCATGAAACGTGCACACGTTGTTTGATGATCAGCTCTGCAAACCTTCACCTAATATGCATCGAAAGGTTTCTTTTAAAAAGCACGCGGAGGAAAATAAATAACATTTTGGCAATCACTGTTCTCCCAACTGTCACGTTAGCTTTAGCTCTTCCAGAATATATGCTTGGGGTGGTAAAATTTACAATCTGTAGCTTTTTCAGACTGGCTTCTTTCGCTTCTTTTATATATGCCCTTAAGGTTTATCCATGTTCTTTCATAAATTGATAGTCCATGCCTTTTTATTGTTGAATAATACTCCATTGTGTGGATGTTCCACAATTTGTTTATCCATTCATAATTGAAGGAGATCTTTGTTGCTTCCAACTTGAGGCCATTTTGAATGAAGTTCATTCTGAATGAAATTACAAAGTGGATCATTAGTTTTACCATCATGTTTAATAAAGTAGAGGGGCAACAAAAGAAGTGGAAGACCATCCATGGATTGCCACAGTGGCTGTAGCAACGGGGCCAAACATAATCATCGTGAAGACGGCAAAGGATGATGTGCTGTTTCATTCTGTTGTCCATGGTCACTGTGAATTGGAATCAGCATAGCAGCATCGAACAACATAAATGAAGTCACTATAAATGTTCATGCACAGCTTATATGTAGGCATGCCTTTTCTAGAGATTTGATAAATGTTTAGGGTCATTACACTTGGGCCATGGTTAGTCTATGTTTAATTAGCTTTTAGGAGCTGCAGGGGAAGGGAGAAAGATGAATAGAGGGAGCACAGGACATTTGAAGATAGTGAAACCATTCTGTGGTATACTGTGATGTACTCAAAGCATTATGCATTTGTCAAAGCCCATAGAACTCTACCACACAGAATGAACCCTAGTGTGAACTACAGGCTTTGATAATAATGTATTAGCATGGGTCCATCAGTTGTAACAATACCACAAGAATATGAGATTCTAATAATAGACCGGGAAAGAGTACACAGTGGGAAACAATATACAGTAACTCTGTATTTTTGGCATGCATTTTCAGTAAATCTAAAACTGCCCTCAGTGTATTAGTGTTGGTATAGCACAAATACCCAAGATGGATGACTTTAAAGAACAGAAAATTATTTTCTCACTGTGTGGAGACTGAAAGCCCAAATGAGCATGTTTTCCTTGTCTACAGCCCTGGGTGCTGGGTGTTACTTGGTTTTTGGCAATCCACACTGGGCAGTCATCTTCTAGCACTTGCCCCTCTGTGTTAAATATGCTCGTTTTAAAACTCAGAAGTGAAGAGATTCAGGACCCACCATATTCTAGCAGCTCTAATGGAATAGTGACTTAATCGAAGAACTGTACTTCAAAACCACAAGCAACTCCTCAGGAGAAAGATAAGACTTTCTTCTCCTATAAAGAATTACAATCTCAGGAACCCATAGCACTAGATCTACCCTGTCCTATCTACCCTGTCACTATAAGTCTGAATTGATTCAATGACAGTAATTTGTTTTCATTTTTTGTTTTGTTTGGATACTCTAGTATTGCCTTAGAAGCACTGGTGGTATAGTGGTTACAAGTGGGCTGCAATCCACAAAGTCCACAGTTCAGCCACTCCATGGGAGAAAGTCAGGGTTTCCTACTCCCATAAAGAGGTAGTCTTGGCAACTCACAGGGCAGTTCTACCTAAGAGTCAGCATCGACTCAATAGCAGTGAATTTACTTGTTTGTTGACTACTGTCTTATTAATATAACAAAGAAAACTCAATTTCCAAACTAGATCTTATTGACAGGTACAGGGGTTAAGATTATAGTACATTTTGGAAGGTGGGGGGGAACACAATTCAATCCAAGAAACAACAACAACAACAACAAAAAGCCGCTGCTATTGGGTCTCTTCCAACTCATAGCAACCCTACAGGACAGATTAGAACTGCCCCATAAGGTCGTCAAGACTGTAATCTTTAGGGAGAAGGAGCTCATTCTTGGTAAAGTAGAAAGGCAGTTAAAAAGAGGAAGGCCCTAAACGAGATGGATTGACACAGTGGCTGCAACAATGGGCTGAAACATAAGAACAGTTGTGAGGACGGCACAGGACCGGGCAGCGTTACATTGCAGTGTGCATTGCTATGAGCTTGCACTGACTTGATGGTCCCCCACAACAACAATAATTCTGCGGAAGCATTCTACTTCGTGCTTCTCCGTCCGAGTGACCGGAGGCCCCCAACTACTGACCTTTCAATTGGCAGTTGATCACTCCATCCTCCTTCGTCCAATCCATACCCCACACTAAGCCAAACACACTGCTAGTGTAGTCAATTCTAACTGTTCATCTTAACTAGAGCGCACAGACTCATTTTTCTCTGTGAAGCAGGTAGGTTTGAGCCACCAACCTTGTGGCTAGCAGCCCAATCCTACCCCATAATAGCATCATTCAAACAATTAATAAAAAAAACCTCACTGCCATCTAATCGATGCCAACTCATAGCAATCCTATAGGATAGGGTAGGACTCCCCTGTGGGCTTCAGAGACTAACTCTTTATAGGAGTGAAAAGCCTCATCTTTCTCCCGCGGAGCCTGTATCTTCAAACTGCCCTCCTTGTGGTAGCAATCCAACACATAAGGGCTCCTATTTAATCTATGGCATGCTCTGAAAAATGATGTGTTTCCTGATAACATGTCGAAAGTACATGAGGTGAAGTCTTGCCATCCTTGCCTCTAGGAGTACTCGGGCTGTACTTCCTCCAAGACAGATTTGCTTTCTCCTCTGCCAGCCCCAGTAATTTCGTATTCTTTGACAACACCATAGTTCAAGTGCATCCATTCTTCTTTGGTCGGTGTCTGTTTAACCCCTCATAATTCTGTCTTGCTCCAATAGCAGCAGCATCTGTAGCCCCAAAGAGGTGGCTTTTGCCTTAGCTTCCTTCAGTCTGGCTATGATAGGCCTCATGCAAAACACATGGCTCTTTGTCCTCTGCTTCAAGATGTGTGTTTCTAACAAAGGCAATCCCTTCACAGCATCCCAGCTGCTCCAGCAGACAGCACTGTCAGATAGAAGATAGGGCTTTCAATAACCCTTCCATTCCACCCTGGATCCCTGGGGGTGTTGCAGGTGGCCCACAAGGCTGCTAACCACAAGATCAACAGTTTGAAACCACCAGCTGCTCTGCGGGAGAAAGATGAGGCTTTCTACTCTCAATGAATTATAGTCTCAGAAACACACAAGAGCCATTCTACCCAAGATTATAGTCACTATGAGTTGGAATCAACTCAATGACAGTGGGTTTTGGTTTGGGTCCATCCTAATCAGCTGTTTACTGAAAGCTTGGAAGTCTGAATTCACCTAGAGGTGCCTCAGAAGAAAGGCCTGGTGAAATACTTCTTAAAAAGCAGTTATTAAAACCCCTTTTGATCACAATTCTACTATATCTCATGCGGAGGACACCAGGAGTCAGAATAGACTCATTGGTAACCGGTGATTTCCTCCGGGCAGCCCTCTCGGAGGGTCTGCTTGTCTCCACAGGGACTCAGGAACTCAGAGACTCGCTCCGGCCCTAGCAGCAGCCTATCTAATCGTCGAATCACAGCTCACTAAGCTGAATGGAAAATAAATGCCCGAGAGCATCCCAAGTTCAGAGTGCCGAGGGCTGGGGGCTTCTCGCTCTCCTGAGGGGCAAACACACACACATGCTGGGATGTTCCCAGCTTCCGGCCCAGGAAAAAAAAAAGAAGACCTGAGCTGGGTGGAAGCGAAGCGCAATGAGTCGTCTGCAGGTAATTCCCGGCCCTGCGCTGTCCCCGATTCTATTTCAGAATCTTTACTTTCATCTTCCCCTATGAGTCTAGCAACACAGACGAAGCTAACCTCCCATTTGTGTCAGAGAATCGTCCTCTATTTGGATAATATGTCACTCTCGTCTCTGCTCCTTGCTGGTTGACTGAGTCACTTCTGTCTTCACTAAGGGAAGGCAGGGGAGGGAAAGAGTGGGCGTGTGTGCACCAGGGACGGGAGGGGATGCTGATCAGGAACTCGCAGGCTGGCGGCTCTCAGCTGTGTCGGAGGGAAACAGCGAAGGTGGGCTGGCCCTGAGCAAATTGTGAAGGCCACGTGTGGGCGCTGGCAGTTTCCAGTCTTCAATCATTCATTCCAGGAACCACAAAGCCAATTGAAAAAATATACACAGAACTTGTGTGTTTTCTTCAGAAACCCAGCTTTAAATTCCAAGGAACAAAGATGCTCACAGATGGTCCTACTCTGAATGAGCCCGAGGAATTCCGTGAGGAACCTGTACACGACTCTGTCCACGACAAGGTGCGGGCATTCACACCTCTGTGCGAGCGCTGCGGATTTGATCCCAGGTTGACGCACCTCGTGCACAAGCACCCCCTCTCTGTCAGCAGGGGCTTTTGTGTTGCAATGATGCTGACCAGGTACAAGCAGAGCTTCCAGGCTAAGGCAGACTAGGAAGAAAGGCCTGGTGACGTGCTTCTGAAAGTCAGTCAATGAAACCTTATGGAATGCAACAGTTGGTTTTGCAACTGATCATGGGGATGGCCTAGGACTAGATAGTGTTTTGCTCCATTGTGTGTCTAGTCACCGTGAATTGTGGACCAACTCAACAGTAAGTAACAATAATAAGACAGAAATGACAAAACTGCTCAGAGACACACAGACTGTATTACCTTGTTCTGGGACCAGAGGAGAGGAAGACAGAGTAGGAGCAATTTCCTCGATTCCTGTTTCCCTTTCCTCTTTGCCTTTGTCCCTAATCCCTCCCAACAGCACAGGATCCCCTCCCCTGGTTCTAGCACGGCCGATGTGATTCTGTGAGAAGCTTGCACCAGGTCTACCAGCTCAGGAGAGTGGGTGGTGAAATATCTGAGAATGTTGAGAGCAGGTCCAGAGTTGACGGCTTGTCATAGGCCATGGTGAGAATGCTCCACCCTGGAAACTGCCGACACTGCAGCTCAGCAACCCCCTCACTACTGAGTTGGTTCCTCAGCACACAGTTGGCCTTTGTCCAAATTCTGCAGGCTCCTGGAATGGGCGGAAGCAGAATGGGTTCTGAAGGAGTCCCTGGGTGGTCACAAATGGTTATGTTCTCAGCTACTAAGCCACAGGTTGGCATTTCCGATCCATCCCGTGGTCCCTCGGGAGAGAGTCCTGAGGATCTACTTCTGACGCCTCACAGTCGTTTAAAACCCTAGAGCAGGCAGGTCTTCTGTGACCTACATGGGGTTGTCATGGGTTGGAATTGACTCAGGAGGAAGCATTGATGGCTTGGGTTTTAGTGACGGGTCGTGAAGATTTCTCTCATCTTGTTCTCTATTCTGCATGGTCCTTGGACCTGACTGGACACCCCCCTTGGTAGAATCATGACAAGCCTTAGAAATGCCCTCACTCTCACACGCCCACAGGGTCACACGCTCACCCACGGGCGGGGAGCACGGAGGCCTGGGGCTGGGACCCATGAGACACTGCACAGGGTCCCACTGCACTCATTCTTGTTAGTTGTCATGGACTCGTTGCCGATTCATGGTGACCCCGTGTGTGCAGAGTAGACATGTCCAACATGGGCTTCTCAATAGCTGAGACCTTTCAGAAGCATCTAGGCAGGCCTCTCCTCTTCTGAGGCCTGGGTCGGGACCCCATCCGTTCCACTAGCCATGGAGCCACAGAGATTCCACGAGGCAAACCACCAACGTTGGAATCTCTTCAGACCATCCCCCACCCGGGGCCCTAACAGGAAAAAGGAACCGTCTCACAGTGCTTGTTGTTTTCCTCTCTCTGTTACTGTGGTGAATGAATGTCTAACACATCCTTTACCACTGCCACGCGCTTCCCACGCACCACTCCACGACAGGGATTCTGTTCCCCGTGCTGTTCGACCACCGTCCTGTTCCATGCTTCCCAGCATCCTTCACGGGAGCGCTGCGGGTCCCCTTCCCCCACCCCCCAATCTCCCTAGGTAAACCACTCGTCAAGGCTGCTCTCAGGTCGCGTGCTTCATCTAGATGTTTCCTTTTACGTGCAATCAGACGATCTCTGTCCCTTCATGAGCCACATATCCTGACCTGGTGAAGTAATTTTGAGAAGAGAAATCATCTTCCTGGATGCTGGAAAAATGAAAGAGCCAGAAATCTAACTAATTATTCTAACCTCTGTTTGCTGGTACCTCGCAGCCTTAGGGCGCCCAACACGCGGTGATGCGGACAAATGAGAAAAAGCCTTCCCATGCAGGCGACTGCTGACAATGAAGCAGGCGACACTGGAAACGCTCTCAGCTGGATTGACATGTCAGCTGTGCCTCCCATAGAAGAGAACACAGAACACCGTGACGGTGGACAGAAAAAGAGTTCTCCCGGAAGTGAGAACAGAGGTGGGGGG
>NW_022111372.1:29998860-30045966 GCF_000313985.2 Echinops telfairi | reverse complement strand
GGGGGGGGGGAGGAGCACGCACAGACGTCTGAAGCAGGGAAGAGAGCGGTGCTTGCTCCCTGCCACTCAGGACGTGTTGCTGTCAAATCCATGCGCCACGGGCTGGATACAAACCATCAGCCTTTAGGCTCGTGAGTAATCCGTGGAAAACCATATTCATTTCCTGTCTAAGGAGAATCCACTGTATGTCACTTAGTCCATTTGAAAACACATCAGGCACATGCTGCAACGTGGATGAACCTTAAAAAGAGGCTGTAGAGTGAAATATATCCATCACAAAAGGAAAAATGTTGTATGGTCCCACGGATAGGAAATGCCTGGAATAGCAAATGCATGGAGGGTCAAGTTTAGTTATTTTATTTTACTTCTTTTAAAAACACCTCAAATTTTCCTTAAAAGGAAAGTTTGTATTTCACCCTTTAAAAAAAATGATATCTAGGAAGTTGTTTTTTTTTCCATATGGATGTTCGTAGATAAGCTGTTTACAGCAGCTGATATGGGGGGGTGGGGGTGGGCTGGAGATGTGAATTAGCTCATTGCTCCTGATCCAATAGCAAATGCTTATCTCAGTTCTTCTGATCTTAGGTCCAATGCATTTCTCCTCCATGAAACCCAGACTAAGGACATGAATGCAGAAATAGATGTGTCAAATGACGGGACAGAGTAAAATAAAAAAAATTTTTAAAAACCTCCCTGCCATTAAGTCAATAGCTACTCATAGGGAACCGATAGGACAGGGTCCGACTGCCCCTGTAGGTTTCCAAGACTATAATTCTTCACGGGAGTAGAAAGCCCCAACTTTCTCCCATGGCACAGCTGGTGGGTTCGAAGTGCTGACCTTTTGGATCACAGCCCAACACCTAATCACTATGCCAGCACTGAGCAAAAATCTCTTCGGAATACCCCGAAATATCAACTGTCAGCTTCTCCAGAACCACACCAATTTAATAAAGTGCAAAATAGAGGTCTTTTAAATTCCAATCGAGTATTCCTCGGAATTTAAGCCACAGCTAAGCAAAAGTCATTTTGTTTTATTGATGTAGGAATTAGTGAAATCACTGAAATAGATCCAAGAGGATGCAAGCCTTCATAAGAAAGGAGGATGGCAGCATTAATCATGTGAAAATGCTAACTTTTATATTGCAAGTGCAAAGTTATGCAGCAGGAAACGTATCAATGGTGCATTAAAGGTAAAATCAAGGGATAAAAGTGATGCAGAGACATGCTGGCTTTCTTGTAAAATCAAGCATATCTTGTTAGAGCAGAGGAAATACCCTTTAATGCCTCCCCCTGTCCCTTTGGGCCAATGCTGGGTGGAGTCACCCAACAGGCTGTTAGTTGATCCTTAATCATCAGTTACATGGTCACTGCTCTGAGTGACCTGCCCAACACTTTCTCCTCCATCTGAAGCCCAGTTACTGCTGGTCCCTGGAGAAGGACAACAGAAGAGATGGAATTTCATTTTCCACTTGCTAGAATTCTGGACAGAAAGGAGTTTGTGGGAAGTGGGCTGAAACATTGGTCTAAAATTGGAACTGTGGATAACAGGAGGACTAGATGGACTATTCTTTCCTGCCATGGGAACTCACAATGGGTGTGGGTTGTCTGGGCTTGTCTAAATCTGTCTTGCCCCAGAACATGTGTGTGCCAATCTGGTGTCCACCAACCAAGAAGAAGCTGGTGGTTCTGAGTGAACCCAGCCCTGTTTGGAGTATTCGGCATGACACTGCTCTAAAATGTGAAGAGGAGAGCCTTTATCTCAGCTGTTGTTGTGTGCCCTCGTGGTGAGTCTGACTTAACAGCCGTGGAGGACAGAGAGCGGGCCGCACAGGGCTTCCTAGAGTGTCCATCTTTATAGGAGCCGACTGCTGGGTCTTTTCTCCCAGGGAGTCACTGGGGGTTCCAATTACCCACTTTTCGGTTCCCGTCAAAGCACTTCACCACTGTGCCAGCAGAGCTACAAGTGGAACAAAAAACTAGTTCTCACCTCTTTCTACCCTGCCCCTCCTCAAGACTGGAGAATCAGATCCAACTAACAGGCTCTACAGGGAGAAGGACCACAGCCCACTGATAGGAACTGGAAAGGGATGGAAAAGGCCGACATCATTCGGAGCTGAGGGCTTACCAACACTGCTGCTCCTTGCTTAAACCCTCAGCAGGCCTCTCTGAGAGCAACACTTTGCCCTTGTTTCCACCCCCCAACCCCCCAGCCCACGGGAGGTTTGGTTGGCATCTCCTCCACAATCTTCCATTGCTCCATTGCCCTCCCTCTTTGGAAAACCAGGATCTCATACTTCTTGCCTCTCCATTTAATCTTCTGTCTTCCTCCTCTGTCCACCAAGGAGATGGCTCTTGAGACATCCGTCATCCTCATGATCTTTCCCTGTAGGCTGATGTTCATCCTGACCACTCTGTTCAGAGTCTCCTCTGGTGTCTAGGCTGCCAAATCTTGCTAAAGGCCTCCCCTTGGGCTCTCTGTCCTGGGCCTTTCCTGTCTGCAGAGTGTCCTCACCTCCATTCACTTCCTCTTCCTCTCACTGCTACTTGCCAGATTCTTTCTGGGCATTTTCAAGGCCACCAAATGCCCATGAAAGTATTCACAGAGAGGGATGAGGGTTATTTGGTTAGGAGAATATCTGTGGGAGGAGAGCGGCCATTAACTTCCCTCTCAATTTTAAATGTCAAAACATTAAGATTGAATCTTAATGTCAGACCTTACATCACCCTGGCATGCTAGAATATTCCTGGACTCTTATCCACCATATAAAATGCAAAGCCACACCCTGATGTGAGATAATACACAGTGTTTGTGTTCTCAAATAGACTATTAACTTCCTGATGGGTTGAGACTGCTTCTGAAATTCCCACCACCACTTCTAAGATAATGTTGCACTTAGAAAAAGAATGCTTATACTAGCTAGAAATTTAGTACCTTCTTTGACCCAGCCACTATCATGGCTATCATTTGTTCAATGCATGCTAGATATCAGGTACTATAATTTATCATTTATTTCATTTTCAAAGTATTCCTATAAAGATAAGTCTTAGTCTCATTTGACAATCACTTCCTGGTTCCGAAGTCAATGCCTGGACACAGGCTATACTGCCCAACATGTATTCATGCATTTGATTTGCCCAATATTCCAGGTAAGTAGTCATTTCACCCCATTTTGCAAATTCAGACCCTGTGGCGCTTGGTCCCATGACAGCAGAGTTGCGATTCCCAGGTCTGCATCCAGACCACCACACGAGGGTTGTTAGGAGAAATACAGGGACTTGTACACTCAGAATAAAATGTCCCACCAAATCCCCGGTCTCTGCGGGAGGGAAAAGCCTGATGCAACCACCACTACAGAAACCATGAAAGGTGCAAGGGGCTCCATCGAAATCCCAAGGCCCCTGGCAAGTCACTTGACTTTCTTGTGCCTCATTTTTTGGTGTGTATTAAAAAGGAGGAAAGTGAAATTCATAACCTCCAAGTTTCCAGGATTACTGCTAGCTCATACCATGTCGTTGTGTGAGGTACAGGTAGTAGGTACTCTTTCCTCAGAATAGTTACTGGCCTATAACTTTGATGTGAAGTTTGCCAAGAAAAGCACAGATTGGATTTGAGCCTTTTGCTCCTTCAGTTAGGTGTCCTGTGTAGTAGACAACGGTGCACCGTGGTCCCGCAACATTCCTAATGGTTCTGTTGAAAGTTCTGATTGTAGAAAGTTCTTTAAAAGACACATCGGAGTGTAAAATGCCTTTCTCCTTTTGCCAGCCCAAAGTGACTGCCATTTAGGCCCTCGAGGAAGACAAATCGCATGTTTTATAGAGCCAGGTCAAGAAAGCATCTACATCAGTCTTCTGACGCAGTGATGAGCACCTCAGCTCTCTTCACTTTACTTTACTCAGCGTGGCTCCAAGCTAAAGCTTCACAAGTACCCCTCCGTCACGTACTAGCTCGTATGAGCTCTCGGTGAAGTAAATGAGAGTTGTTTGATCACACACACATCTCTATGAAGTGGCGCTTTTCAGTCTGCCTCTATTTCTGAACAGTGAAGCCCTGGTGGTGTAATGGTTACACTGTGGGTTGAGATCTGCATGGTCACCAGTTCAAAGCCACCAGCAGCTCCTCGGGAGAAAGACTGGGCTTTCTACTCCCATAAACAGTTACAGTCTCAGGATCACTCCGTGCGTGGGTCACTATGAATCAGCATTAACTCGATGGCATTGAGTTTGGTTTTTAGATTTCTGACTATAACAATCTTCCACAGTCACGATACTATAAGCACAGAATGAATTTTTTAAAACAGTTTATCTTCACACATCACACCAGACATAAATGGCAGGGATTATCGCGGTCCCTGATGATGGGAACGCATCAGATAAGACTCTATGCAAAAAGATAAGCACAAGAGCAAGGAGCCAAAAGAAAATCACTGATTTTGAACTTCAGGTACCCCTTCTAACTATAGTTCTGAATTACTGCTCAAAGATATCTAGATCCTAAGTGAGGAGCATTTCCTCCCACATGCTCTTCTCCATGTCTGCATAGGTGTTGCTTTGGCTGTTGTTAGGTGCCATCGAGCCAGTTCTGTCGACATTACTGCAGCTACGAGGTGTGCAGTTCGATGCACAGGCATCAATAAGCAGTGATTATATATACAACCTTCTGGAATTAATACAATGGAAAAACCCTAGTCTTCTCTCTGTAGATTCATAACCACCAACCCATAGCTTTTTGTAAGCCTTTTCCTAAAATAACACAGGTATGCATTTTAGAAGCTAATTCTCCCATCTCCTTTAAAAACATATATGTGTGTGTATGTATGTGTATATAATATATATAAATACATACATATACATGCTTTTATTGACCAGCAAAGATGGGTAAAGCTTTGCCTGATCCCTAATTAGTTGAATTCAGTTATTTGCGTTGGTAAATGGATATAGATTGATTTCAATACATCTGCTGAAATACGATTTTCTCAAAATCCAGGCACAAAAAATGAGCCAATTTGGAGGTCCTACATGCCACAAACCCTGAGAGAGATGGCTCCAAGATTCTTGCCCTGTCTGCATCCCTTCCTCCCTCGCATGTTGTCCCTCAGCTCGCTGAGAAGACGTTTCGTTCCTGGTCCTCTTCTTACTTACACTTCCACCATTGCTTCTTTTGTGTTTGCTGTTTGTTTGAAAGGGGAAGGTTTGACTAATTTTATATTGCTGAGAGCATACATAGTAAAACACCGTTTCTACCTCTATAATTTAGTGATACTGATGGCATCCTCCAAGCTGTACAACCAATGGCACCCTCTCTCATTACAAACTCATTGCCCCATTAAGGTCTCTATCCAGTCTCAAATATGTATTGTAAACCCCGTATAGCCTGTCCACCATTGCTTTTGATGACATTTTGTATCAACTTCTGTTTCATCAAACACCTTACTCCACTGGTTATCCCATATCTTTATGTGATCAACTTCTCCCCTTTGACTTTATCTCAATATGTAAATGTGTTCATCTACACATCAGTATGGAACATACACAAAGCTCCCCACCTTCATATATATACCCAAACATAAAGTTCCCCTATTTCACATATACACCTTAATCACATAGACACATAATGCCCCCACTTCAAATACAGCCCTACACCCCAAATGCAAACCACACGCGCGCGCGTGCACGTGCACGCACACACACACATGCATATGCGCATCCACTTGCCTTGTCCAGTTTCTTTGCCTTTTAACATATCCTCTACACTGTCTTTAATTTTTCATGAACTAACACTCCTCAACCCATTGCAATGTGGTTTAAGTCCCCATCACTCAACAGACACCACCTTCTCCAAGATCGTACTGAATCCCAAATGCCAAGTTCAATGCTCTTAGCAGCTCTGCTGCATTGGTTCTCATTATTTAAAGCATAATAGCATTATGTTTTCTACTGATATTTTAACTGCTAGAAGCATAATAAGGACAATTTAAATATAGAAAAATCTAAATGGAAAGCAAAAACACCCACAAACTTATAATTCAGAGATTAATCAAAATTAGCATGTTGGAGAACATCGTTCTATAAACACACCCGTTTGTACAGGAAGTTGAGTTATGTAAATTGAATTAGATATTTCATATTCTGTTCATTTAACACGAAGTCAGGGACATCTCATCAGGTAAGTAAAGACACACAAATGGATTCAATAAGTAGTTCTTGTGAACTTCCTGTGTGCCAGACACTTCTGAGGGGTCCTGAGTTCCTTCTGCGAATACAAGAGATGCAGATCTCTGCTCTTGGGAAACTTCCTTCTAACCTGATCGATACACGGAAGGAAGGAAGGAAGGAAGGAAGGAAGGAAGGAAGGAAGGAAGGAAGGAAGGAAGGGAATGGTGGTCCTTAGCCGTGGGGAACAGTGGCAGTCTTCTCTTCTTCAGTTTTTTATTCTGAACATGGCGAAGGTTTGCAGCACAGATCATGCATGACCTTT
Source organism: Echinops telfairi (assembly GCF_000313985.2). Taxonomy (NCBI): domain Eukaryota; kingdom Metazoa; phylum Chordata; class Mammalia; order Afrosoricida; family Tenrecidae; genus Echinops; species Echinops telfairi. Next base: position 30,039,491 of record NW_022111372.1, on the reverse strand, counting down.
ACATCTAACAATTCAGGCACACCTTATTGTTTGCAAGCCTTTTAGTGTCACATCACTTTTTCCTTCATTCTTTTTTAAATCATTTTATTGGGGGCTCTTACAGCTCTTATCACAATCCATACATACATCCATTGTGTCAAGCACATTTGTACATATGCTACCATCATCATTTTCAAAACATTTTCTTTCTACTGGAGCCCTTGGTATCAGCTCATTTTCTCCCTCCCTCTCTCCCTCATGAACCCTTACTAATTTATATTTTTTCCCATGTCTTACACCAAACTATGTCTCCCCTCACCCACTTTTCTGTTGTCCAACTCCTGGGAGGGGGTTATATGTCCATCATTATGATTGGCTCCCCCTTTCTCCCCACACCTTCCCCTTAACTTCCTGGTATTGCTATTCTCATTATTGGTCCTGAAGGGTTTATCTGTCCTAGATTCCGTGTTTCAAGCTCTTATCTGTACCAGTGTACATGCTATGGTCTAGCAGGATTTGTAAGGTAGAATTGGAGTCATGACAGTGGGGGGGTGGCATTAAAGAACTAGAGGGAAGTTGTATATTTTGTCGGTGCTATACTGCACACTAACTGGTTCATCTCTTCCGTGTGACCCTTCTGTAAGGGGATGTCCAATTATCTACAGATGGGCTTTGGGTCTTCACTCTGCCTCTCCCTCATTCACATGGATATGATTCTTTTGCTCTGGGTCTTTGATGCCTGATACCTGATCCCATCAATACCTCATGATCACACGGCCTGGTGTGCTTCTTCTATGTGGGCTTTGTTGCTTTACAGTTAGAGGGCTGCTTGTTTATCTTCAAGCCTCTAAGACCCAGACACTATATCTTTTGATAGCTGGACACCATCAGCTTTCTTCACCACATTTGCTTATGCACCCATTTTGTCTTCAGCAATTATGCCCGGGAAGGTGAGCATCACAGAATGCCAGGTTATTAAAACAAAGTGTTCTTGTGCTGGGGGAGTACTTGAGCAGAGGCCCAATGTCTGTCTGCTGCCTAATACATAACAAATAGATATACTGTATGTACATAGGTCTCTTTCCCAATTGTTATATATAAACATATTTACATATGTACATGCCTCTGTAAGTGTCCTTTGCTTCCTACTTCTTTCCTCTATTTCCTTTTACCTTCCTCTTGTCTCACTATCATGTCAGGCCTTCATTTGGGTTTCAGTAATTCCTCTCAGTTACATTGCCCTTAATCAAGCCCCACCAAGCATCCTGCGCCCTCCTTGCCATCGATTTTATATCACTTGTTGTTCCCTTGTCTCTGGTTTTGTTGGCACTCCCCTTCCTTTCCCCCGCCTTCCCCACTCCTGTCCCCCAGAACCATTGTTCCATTGTTTTCTCCTCCAGATTGTTTATCCTGTCTATTTAATCTAGATAGACATGCAGAGACAATAATAAGCACAAAAACAAGATAAAGCAAAACAAAACAACAAAAGAAGAAAAACCTATAAATAGTTCCAGGTTTGTTTGTTGACCTTTATGAGTGTTTTCCCGTCAAGTTTGATGGGGCACCACACCTTGGTCCCAAAGTCTATTTTGGTATTTCTTGGGGACTTCATTATTTTGCTCCGCTTGCTGCTCTGCTGCACGCCTTTAGTGTTTCGCCCCGGTGTGGTGGGATCAGATCTAGTACAATTCCTGCACTGTGCCTCCAGTGTTGTCCCTTGTAGCACTATGGGTCAGTGAGGGGTGTCATGCCTCATGGTGGGGCTGGCCCTATGAGCCTCTCTATGCATTGGCTGCTGTGAGCAGGAATATCATCCTCGGAGCTTGGTGGTCCAGGATGTGTTGCACTGTCTCTCCTTCATTCTTTGTTTGCTCCTGTGTGCTCTGATCAGAAGCGCCCTCTCCCCAAGCTGTAGCTTCAGTGCTGTCCTCTGAAGTGCATTCTTGGGAACTGGCAGGGGGGGAGAGGTTCCATGTAGTTGGGATTGGGGCCTATTTCGCTTAGCATAATTTCCTCCAATTCTTCCCATGAGGCAATGTGCTTCATGCATTCATCACTGCTTTTTAGGGATGTGTAGTACTGTGTTGTATGTATATGCCACAGTTTTTTAATCCATTCATCTGTTGATGGAAATTTGGGTTCTTTCCAACCCCTTGATTGTGAATTGTGCTGGGATGAACATTGAAGCACAGAGTGACATCACTTATTACACTTCATTGAGAAGGTGATCTGTGTACAAGGAGCTGAAAATCAAGTTTAATGACAGCATTTTATGCGTAGCCTCTGGAGAAGGATATCATGCTTGGTAAAGTGGAAGGGCCGTGAAAAAGAAGAAGTTCTTCCACAGACGGATTGACACAGTGGTTGCAGCAATGGGCTCAAGCACAGGCACAATTGTGAGGATGAAGCAGGACCGGGCAGTGTTTTGTTGTGTTGTACACAGGGTCACTATGAGTTGGAACTGACTCGATGTCCCCTCACAACAACAACAAGCACAGTATGCCATTTGTTATGTCTCTGGTCATTTGTTTACTAGTCTTCTGCTCATAGATATTTAAGTTTTTGTGAATTTTTCAGGCCACACTGCATGTCTGTACATGCAGTTTGTAAATGTTTGTGAAATCATCTCCTTAGAATAAATATCTAACCCAGGTCATAGATTCTTTTGTCATTTGTGGGATGTACCATCACCTTGACCTTCATTTGCAGTTCTGCTCCAACCTATAGGGTCAGTGTAGGTCAGAATCAACTCAATGGCATTGAGTTGGGTTTTGGTTTTTGACCTTCAGAGAGAGTGCCATTTTAAATATTCAATAATTCAAGCAAGGTTGCAGTTCCATTCATTCTCCCAAAAATATTCCACATCCTTTTTTTTCTTTCATTTAATAAAATGTGGTGGAAAATTTTAGGATAAAAATGTTATTTTGTCTTTCATTTTGTTTTACTTTGCTGCAGTTGGACCATCTTTCATAAGTTCATGAATGCCTTATTGGTTTCTTTTTTATTATTTAAAAAATTATCATTTAATTGGGAGTTAATACATATATCTTTTTATAGTTCAAGCACATCAAGCAGTATTGTACAATTGCTACCACAATCAGTTTCCTAATGTTCTTTTTCTTCCTGGACTCCTTAACATCATCTCCCTTTCACACACACCCTCAGCCACTGTACCCCTTCTCCCCTCACCCTGAAACCCTTATTCTACTTGCTGTCCAGTTTACTATTGAGGTAAGTGTATTGCTTTTGTAAACCAAGCACAAAATATTGTATGTGATGTCAATATTTTTTACGATGTGTCCTTTTTTTTCACAGACATCTAATGTTTTCCTATTATCATAGTTATCCAGCCCTTAAAAGAATTTCTAGATTCATACCATGATTTAAAAGACCTTCAAACACTGAAGACTTTTTTACAATACATCTTCTTTTACACTTTCTGTTGTTTAATTTTTCACATTTAAACAATATGGAATTTGTTTTGACATTAGGAGTAAATAAGGGATTCATAATTTTTCTAACAATTGATTAGTCAGCATGTGCTGAACAATGCTCCGTTTCTGTCTGTCTCCCTCCCGGGACTCCAGGCACCCATGGCTTCCTACCAGAGCTCTTACTTCCTTCTCCCCGTGCCTCCAGCATCACGTTCTCAGCCCTACTTGGCCTCTGCTCTGCTTCTCACTTCTAATGTAATGGGTTTCCAGGAGCTTGTCTTCTAGATTCTCTTCTCACTCTGCACAATCTCATTGTCACAACTTCACACCCATAATCACAACCTCCACTCACATGCACTGGTAACTTCCAAATCTAAAACCTAGTTCAGGTTTGCTCAAGGGTTCAGCCCTACACTCCTGAATTCCTGCTGCAGAGCTAACCTGGCTGTCTGCAGGCGCTGTATCTGAACTCCCTCAAACTAAAGTGTTCCGTTCTATTTTACATGGGGGAACTGTGAGTTGGAATTGACGAGATGGCCCCTACCAACAACTAGAGTCCAAACCAGTATAATCTTCGGCCTTCCATAATACATTTCTCATTGTCTGGACCATCTTACCTTCCCCACATCTTGCTGCTGCCTGCTCCCCAACACTGGATGTCTCCAACTTACACTAGTCTCCTGCGTCTTATTTTCCCCCAGATCCATTACTTCCTCTCCACCCTCGCAGCTGCCCCTCCTTTCAACTCTAAGCCATTTCCCCTTGTAATTGGCATCCCACTAATCCAGGGTTCTGCAAACTACAGCCAAGTCTGTTCCCCACTCTGATTTATGGCTCATGAGTTAAAAGCCAAGAATAGTTTTTGAGTTTGGGGTTTTTTTTATAGTTGTTGCTGTTTTCACATTCTTTAAGATTTCAAGAAATCTTTTTTAATTAAGTAATCTACGATAGAAGTCTTTGCTACCTACAAAGCCTAAAATATTTACTAGGTTTTACAGAAAGTTGGCCAACCCCTATGTCTAATCTATACTGTAGACCATGGCCTGTCAGTGGGATCTTTACAAAGCACATGAACTATTCAATCATATCACTCTCCAACTTGAAACCAGTCTCCTTGGGCGGGCCCCAATGCCCTCATCTCCCTGTTTATCCTCATCTCCCTCCATACACCATATTTCAGTAGCTCAGAACCACCGTCATACCAAAGCAATGTCATGCTTTCATCATGTTTGCACAGGCTGTTCCACTTCTCAAAGGCCTTCCACCTGCCAGCCTTTGTCCCTCAGTATGAACACACTCATGACTTCCTCGAACAAGCCCATCCTGCTGCTCCCACCCAGGACTTCCGGGTGCTCCTGCTGATACGCTCAGTGCCCATTTCCCTTATCTTTCTTTTCCCGTGGCTTTCACTTTGTTCCTCTAATCAGAGGAAATCCCTCCACATTTTGGGACCTCACTAATAGACACTGCATGAAAGATGCTTTGCATCTTACATTGCCCTTGGTCAAAGAGTGCTAGAGACACACTACAACATACTTTTGATTTAGGGCATTTCTCATTTTCCTTCTGCTGCTATAATAGAAATGTCACAAGATATGACTTCAAAGAACAAAAATTAATTTTTTTCAAAAGATCTTGGCCATGACTTCTAAACTCATTGTTTTCTGGGTTATAGAGGATCCTTATATGGTTTTTCGTGTGTGTGTGTGTGTGTGTGTGTGTGTGTGTGTGTGTCTGTGTGTGTGTCTGTGTGTGTGTCTGTGTGTGTGTGTGTGTACATAATAATCTCTTTAGAGTAATTATAACTCATAAATGATTAGGTTTAGGATCCAACTTATACTGGCTGACCTGAAATGACCAATTAATTACATCATGTCAGATTGTATTACAGATTGTGGTCATATTACATTATAGAAGATGATTAAAATTAGAATAGATGAAAAGTTTTATGATGCATTTGAGTGGTTACGCTGCATCTACAGACATGTGGATTAGGATTTGCATACGTATTTTGCAGTGGGGACATAATCCAATCCATAACAGGGTGGCAGGGGCCGGAGGGGAAAAACAGAAATAAAGTAAAAGAAAAGTTGGCTCAATCAGCTGGATCCTCTAGGGATGCACAAAAGCACAAGAGCCTCTAGTAGGTCATTTTCAATGAGAACCACGTGTCTCTGTCACTGAGGTCACAGCCATGACAACAGAAGGTGGCCTCTGTCCTTTGCCCCTGTGGCTCACAGCAGCAGTCTCTTGAGGTCCCCATGCTTCACACACCCCCTTCTCTCACAGTGACTCTGTGGCCAGTCACAGGGGACACACTGTGACCCTGACCTGTTCTACCACATGTGACCTACAATCCCACTGCTGCTTCCTGTGGATTTGAGTTACAGATTTCTCAGATTTGGGGCAAAAAAAAAAGTCTACTTCTAAAATTCTAGGTAAATGGCATGGGATGGCTTCAGATCATCTTTGTTATTGTTGTTGTTGTTGTTTTGAACTATTTAGCTCTTTGTATAGAAAAGACCTTAAATCAGAAGGTCGAGTATTAAATGAAGACGAGTATTTCCATTTTATTGTTTAAAGTCCCCCTGCCCCCTAGAATGTAAAGGTGATAGAATGCCAGTCTAGTCAATTTGATAAAATTGGGACATTTAGGGGATAAATCAAAGGCCCCCAGAAACCCATCACCCAGAGTTCCTCTCTTAATATTCAGGAGTGTTCCGTCTCATCTGTGGGAACATTGAGTACAGAGCGGAGTCTATACCTTGTTTTCCTCAGGCCTTCTATGGCATTACATTTTTTCAAAGTACTTTTTGAACATTGTCTTCAATACTGAAGTTTCAGCTGTAAAATTTATAAATAATTTAAAGCATTAACTTTTCAACAGGAGAGCAACCACAATTGGCCCGAACCTCCCTCGCCTTCCCAGAGACAAGGTTGAAACTAAAATGCCACATCATACCAAGGATGCATGGCTCCTTCCTGCTGGGGCTCCATCGGTCGTCGATATTTCTTTCTGATTAAATTTTAACATGAGATCACTTGCCACTTTAGCAATTTCTATGTAAATTGACCACATTTCAAACAGAAAGAAAGAGAGAAAAGGATAAGGCTAAATAGAGGTCAGCACAGCAGGGAGTTAGAAGTCACTTTTTTTCAAACTGGTATATGTTACACTGGAATAAAACCGAGTGCCATGGATCAAAATGTCCCACTCCCTCCCCACTCCACCCCCCAAAGATGTGTGAACTCGCCTGGGCCATGATTCTCAGAAGTTTAGAAGTCATGTACTTACATAACTTTCTTGAATGCTTCCTCCCCACCACTATCATGATCCCAATTCCACCTTACATATCCGGCTGGACCAGAGATGTACACTGGCACATATAGGCACTGGAAATACAGGGAATCCAGGACAGATGAACCCCTCAGGACCAATATTGAGAGTAGAGAGGTGGGAAAAGAACAGATTACAAGGTCTACATATAACTTCCTCCCTGGGTGACAGACAGCAGAGAAGTGGGTGAGGGAGATTTCAGATGGTGTAAGATATGACTAAGTGGGTTGGGGTTAGAAATTATCAAGGGTTCCTGGGGGAGGGGTGTGCATGGATGGAGGGGGAAAATTAGGAGCTGATACCAAGGGCTCATGCAGAACGCAGGTGTATTGAGAATGATGATGACAACATATGTACGAATGTGCTGGACACAATTGATGTATGTAAGGATTGTGATAAGAGTTGTATGAGTTCCTAATAAAATGATTTTTTTTAAAAAAAGAAAGATATAATCACCCCCTCTGATTTGACCTGGTGTGATCAGATAATCAGCTGAAGGGGGATTATGGTAGGAAATGACACCCTTACTCAGTCGTAGCCCTGATCCAATGTGAGGGGAGTTGCTTAGGTGTCCACACTCTCACAAGAGATAAAAGAAGACAAAGGCAAGCAGAGGAGGGATGTTACTACCACCAATGAAAGAAGAGCTGGGAGAAGAGAGCGTCCTTTGGATGCAGGGCCCCTGAGCTGAGAACCTCCCAGACCCAGGAGAAGATTGGTGCCAAGGCACCGTGAAGGTCATGTAGAAGCATCAACTAATAGAAACAAGTACTTTCTCATCGAACTAACAGAGAAAGAAAGCCTGGCCCTAAATTTAGAACTTTGGAATCCTAAACTGAGAAAATCTGTTTTTGTTAATGACAACCATTTGTGATATGTCTGTTACTGTGGCACTAGGTAACCTAGACACCCAGGAAAGTAACTCACAAGTAACAAAAAGCAAGTTGCAAGTGAACTCTTACTCAATAGTAATTTCATGTGTGTCAGGGAACTGTTCTCCATAGGGTTTCAAATGACTAATGTTTGGGAAATAGACCTTCAGGCTCTTCTTCCAGGACGCCTCTGGGTGGACTCAAATGTCCAACCCTTTGGTTAGCAGTCCAATATGTGAACTCTTTGCAACACCTGGGGACTCCAAAGCAAACCATCTAAATTCTTTCCTCCATCTCTTTGCACAGCACTTCACAGTTAACAGGGGAGTCCTGGTGGCACTGTGGGCTAGGCGCTGGGCTGCTAAATGAAAGGTCAACAGTTCAGATTCACTGGCTGTTCTGAGGGAGAAAGTTGAAGCTGCCTGCTCCTGTAAAGACGGACACCCTTGGAAACCCTAGAAGGCGTTCTAGGCTGGAGGAAGGGGCTCAATGGCAGTGCATTTTTCGGGCTTCGTCATTAACAAGGAGTTTCTTTGAGATTCTCTTCTTGCCAGCCCATCCCCCTGGTTCTACACGGGCACAACATGGCAGAAGGTCAAAGGTGTGCGAGAGGAGGGTGGTCAGAAGGTGTCTGTGTGGTCGGTTGAGCAAGAATGCAATACAAGTGTCTGCTTTCCTGACTGCAGCTGCACTTGCTATTCAAAATGCTACTTGGAAACAATTCACATCACCCTCTCACATTCACACCTGGCATTCTGAGAGAGACAAAAGCCATCATTAATATTCCTTTCTGTGTTTTCCAGGCAAGTATTTGCACACATAAATTGGAGGTACTATCTGAGACCTCGATTGGCCCAGTCTTCCTTGTTCAGTGATAGTCCAGCCATAACCATTGCATTCTGCCCCTTCCCTCCATGCCCCAAATCCTGCCCAAATCCTACCCACTCCACACCACTTCTTCCTCACTGACCTCTTCCTTCTTGGCCTCTTGGGGAGCCTATTTTAGCGCCTTCTAGTGGAGTTATCAAGTAAGTGTTATACCACTAGCTGCAAGGTTGTTGGTTCAAACACACTAGCCTTTGTGTTAAAGAAAGCTGAACCTGCCTGCTCCCAAAAAGATATATCGTTTTGGAAACCCTGTACCGGGTAACTAAATCAATTAATGTGAATCAGAATAGACATGATGACAATGAGTTTGGAGTTTTTAAATTTTACTCACTCGTTACCCTTCCAAACAGGTTCTTCAATTTCGAGGCAAACAGTCACTCCTATTAATGTTGCACCAGCAAAGGGGAAAGGGCATAAATGTACGGCCTATGCTTTCCCCACAACATTTTTAGGGTATGAACTGTCGCTGAAGACTATTGAGGATCAGCTATTTTGATGAGTTCACTCCTGCCCACAAACAGTTAAGCAAGTGCTCAACCACTAGGCTAAAGTTTGATGGTTCCAACCCACCCAGAAGAGTCTCAGAAGTAAGGCCTGGCTATCTGCTTCCAAAAGGCCATCACCTTGAGAACCCTGTGTAGCAGTTCTACTCCACAGATGTGGGGTCACCATGGGGCAGAATGGACTCAATGGAAGCTGAAAACAATGGCTCTCACTTCCCCAGGGCTCAGGGTGGCGTTGGCATGGTCAGGCAGCTGACCATGTCTCCTGAACCCTTGTAGTGCAATTGCCAGCAAGACCTCCCAACCTTGTGGAGCTTGAGCCAGCCATCCTCCCACGTGCAATCATATTTGGATACTCTAACTCCCACTGTAGGCAAAAATTAGCTGGGGGAGCTCAGTCATGACTTTTCACGGCCAAAAAAGCACAGACGCCCCTACGAGTGGGAGGTGCTGCAGTGAGCAGGGGCACTGGCTTTGACCTCCTTCCAGATACTGCACCCCGCTTGCAGCTGGCCCCAGCCCAGCTGCGTCTCTCTGACTCCTGCCCCTTGTCAGAAGAAGAAGGAGGAGGAGGAGGAGAAGGAGCACGAGGAGGAGGAGGACGAGGAGGACGAGGAGGATGAGGAGGAGACAAACAAAGGTGCTCCCTTACACATTAAGGGCTCTTCAGGGCGTTGATGTAAAAATCAAAGCTGACAAACACTACAGCAGCCTCTGCAGACCAGAGGCTGCTTTTTTCTTGTTCTGGAAGATGTAAACAGATCTATGGGATTGATTTTTAAAGAAACTAGCCAACCATGAGAAAGGTCAAACTCTATGTTAAGTTGGTAGCACCCATGTCCCATCTCCAGCTAATCCCTCACTCAGATACACGGTGTATTCTCATCAGGCTCTATTTCTCCTCTAACCAGGGGACAATACACAGCTGTAGAAAAAAGTCCAGCACAGTCAAAGGATGCAGAATGAAAACCTGGGGGGAAGGAGGGTTGGAGTGGGGTGTGGGGGTGGTGGGCAACAGGACTGCTCGTAAAACTTTGAGGAAGCTTTAAAATTATTGGCCAAGTAATTGTCCACATGGTTTCTATGTGCTTAATCGAAAGACTCATTCCAAGATTCCAGGAAAGCTTTCCTGATTGGTCATTAATCCAAAGATATTTATCATAAAGGTCATCAAGAAAGAACATACAGGGGTGAGATGTTGAGGGAGGACCCAAATCAAATGTGCAAACACACGGTGAGAAAATAATTTCTAACACTTCAAGCAACAACAACAACACCCTAGCCAGGACCATTTAAAACTAAAAATGACCATTTAACTAGTTATTCTCAGAACTTCACTCAAAACTGCTGCAGGAAGTATGAAAAAGCATCACCAGAGAACACCTACTGTGTGACTGTTTCATGCCAGGCACTGCCCCGGGTGTGGCATCTTTATACCTTCCAACAACCATGTGAGTCGGGTGCTGTGGCCGCCACTTGATAAATGTGGACCCTGGGCCTCAGTGGATCAGAGAGCAGAGTCAGGAGCCCACAATTGCTAAGAGATAGAGCCAAGATGGTCTGAACCCCAAGGCAAATGCCTTTCCCCAGAGCTCCTGCTCCTGCTCGCACCCAGCAACTAAGCAGACAGATGCGGAGACAGCCCGCTGGAAGAGCTGGCGCAAGGGAATCTGCCAGCCAGGGCCCGTTTCACAGCAGGAAGCTCTGTCCTGAAGGAGGGCTGGTGACGTATGGACACAAGCTAGACCACAGGATGCAGCACTGCAAAGCCACCAGAGCCCTCAAAGTCTGCATCTACTTAGTCCATGAAAGTGGTTCAGTGCTTGGCTGCCAGCAGAAAGGCTGGTGGTTCAAAGTCACCCACAGGTGCCTTGGAAGAAAGGCCTGGTGATCTACTCCCCCGAAGTCAGCCCATTGAAAACCCTGTGGAGCCCAGAATGACTCCATGGCCAGGGGCTCTGTTTCTGGTTGACTTTCTTTCCATAGCTACACAATGGTATTTTGTTTTTCCACTATATTAAAAAAATGTGTGGTTTCTATGATCCTTTAAAAGCCAGCATGTCATTTGGGTTTTCCTTTCTTTTCTTTTCTTCAAACCATCAGCTAATGTCCTGGAGGGGGACTCCATGGATCAGGATGTGGAGAGCCCTGTGGCCATTCATCAGCCAAAGTTGCCTAAGCAAGCGCGGGACGACCTGCCACGACACATCAGCAGAGATCGGACCAAAAGGAAGATCCAGAGGTACGTGAGGAAGGACGGGAAGTGCAACGTCCATCACGGGAACGTGAGGGAGACCTATCGATACCTGACTGACATCTTCACCACCTTAGTGGACCTCAAGTGGAGATTCAACCTGTTCATTTTCGTCATGGTTTACACAGTGACCTGGCTCTTCTTTGGAATGATCTGGTGGCTAATTGCTTATATCCGAGGAGACATGGACCACATAGAGGACCCCTCGTGGACTCCCTGTGTCACCAACCTCAATGGGTTTGTCTCGGCCTTTTTATTCTCAATAGAGACAGAAACCACCATCGGGTATGGCTACCGGGTGATCACAGACAAGTGCCCAGAGGGAATCGTTCTCCTCTTAATCCAATCTGTGTTGGGATCCATTGTCAATGCATTCATGGTGGGATGTATGTTTGTCAAGATATCTCAACCCAAGAAGAGGGCAGAGACCCTGGTCTTTTCCACCCATGCGGTGATCTCGATGCGGGATGGGAAACTCTGCCTGATGTTCCGGGTGGGGGACCTGCGGAATTCCCACATCGTGGAGGCTTCCATCAGAGCCAAGTTGATCAAATCCAAACAGACCTCGGAAGGGGAGTTCATCCCCTTGAACCAGACCGACATCAATGTAGGCTATTACACGGGGGATGACCGCCTATTTCTGGTGTCGCCGCTGATCATTAGCCATGAAATTAACCAACAGAGTCCTTTCTGGGAGATCTCCAAAGCCCAGCTGCCCAAAGAGGAACTGGAAATTGTGGTCATCTTAGAAGGAATGGTGGAAGCTACAGGTAAGCTACACGTTGAAATATCTGTGGGAAAGATGCTCTTTTTTTTTTTTTATTTAAAGATGAGATGCTCATTGTAAAGCATGGGCTAGCCGGATGTGACATTCTTATTTACTACAAAGTGTGAAAAGCTGACCCTCCCCCTATTGACACCGTCCCACGTGTCCTATAACCTGAAGTTCATGCACCATGAATTCTAACCATTTAACTTTTAAAGCGCCTTTGAATGATAAATTAATGAACATAAAATAGCCCACATTTGCTATATTTTTAATTTCCAAATATTTATTTCAATTAAAATCCCATCTGTCTGTTAAGAGCATTGCTAATCCAAATACTTGGGGTTATTTATTACAATACCGAAGAATTAAGGCAAGCCTTTCAAAGGCAGCCTGACAAACTGCTTTAATAAAAAGACAATTTCCCTCTCTTTCTTTGAGAGTTCTTGACAAGATCCATAGCATACAGTATGCTGCCTTTCATTTGTATCAAAGTGATCATTCCTCTCTCCTCCACCTGCTATGCGCTACCTGGTAAACCCCCAGTAGACATAGAAGACCCAGTAGCGAACTCCAGGAGGAAAAGAGAAAACTTAAGACCCATTCATCATAATCCAATTGTCCTTTCTGCTGTTAAGGTTAGTCATTGGGATGTTTGGGGGAAGATGAAATATAGAAAATGGTCTGTTTGTATTGAAGTCACTGATTGTCGGTACTCACTCATAGCTGCATTTCACATGTGCTAACCTCCCAACGGCAAAACATGTTTTCCTCATTTCTATCTGTAATGCCCCCCAAAGCAGAGCCATAAGCTCTGACTTAAACTAAGAATAGGTATAAGTAGCAAGGAACCCTGGTGGCACGGTGGGATATAAGTTGTGCTGCTAACCAGAAGGTCAGCAGTTTGAAACCACCAGTCGCTAAGCAGGAGAAAGATAAGGCTTTCTACTCCCATAAACAGTTAAAATCTCAGAAACCCACAGTTCTACCCTGTCCCAGAAGGTCACTAAACCGGAATCAACTTGATGGAAGTGAGTTTGATTTTCTGTTAGTTTGAGGTATAAACCCTAATACACGAACTCCTTATAACTGTTCTTCTGGGTTGCTTATAGTAGGCCTGGAATCTAATATCATACAATATGCCGTTGCTGCTGTGGTTGTTATTGTGGTGGTTGTTGCTATTGGCTGCTGTCAAGTTGGTCCCTGACTCATGGTGGCCCTATGTCCAACAGAATAAAATATTGCCCAGTGGTGCTATAGCAACTTCATTACTGGTTGAGGATTGGTCCATTGTGATCTTTAGGCATTTTCATGGCTGATGCTTGGAAACAGATCACCAGGCCTTTCTTTCTCATCGATCTTGGTCTGGAAGTTCTGCTGAAACCCATTCAGGAACATAAGCAACATGCAAGCCTCCACGGACAGACAGGTGGTGGCTGTGCCTGAGGCGTATTGAACCCAGATCTACCACCCAGAAGGTGAAAATCCTTCTCTGTAGTAATCTCCCAGAAACCATAGCCACCACTGCATCTTTATAGTTGGTACACAATCTGCCCTGGAGTGCTTTTTGGTCTTCTCCTGGAATCACAAGATTGGCTTATGTAATCTGAAAACGCATGAGCCACACACAGTCTGGGGTTCTTCACCAACACAAGCATGCCACCTAACCTGGGTATCCTTTTCAAGCGAAAGCCACTGGTCCCATGTTCCTACCTCCTAATGCCCCAGAGGCGAGTCCATAACCACTAACTAACAAATGTCTCTTAGGGTAGCATACATTTCTGTGAATAGGCATACGATGTAATGAATACTGAATCAAAACCTTTAAGTGGAGCTCAGTGATAAGAGGTCTCTCCTTCGAATAAAAGAAGCATGCATGTTCTCATCAAGGAGCCCTGGCAGCATAGTGGTTACAAGTTGGGCTTCTCACTGCAAGATCGGTAGTTCGAAACCACCAGCCACTCTCGGGAGAAAGATGAGACTTTCTACTCCCATAAAGAGTGACAGTCTCAGAAACCCACAGGGGCAGTTCTACCCTGTCCTGCAGAGTCACTAAAAGTCAACATTGCCTTGATGGCAGTGAGCTTGATTGGGCTTGGTTTGGGCGGGTGGCTCGTCAGAGGGGCTGTAAGGAATAACAAAAGGATTGTTAGGAAATACTATATACATGCTGCAAACATATGCCTATGGCATAACTTTTAGGAGTTCTGTGGCACAGTTAGTGGGAGAAAGATGAAACCCTGTATATAGTGGCGATGAATCAGAGTCGACTCAAGGGTAGTGGGGTTGGATGATGCAGTCAAGGAGCCCTGGTGGAGCAGTGGTTAAAGCACTCTGCTACCAACCAAAAGCTCAGTGATTTGAACTCACTAGTCACACTGGGATAAATGTAATGCTGTCTGCTTCTAGAAAGATTTGCAGCCTCGGAGACCCTGTGGGTCAGTTCTTCTCTGTCCTTTAGGGTCTCTGGATCAGAATTGACCCGATGGCACTCGGTCTGGGTTTGGGCTGGCATCGTCTTGTGTGACTGTAGAGGATAGGGGGAGCAGGGACTGTGGGAGAGAAAGAAAACCCGTTGCCATAAAGTGGTTTCTGACTCCTGGTAACCCCTGCGCGTCAGCACAGAAGTGTGTGCTCTGCAGAGTGTGCTATGGTTGAAGTTGTTGTTTTGTTTTAAGTAGTAGATCATCAGACTTTTCCAAGGCATCTCTGGGTAGACTTCAGCCTCCATCCTTTGCATTAGGAAAGTACCTTTGGCCACCCAGGGACTCCTGAGGAGGAAGAGCGCGGAGGAACTTCATCCAGCCTGAACTTGTCTTTTTCACACAGAGCAGAAATGTCAACCTGGCTGAGTCCAGGGTCTCTGGGTCCCCCTAGTGGTCAGCACTGCGATGCCAGCTGTAGCCATATGAACTGACCCCTGATCTTAGCTGCTCCCTAGAAAGGCTCCCAATAGGTCAAAAGGGAGGGAGGCCTTGGACGAATCTTTTGTTAATGTTGCGTCTTTGATGTCAAGGAGCAAATGCCACTCGAAATGTAGCCTCTGATGTTGCTTTGAGCTTCAACTTGCAGGAACTCGGTATTATGCTCCCTCCACTCTACGCCCGAGCTCAAAAATAAAATAAATGAATATGAAGTAAGCAAATAACCCTGGTGATGTGCCTGAGTCAGAATGCTTCTGGGGGCAGGCCCTGTCCTTCTGATGACAGCGTGTAATGAGTGAGGCTTTCCAAAGGGAGATAATTAGCAGTGATACCTGCCTCTGAGCTTTGAGTGGCCTTTGAGCCACTTTCTTATAGAAAACTCAGGAGTTGCCAGCAAAAAGGGTCAAAACTGTCACAGTGGTTTCTGTGAAAAGGCAATTGCAACTAATTCCCGTGGAGTCCCAGGATGGCAAAATGGTTAACATTCTCCACTGCTATGTAGGAGGTTGAAGGTTCACGTCTACCCTGGAAGTGCCTTAGAAGAAAGGCCTGGTGATCGGTTTCTGAAGAAAACAAGCCACTAAAAACACAACAGAGTACTGTTCTACTCGGACACACCTGGGGTCACCATAAAAGTTAGAGTTGACTCAATGGCTCTGGAAAGGGCTAATTCTCTTTTTAAAAAATTCATTTTCTGATTTCTGGAAAATAAGAGAGGGGAGGAATGTTCTAGAAAGTTCTGGGGACTACCATGGAAGCTGGGCATGTGTCTGATAGAACTGGTAAAGATTTGATCTCTAAAAATTCCATAGGGTACTTTGTCTTTATGAATAAAAAGTACGATTAGGATTTATGGGCAGTAAATTTTTGGTGGGGGGAAGCAGAATAATACTTTGATTCATCAAAATCATGGGGGAAAGACTGAAGGCGGGCCAAATACACACCCGAGAAAAGCAAATCCACTAGCGTCTAATTATTCTTTGTACTGCTGGGTAGGAAATCTGGAGCCATAAAAATGGCAGACCAACACAAAAACCGCTTCTGCTTTGCTCTTGACTTTATTCAGCAATGTCTCATTTGACCTTAACCTACCGTGCCCAAGCACTCTCAATGAATGAGGCTTTCTCCATGATAAGCCCCAAACTTCGACCTCAGGGTAGTAAATACCACCTTCTTCTCATGTGCCTATGTAGCACTTGGGGAGCATTTTCTGGGTGTCTAAAGTGTCCTACAGTAGGCGGACCACCTGGGAGTCCTTCCATTGCTGGGGCTCATGCTCACCTTGGTAGTGCTGTGCTTGGTGCTGCTGTGCTTGGTGGTGCTGTGCTGTGCGCTATTATAGGTGGGATTTAAAACAAAACAAAACACTCACTGCTCTGGAGTGATGCCGACGCATAGGGACCCAATAGGCTGGGTAGAACTGCCCCTGTGAGTTTCCCAGACTCTAACTCTTTGTGGGAGTAGAAAGCCCATCTTTCTCCCTAGGAGTAGCTGGTCGTTTCGAACTGCTGACCTTTCTGTCAGCAGCCCAACTCATAACCACTACACCACCATTAAATTGCTTCTCAAAAAAAGATATGCTAGAATCCCAGTCCTGACCATTGTAGATGTGAAAATAGGGCTTTCTTTGTTATGCTGTTGAAACCATATCAGCATAGGGTGTGTCCTGATCATAATTATTTCTTTTAAAAATTCATTGTGAATTAAGTGAAGCTTTGCAGAGCAGATTAGAGCTTTACATTCAACAATTCACGCATTTTGTTTCAACTCATCCACTGCCGTGCCCTCAACGCCCACACGCACGCCGCCCCTCGTGCCACGCCCTTCCTGTGGTTGCTGTTGCCATCCCTCCATCGTTCCTCACTCTCCGGACTTTGTCCAGGGGTGATGGCTGCCCTCTGGATCTTAACCATCGGTTATTCTAGCGCAAGAGTGCGCTCAGCTTCAGACTTGAAGAGGAAGGGCCATATTCTTGACGGACTCGACAGTCTCCATCCAACCAGCAAGCCTGGTCTTTCTTGTTTTATGATTTTCACATTTCTCTATGATGGAGTTTCTAGTGTGATCCCTTTCAGAGCCATCGGTGGTGGTAGCTGGGCCCCATCTAGTTCTTCTGGTCTCGGTGCTGTGGAGCCTGATCCTCATCATCCCTTCTGAGTGACAGAAGAGCGGACTAGATACAGAGGCAAGCATGCTCAAACAGAGGGAAGATATGTGAGGCTCCTGAAGAAATAGGAATACTAGGGCTACAGACCCCAGGGTCCCAGATCCAAGACAAGGATCTTCTGAGAGGCCACTGAGAGAGAGAGAGAGCCTGCTCCTTGAGTCTGTGCCTTGATTGGGGACATAGGGCTTCCAGGACTGTGAAATCATAAATGTGTTGTTTGAAAGCCACCCACTTGGGGTCTCTCAGGCGTGGCAGCCCTGGGAAGTGAAGGGTGCATCCAGGCATCGTATTCCAGTTCCAGCTGCTTGCGGGCAAGCCTGCTTTGTTGCAGCCGTCAGTCTGGCTCCTCTCTAAAACCCAGGAGTAAGCCCCTTGAGGACAAGAAGCAAGTCTGCAGGTGTCGGCCCTGGGCCCTCTGACCTTCCTAACGGGTCTCGGGTCTTGGTCCCCCCAGGAGTCAGGAGGATGTTAGTGGTGGCCTCTTGAGGACCTTCCAGTCATGTGATTCTATTTATGAGCATGAATCGAACCCTGGAACAGTCCGACACCAGCCACCCAGACATCTGGAAGCTGTCCACGTCTCATCCCACAAATATATTTCTAAAGGGGGAAGTTCTTGTTCTTGACACATGGGCAATTTTGAGATAGTGATGTTTACAGAGGCTTCAGGGCTACGTAAACAAATAAGCTCAGCAGCTGTGGCAAATGGCGTTAAAATAGTAAAGCCTTCATATACACTGCTATTTATAGAGAGTAAATTGGCTGAGAGGCTAGATGACAGCCCATAGCGCTGGGCCCCCTGCCAGCCTGGCTCCCACTATAGCCTTTCTGATTGATGAACGTCCAGATTTACCCCCCAACAATTATGCAACTGTGCCAGGCAGCCCTTCCCAGCTCCTCAGCCATGTGGCTCATGAGCATGATCCCTGCAAAACATTTTATGTACACAGGGGTTTTGAAAAGTTCATGGAAAAATCACATCTTCTTTTAATTCCATATTTCCATGAGCACTTTTAAGACTTTCCCCCCATCCCTGGAATTAAGTTACTAATAATGCATCACTCCACTTCAGTGTGTATCTCTGCTACATATATAAGACATGCTGTTTTTTCTCTTTTAAAACAATTTTTGTGCGGCCCCACCCCCACACCCAGAAGAATGCACTTCAGAGGACAGCACTGGGGCTATAGCTTGGGTCGAGGTGCAGTCTGAGTAGAGCACACGGAGAAATGAGAAGGGATGGAGAAGAAGGGGAGCACATCCTGGCCCACCAAGCCTCGAGGACAGGATTCCTAATCTGAGCAGACAATGCACAGAGAGGACCATACAGGGCCAGCCCCACCACAAGACACAATGTCCCTCACTACACCATAGTGCTGTGGAGGAACAACACTGGAGACGCAGTCGGGAATTGTGCACAGTCTGACCCCATCATGAGGGGGCGGAAACACTGAGGGCATGCAACAGAGCAGCAAGGGGAGCAAAGTGATGAAATCCCCAGGGAATACCATCAGACTCCACTGCAAAACACTCATAAAGGCCAACAAACAGAGCTCAAACTATGTATAGGCTTTTCCATTTTTGTCAGTGACTTTCTTTTTGTTGTTGTTGGTGGTGGTCTTGACTTCCTTTGTTGTTTTATTTGACTTTGCCTGGCTTGTACTCTTATTAATGTATCTGCATGTCTATCTAGGTAAGATAGGCAGGATAAATAATTCGGAGATGAAAAGAATGGGACCAATGGTTTCAGGGGCATATGGGAGAAGGGGAGGGGAGAGAAAGGAAGGTGAGGGGTGGGGTGGGGTGGGGGGAACCAACTTAGGGACAAGGGAACAACAAGTGAACTAAAATCAATGGAAAGAAGATCATAAAATGCCTAGTGGGGCTTAATCAAGGGCAACGAAGCAGCAAGGAATTACTAAACCAGAATGAAGGCCGAACATGATGATGGGACAAGAGGAAAGAAAAAGGAAATAGAAGAAAGAACCAGGAGGCAAAGGACATTTATAGAGGTCTAAATACAGGCATGTACATATGTAAATATACTTATATATAACCATAGGGGAATAGAACTATGTGCATATATCTATATGTTAAGAATTAAGGTTGCAGATGGACATTGGGCCTTGACTCAAGTCCTCCTTCAACACAAGAACACGTTGTTCTAACAATCCAGTACTATGTGATGCTCACCTTCCCGAAACGATTACTGAAGACAAAATGGATGCATAAGCAAATGTGGTGTAGAAAGCTGATGGTGCCTGGCTATCCAAACATATAGTATCTGGGGTCTTAAAGGCTTGAAGATAAACAAGTGACCATCTAGCTGAGAAGCAACAAAACCCACGGACAAAGCACACCAGCCTGTGTGATCATGAGGTGTTGATGGGATCAGATGCCAGGCATCTAAGACCCAGAACAAAATTGTACCCAATGTGAATGGGGGGATTGGGGTATGGAGTGGAGACCCAAAACCCATCTGTAGACAATTGGACATCCCCTCACAGAGGGGTCACAGGGAAGAGATGAGTCAGTCAGGGTACAGTATAGCACCAATGAAACACACAACTTTCCTCTAGTTCTTTGGTGCTTCCTTCCCCCCACTATCATGACCTCAATTCTACCTTACAAATCGGATTAGACCAGAACATGCATACTTCTACAGATAAGAACCCATAACACAGAGAATCCAGGATAGATAAACCCCTCAGGGCCAACAAAGAGAGCAGAGATACCAGGAGGATTAGGGGAGGTTGGGGGGAGAAAAGGGGAATCGATCACAAGGATCATTCTATAACTACCTCCCAGGGGGATGAACAACAGAAAAGTGGTGAGGGGCGACAGTGGATAATGTAAGATATGAAAATAATAATCTATAACTTATCAAGCATTCATGAGGGAAGGCAGACGGGGGAGAGAGGGAAGAAATGGGGAGCTGATATCACGGGCTCAAGTGGGAAGAGAATGCTTTGAAAATGATGATGGCGGCATATGTGCAAATGTGCTTGACACATTGTGATAAGGGATGTAAGAGTCCCCAAAGTTTTTTTTTATTTGTACAGGTATAATTGATATATAATATGTAAAGTGAAATTTTCCATTTGTTGTGGCACCTACATACAGCCATCAGCATATTCAAGATAGTAAACAGATCTGTCGCCCCCAAAGATTCCTCATGTCCCTCTTTTAGCCCTTCCTCTGCTAGTCCTGCCGACCCCCTGCCCAGGTGGCCACTGCTCTGCTTTCTGTCACCAGGGTTAGGTGGCTTTTGCCTGTTGTATGCATGGCTCTCATTCCTGGCTGGTCTTGGTAGTATTATCCACCTAACTGCCTTTATCAAGAGGCCCTGGGGGCGGAGTGGGTTGCTAGCTATGCGACCAGCAGTTCAAAACCACCTGCTACTCCACAGGCTTTCTGCTCCCGTAAAGAGTTAAAGTCTCAGTTGTGCTCTGTTCTATACAGTCGCCATGAGTTGGGATTGACTGACAGCAGAGAGTTTGGTTTATTTTGTTTGTTTAAAACCCTTATCAAGAATCCACTTTTGTTCACTGCTGAGTAGTATCGCTCCCTTTTTACGACGACTAGCTGAACGGTTGGCAGCTGGAATCCACGCAGTGGTGCCATAGTAGAAAAGACGGTTGATCTTCTTCCATCAGATTACACCCATGAAAACCTTAGAAAGCACACTTCTACTCTGGCACAAGCAGGGTCATCATAAACCAGAACTGACTTGATGGAAATTTTTGTTTGTTTGTTTTATGGGTTTTTTTTAATAATAGCATTATGACACCCAAAATAATTAACAATCATCCCTTCAGATTCAGGATCCAGTACACATTATAGTTATATTTCAAGCAATCTATTTGCTTAATTGGGATCCAACTAAAGTTAACACACTGTGGTTGGTTGATATCTCCTTTAAGCCTCTTACTATGTGGGTTTTCCCTCCATCTCTGGTTTATGTTTTTCTTTCCTGTTAATTTTTTTCTTAAAGGAGGAAGAGACTTTCTGAAAGACTTCCATACTGCAGAGCAAACTGGGGATACTGAGGGCAGGGAGGAAAACCACCTAGTTAAGGCAATGGGACATGAGGAATTGTTTCTGGAATAGGGGGTAGGACTGACTGACTGCACAGGCAGCTTCTCTGCAGATGCCCCGGGAGCAGGGCTAGTGCTCACTCTAGGAGCAAAAGGCAAGCTTCCCTTCCATGGTAAATCTGGTCTATCACTGTTGTTGCTGCTGTCTGCCATCAGGGAGACCTTATGTATAACATATATGGGGCAGCCCTAGTGGCTAACGTTAAGGTCAGCAGTTGGAAACTACCAGATGCTCTGCAGGAGAAAGATGAGGCTTTCTACTCCTGCAAAGATTTATAGTCTCAGAAACCCACAGGGCCAGTTCTACCCACCCTATTGGGTTGCCACGAGTCAGAATTTGTTCAATGACAGTGAGTTATTTGGTTTTATAACTTAAATGTGTGTAGAACGTCTCACTTTGGTGATGAAGATGAACTTTGACCCAAGCCATCGTATATTCAGTCACTTCATATGCATGGGAAGCTGGACAACGGAAAGGAACGACTAAAGAAGAATTGATGCTTTTGAATTGTAGGGATAGCAATGTATATTGAAGGTATTGTAAACTGGCAAAGAGCCAACAAATCCGTCTTGGTAAAAGCTCTACCAGATTGCTCTTTAAGTTTGATACTTAGTCTTGGTGACTTTGAACACATGACCAGTCACTAAAGAAGGATGACCCATTTGGTCAATGAAAACAAAGGAAATTCTCCATGAGGCGGATCGGGACAACAGTTGCTACAATGGGCTCAGGAGTATCCATTGTGAGGCTGGCACAGACCAGGCAATGTTTCATTCTGTCGTACATAAGACTGTCACGAGAGTCAAATCCACAGTAGCTAACAGCAACAACATACATGTGCATATATGAATGTGTGTGTACACATACATGTATATGTCCTCGTGTACTTGTATAACAGAAAAGAACATTGCTATAGTAGACCTTCATGAAGATGGTACATTCCATTTCTTGATCAGCTTTCTTCACATGAAGAGAATGTAGTTACATAAATCACATCACAGGTCACAGGATTGCTGAGTAGGAAAGAATCTTCACTGAACCCTTAAAGCCCAACGAGACGAGTAACTAGACTCTGGTCAAATAGTCCTAGCAGAGCGGGAACTGGAGATCCAAGAGCACGCATGTCATTGGCCAGTACACCAAGTCCAGCGCTCTGCGGCGCACCATCAGGTCCCTTAGTTCAGGAAGATGCTTCCCCTTCTTTCCTTGCCCCCAACAGTCACTCTCCTTTTTCCTTTGTGATTGCTCCCTTCTCTGCTGCTCTCCAAATGTTATCATTTCACTTTAAAATGCTTTGTGCACTCAAATGACTTCTGGACAATTGTGGTGTAGTGGTTACTCATTGGGCTGTGATCCAAAAGATCAGCAGTTTGAAACCACCAGTCGCTCCAAGGGAGGAAGACCGGGCTTTCTGCTCCCACAAAGAGTTGCAGTCTCAGAAACCTATAAGGGCAGTTCTACTCTGTTCTATAGGGTCGCCGTGAGTCGGCATGGACTTGATGACGGTGAGTTTTGTTTGCGGAGAGAGGGGTGGTCTTTTAAATGAAAGGAACAGAAAAACAGTCCTGAAATCAAAATCTCATAAACATTGTCTCCAGAAAGACCTATGCTCTAAATGCCATTTTTCTTTGCAGTAATCCAATGCTATTTGCTATAAGATTACAGAGTTTGAAAAGGTGGCGTTTCACAAATAAGATGGTTGAAGGCTAACGTTACAGTTCTCCTAAGCTATTTCTAGTTGTGATATTTTATAGTCATTACCATTTTTTCACATTTTAGTTTATATCTTAGATAAAGCAGAAAATTTGACTGGCATTTTTTTTTATTAAAAGCTGTAACAAAAGTTAATTGATGAGATCTGAAATGCTGAGAGAGCTTGGGTGAACATCTCCTGGAAGTATCTTCCTGCTAAATATCTACAAGGCAGGAGATTTTTAATCAAAGATACATAAATATCTTTTATCTTGCTAGAAATCTACCACCCATCAACATCAATAAATTCAATCATCCTTCTTTGAGCATTTGGTTCAAGACATTTATTCAGGGCTTCCTTCCAAAATGTCCGCCTCAGTGGAATAACCCCCAGTAGTGTCATTGGCTGGGTGAAAAGAGATGACAACTGCTCCCCAAATATGTTACAGTCTTTGTAAACCTCAGAAGCTTGGGGGCGCACTGTTCCAGTTCACTAAGTGTAGCAAAGATCTGTGTTTGGATGCTATAGAACATGCATTTTTTTTATAACTTTCTTACCACTCCCTCCAAAAAGAAAACTGCTGTAAGAAACCCAACACCGTAATTCTCCCCATAATTTAAAAGGTATTTGTTTAAAACCAAAACAATTGTAAGCATAGCAACCTCAAAGTAGAGCGGTCCTCTGAAAGATTTTCCATGGCTAGGATCTCTCAAAGCACCTTCCAAGGCACATCTTAATGGACTCAGACTGCCAACTTTTCTGGTACAGGGGGATGCTTAGAGATGTGCATCACTGCCATCTGTTGACAGGGCTCATTCCGACTGAAAGGGTTCTGTCCTGAGGCTGTGAATCTTGACAGGAGCAGATGGCCTCAATTTCTCTTGCAGAGTACTAGTCCTGAGGTTAGCGGGCACCACTTACCCCAAAGTGCCAACAGGGATCCTAAAAAGTATTTATCAACGTCAGTCAAGTGAATTTGGACTCATAGAAACCCCGTAGAACCAAGTTGAACTGCTCACTAGCGTTTCCAAGAGTAGAAAGCTTCATCTTTCTCCCTTGGCTAGCTGATGAGTTTGAACTGCTGGCCTTGTGGTTAGCAGCCCAACACGTAACCAACTACACAGTCACACCCCCTTAGAAAGTACTTAGGGACCTTCTGTCATTTACAAGGCAATTTACCAAGTCATCAATGTATTTGGTACCAAAATATCACATAATTATGAAATTTGTCTTTTTTTTTCCCAACAGTGTTTTGACATGTAATTCACATATCATACAATTCAATAGATCAATAACACCAACAAAATTTGTACATCATCGCCACAATCAGTTTAAGAACATTTTCTTCATTCTTGTACTCATCCTTATTAGCTCCCCATCTCCCCCTAGCTTCCCCCAGCCATACCCCCCAAAACCCCTTAATCCAGTTACTATCTCTGATAAATTTACCTATCCTGGATTTCATATACAGAAAAACATTCAAAAACAAATAAACAAACAAGAAAAGCTAACAAGAATAACAAAGTTAAACAGATTAAAACCTTTAATCGAAAAGAAAACAGAAAGTATTAAAAACTAGAACAAATTTAAATGGATTATAAGAGAGATCAAATGATGGAGCGCTAAATTTTAACCTAACAGCAGTCCCCTCTGACCATGGACCAGGGATGTGAATAGTCTTGCTAACATGCAGCCTGCATTGGAAAGTGGACTGAGGCAGATGCAGGTAGAAGTTTGTCTTTGTGGAAACATCGGTACACATAACCTCCTCCCTGGGGGATGGGCAACAGAAAAGTGGGTGAAGGGAGACACCGGGCAGTGTAAGATATGATCAAATAATAATAATTTATAAATTATCAAGGGTTCCTGAGAGAGGGGTAAGCTGGGAGGGAGAGGGAAAAAAGAAGAATGAGGAGCTGATTCCAAGAGCCCAAATGGAAAGCAAATGTTTTGAGAATGATGAGGGCAACAAATGTATAAGTGTGCTTTACACAATTGACATATGTATGGATTGTGATCAGAGTTGTATGAGCCCCCAATAAAATTATTTTTTTTAAAAAAAGAAAGAAAGAAAGAAAACAACTATTGGAAAACTCTATTGTGTTTCCTTCTCCAAATGATCCATGAGGAGTTCACGAAGATTGGTGCTCAACAGAAGTTCGTTATGGTCAGCCAGGGTATACAACTTAGAATTCAAACCCAAGAAAAGACTTTGACTAAAAAAGAAAAGAAAAGAATTGTGGTAATATCTAAATGTTAGCTCTGACCCAAACGCTGAAATGAGTACTCATATTAGAAAGAAGGCAACACCATTCAAATTAGGCTATAAGTGTGAAGGAGTGTGCAACTTCTAATTAGGGCAGCCTTAAATAAATAGACTTTTATTATTTCCTAGGGCATTCAGTAATATGAGTGCTGACAATATGTTGCCAGTGAAGCAGTTCTACCCGACAATTTCTAGTGACCAGAAGAGCCTCTATGGGAAAAAAGCATATAAATTATTCACACACACACATGCACACACACACTCACATACACACTGAAGAACCACACAACCAGAGGAGCTGCTGCTGCAGTTGAGCAAGCCTTTGTTTCCCCACCCCATGTCTATCCACTGAAGCACATCGTGTGCTATCTCACAGGTCTCTTTTTTTATTAGACGCCATTCTGTCCTCCAGCTTACAGACCTCGCTTAGCTAGAGCCACTGTCGCCCAGTCCATTCCACCTCATGGCAACGTCGTCTACGACAGAGAAAACTGCTCTAGGAGCCGTTCTTGTACATGCCCTTTACGAAAGCAGAACACCAAGGCTTTCGTATGCGGGGCCGCTGAGTGGGCTCAAACTGCCCATCTTTAGGTTAGTTAAAAAAAAAAAAAAACCTCACTGTTATTGAGTCGATTCCAATTCACAGTGACAATATAAGACTGGGTAGAACTGTCCCTGTGGGTTTCCAAGAATACAACTCGTTATGGGGGTAGAAAACCTCGTCTTTCTTCTGCAGAGCTACTGGTGGTTTCAAACTGCTGACCTCACGGTTAGTAGTCCAACACATAACCACTATGCCACCAGGGCCCCTTTTTAGGATAGTAGGCGAGGACAAACCATTTGCACCACCCAGGGACGAATTTTCTCAGCTATAGCTCCACCTATCTGTGCTTGGTCTGCGCCTTTTACAGTGTCAGGCTACTCTGGGTTTACCCCCCACCTGCTGGCTTAGCTAACTCCCTGTGTCCGTCTCTTCAACTCTCAAATGGTATCGAAACTGGGAGGTACTTCAGAGAGGACCTTTCACTTCCCCAGATTCCTTTAGACCACTCTTTCCCATAGGGTGCACAGGGGATAAGCAACAGAGACCAAAGCTTTGTAGAGGTAGGATGCCAGGCACTTGGGAGGACCAAGTGCCAATGAATGGCTCCGTTGTTCCTGGGGACCTTGCTGCTGGTGTCATGACAGAAAGACAACTGACTCCCCCCGAAGGCACTCTGAAGGATCAAAACTGAAAATGACCACCTGTGTGTGCCAACACACGCAATGCACCCTCATACTGCGGGGGTTAATGACAACCTGGCGTCTGCCCGGAGCCCTACTGTGAATTGCCATTGGATAGGGCCTGAAGCAGTGAAGCTCAGTGGCCTCGGGAAGGACTGTGCATTCCTCTAATAACACTGCATCATCATTTCTGCCCAAAGTGCACACAAGTGGAAATTATCCTCAGGCCTTCTCAGGCAATTGTTTAATAAGGACAACACAGAGTTTCCATCAGTTGAAAATGAAATTTCCATTTTCTCAACTCCCTTTCTAGGTTCTTCATAAGAATCCTGAGGCAACCATGGTTAATACCAGTTTGGAGCATGCATTTTTGCATCATTAATTCGACTAAATAATATTTAGCCGGTTGCCATCAAGTTGATTCTGACTTTGGCAGCCCTACGAATGTCAGGGTCAAACTGTGCTCCACAGGGTTTTCAATGGCTGGTGTTTTAGAAGTGGTTGGACGTGGTACCTCTGGGTAGGCTAGAACTTCCAACCTTTCGGTTAGTATCTGAGCACTCCAAATATTTATTCGCTTACGTAGTAAGTCATTATAAATTTCTTGGCTTCAAAGTATAGATATATACTTTATACTTCAAACTACATTAAGCCTTAAAACCAAATGTCCACTTCTATAAAATCGA
Source organism: Echinops telfairi (assembly GCF_000313985.2). Classification (NCBI taxonomy): domain Eukaryota; kingdom Metazoa; phylum Chordata; class Mammalia; order Afrosoricida; family Tenrecidae; genus Echinops; species Echinops telfairi. Next base: position 30,012,400 of record NW_022111372.1, on the reverse strand, counting down.
CAGTAAATGTGAACATCTGCAGAGCTGATCCCAATCTCCTCTACTTACAAAGAAAGAGATAGAGGCGCGGCATCACCAGATTTTGCTAAATTATATTAGAGTAACGAGCAGCCCCCGAGTCTCCAGGGCTAAAATCAGCCAACATGCAGTTCTCGTGTCCATGACATGCCATCTGCAGCTCAAGTCGCAGCCTCCTCCCTGGAGGGTGCAGGCTGAAGCAGCAGCTCCTTGCCCAGATATGCCATTCTCGTGAGAGAAGGGGCAACAGAAAGAGAAAAAAACAAGACATCTTTCTTCTGCTCACAATTTATTAGACACAGCAAATCACATGACAATACCAGATGCCAATGGAATGGGGAAATATCATCCTCTTCCAGAGGCTGCAAGGAAATGATGAAAACGAGGATAGAGTCTACCACTGGTCCTTGTAGTGGTTTTGAAAACCAGTGACCTGCATTGAAAACGTTTGGGCAGGTGGGTTCTAATGTGCTTTAGTCATTAGTCTTCTTCAGCAAGTATGTCCATTCACATTTTTCCAAACATATGCTAGAAACACAGTGGCGTGACCACGCAACTCACTGTATTGATGTTGTTGTTGGCTATTCTTGAGTCAGCTCTGAATCCTCATGAACTAATATGTATGAGGACAAAGGGCTGCCCAGTCCTGTTCCACTTCTTGATCACTGGTATGTCTGAGCCCATTAGTGTAGCTTGTATGTCAATTGATCCCATTGAAGGTCCCCCTCATTGTTTGCTTGACCACACATGATGTCTTTCTCTAGGGATTGGTCTTCCCTGATGCCATGCTCAAAGTAAGTGAGCAGAGGCTTGTTCGTCTCACTTTTAAGGAACAGTCTAATTGTACTTCTAAGATTAATTTATTGAACTTGGCAGTGCATGGTACAGGCAATATTTTTCACCAATACCACAATAAGAGTACACTAATTCTCCTCCTGTGTTCCTTCTTCATTGTCCAACTTTCACATACATCGAAAAGATCAGGTATGTCTTAACATCAAAATGAAATTTTTGCTTTTTAAGAATTTAAAGAGGTTTAAAGCAATTTTCCCAATGGAATATGACATTTGATTTCTTCTGACTGCTGCTTCCATGAGCATTGATTATTGATCCAAGTAGAACAAAACTGTTGACAGCTTTTCCCCTCCTTTATCAAGATGTTGTCTAGCTGTCCAGCTGTGAGGAGTTTTGTTTTCTTCATGTTCAGGTGTCATCCATACCAAAGGCCATATGCAGTCTTTGACATTTATCTGCAGGTGTTCCAAGTTGTCATTTTTGGCCTGCAAGGCTGTATTATCTGCATATCACAGGCTGTGACTCCCGTTATTCCATTTGTGCAAGCAAAACACATTCACATCACTTCCAGTGGAAACTTTTCAGTGTATGATGCTCTCTTCTCACTTCTATGGCCCTCATGAAAGCATATATCAAAAGTAGTCTCCATCATTCTGAACTCTTGATCTTGCCTTTGAAGAGTAGACCCAGCCTCCAGCTCCCCACTACCACCACCATGTCAAGTAGCATCTGCAGCCTGATGGAGAAATAGCCTTCTACTGGAATAAGCCACTACAATTTCGGGTTTCGGTAACCACAGTAAAGGCTTGCCTATCTTACCTGATGCAAAATGCCATGCTTATATTTCCCAAGTTGGCCATTGGACACTGCTAAGCATGTTAGACGTGCCAGGAAAGTAATTAGTAACTAGCCTCTCTGCAGAACTTCTCCCTCATCCTTCAAAGCCTCTTTCACTGGTTAAGACTTTAAGATCAGACAGACTGAGTTCAAATTCCACCTCCAATCCTGAGTGGCCTGAAACACCGTATCTGTTCATTTCACAAACCTGTTTTCCATTCTGAAAAATGGAAATGGTACTTTATGCCTATAAACACATTCCATTAAATAATCCACATAAATAAATCACTGAGCTTAGAGCCTCCTGCATAGGAACCCTTCAACGACTATAAAGAATAAATATACAATTTGGCAAATCATAGTCTTATCTTCATAGTGATCATTAGAAAGCAAAACATTTAAAAAAAAACGTTGCCATGGAGATGAGGCCATCTCATAGTAACCCTAGGTGTTACAAAGCATATTTGCTCCATGGGGTTTACTTGGCTGTAAACTTTATAGAAGCAAATCATCAGATCTGCTTTCTGCTTCCTCTGTGACACTCAGTGGGTTCTCACCATCACCGTGTAGGTTAGAAATGGAGAACAAATCCTTTGTGCCACCTGGTGGTCTTGGTGCCAATCACTTGATTAGAGTTTTTTTCTATTTAATATGTAATTTTGAACCCTCAAAGTCTTTCTAAAAGGTTGGCATCATCTCCATTTAACAAGCAAAGCCAACTCTCCGGTGAGGGATTACAGAGAGTAATGTGCCCATAATCACCAAGCCGGCTAAGTAGCAACACTATGATTCAATCTTAGGGCTGCCTAAGTCCCAATCTACTCCCCCCAGTGTCTCTTCTGGAGAGACCTTGTACACAAAGACAGGCTTGGGGATCTCCAAAGTACAGGTTATGGATTAGTGTTCATTACTGCACTAACAATTATGGCTTGGTAATATATTATCTCTTGATTCCTGGTCTTGGCTTCTCCTTGAGTCTCACCTCACCTGACTGCAGAAAGCAGGCAGCGGCAATGCCCTCTTACATAACAGTTGGCTTTGGGTCTCTTGAGACGGTCGTCTATTGGTTGGAACTCTCACATCCCACGCAACTCAGTGTTATCAGGTGAGTGTGCCAGTTGCCTCTCTGGGCCAACCCCATCCAAAATGATCTGGTGCCACGCCAAGTACAACTCAAAGTGCAACCGAGCGGTGCATGTAAGCCCTGCGGGGAGGAAAATGGAAAGCTTAACACTGAAAGGGAAGAATCAATTTTGACTCTGACCTCCCTGCCAGAATGCACTATAGAAAAAAGACTTAGGCGCTGACCAGCCTCGTTAAACCTGCCGGGGCTTTCATTTCAGGGTGAAAAGTATCCAACAAGGCTGTTTGGGGCACTTTACAATGGTCTGTTGACAGTGGGCATCCTTATTCTCTAGTCAGCAAGGCTGTCCTTGGAAGATTTTCATGAAATGTTTTGCGAATGAGATCCATTTCCTTTTATATTTTCTCCAGCATATTTCATATGGCGTATCATAGAAATCTGTGAATGCTGATGGGTAAGGGAGGGGACATGGGTCATGACAGTAGAGAAAGGCACCATGGGGAGCAGCAAAGAGACAAGATGATAAAGATAGAGTCTAAAATAGAAAAACTAACGCTACGTTTACACTGGCCCCAAACTAGGTGTGTTTAAAATAACTCAGAAAACTGAAGTATAATAAAACAGTAGGCCTCTATCTCCATAAGCTACTAAGTTATCTGTCTCCCCAAAGTCAAAAAAGATGTACAACTGTTTTAGTCTGGGTACTTTGGAGAAATAAATCCACGGCGACTCACGTATAAGAGAGAGTTTTATGTAAAGAAAAGGTGCATCACGAAAACATCCCAACCCAATGCTGCCCAAGCCCACAAGTCCAACATTAACCCATTAACCCAACACCAGTCCACAAAGTCCTTCACCTCACAAAACAGAGGCAATGATGCCGACTGCAGGAGGAAAGCTGAGTCAATGAACGAACAAGCATCTCAGCACTAGCAGGGGTCTCCACACGGCTGCTCCAGCACCCAGGGCTGCATCGGGATAGGTCCATGTAGCTTCTCCTTGGGTATGTCTTGTATGAAGTCAATCTTGCAAGCTGGAGCAGGGAACTGCTAAGGCAGCTGCACCCTGGTGCGACCATCACAAAACAAGAGATCCGAGAACTAGAAAGGCGAGGCTTCACCACCCATTTATCCCTCCGCCTTTCAACCAGCACCACATGTGATTATCGGCCAGGCTGGTACAATTAACTAACTCAACAACCTACACAGAGCAAAAATGATGTTGGTCGATGGTTCCCGTAAGAGCTGTTAAGAATCCAGATGTCCACCATGGGATTTTCAAGCACTTCCTGTATCTTCCCAATACTCTGAGGGACCTCCAGCACTTCCAGCCTACCCTGCAGATCCCTTGCTATGCCATGGCCCGGAGATAGGATAAAGAAAGAGATAAGAGTCCTGAAGCCAACAACAGAAAAGCCAGGGCTTCAGATAATGAGACAGGCAGCTTGCCTGGCCAGCAACACATCCCGAGCTAGTGCAGAAAGGCACTGTTTCTGATGCGGCTTCCCAGACTGCCTGCTGGCGGGGGCCAGCACAAGCCAGCACCCCACAACTGGTAGATGATTAGCTGGAAATGCCCATTCCTGATGCTCACAGGACTGCGTGGGCATTTTGAGTTTGTGTGTCTACAAAGCAAGGTGTCTTCTTTTGCTGAATTGAAAAGTCGAAGTGGCACTTCCTTCCTCAGTGCAGCCTGAGGGGGCTGGGCCAGGTGCAGGGTGGCATCTCAGAACTCCTGCGCATCGGAACTCAGCAAAGTGGTGATCCTGTAGCAAAGGAACAGGAGGGAGGGGCGGGAGGGGGGTGCTAAATTTTGTGTGCAGTCCTACTTTAGGGTCTCTTCTTACAATGAAGCAAAAATCTACCGATAGAGTCAAGGATTCTGTATTACAAGATCATCTCCCCTCTCACCAAAATAATGACTTCCACTCCCTCCCCTCTCGTCATCCCTCCAACCTCATCATTCCCTTAGTTACTGGCCTCTTCTCGTGTTTGTTGTTGTTGCTTTTAATGGTCATCACATCAGCCCAATTCATGGTAACCTTAAGTGCAACAGAACACGAAGGGTTGCCTGGTGCTTCCTTATCTCCATGGTCCCTGCTGTGTTTGAGTCCAGGGTTTCAGATTTAGTTGAAATTGACTGCCATATCTATCAACCCATCTGGCGTCTTAACCACATCCTCTCTCCCCTCCTGTTACTGGGAAACCCTAGAGTAACTTGTGACCCCGTACCCTGAGCCTAAACAAGGATTTGGGGCCTGCCATCATCTTCTTTCTTTTCTCTATCACCAAAATGTTTCTAATAGTTCATTCTCATCTATATAACAGTGTTCCCTAGGATCTACTACCTTAAAGAACAAAGAAGTGAACTGAAATAAAACTGTACTTTCTCTTGGCCTCGTGTTCCTTTTTACTGCTGTATTTCTCAACTCTCCTGCCATATTGCTTCCAGCAAACATTGTTCTTAGTCTCCAGGGCCACATTCTTACTCTCCAACTCAAATGAGCTCCCAATCCTTCCACCGCACTGAAACTCACCAGTGCTGTCCACCACAGCAACCCGAGACCATTCTCTCTCGCTCTCTGTCTTACTTGGACTCTCACGATCAGGAATGTAGTTGACCAGTCTTCCAGTTGCTTCTCTGACATGGATGGCTTGCCGCTTCTGTTTTAACTCCTCCTTCAGCGAGGGTTCCTTTCCATCCTCATAGGAAAGCTATTTCCTGGTCTCCAAAGATCAAAGTACTTCAGAGCCCATTCCATTTGGAGTCCTAGGCTCCCCTGAGCATCTCAGTGATTTCAGCCTGGCCCTGGGCTTCAAGTGCCATCTTGTTGTATGCGGCACTAAATTTCTATCTCCAGTGCTCTGAATCCTGCATGCATGGATCCAAGCGCATGTTTGGCTTCCCTATATATATGCTTAATAAGCTTGTTCAACTAACATTGCCAAAACAGAAGCTGGAGATTTTCCATCATCTCATAACGTGTGCTCTCTTCTCTAGTGTTCCTTATGCTCAAAACTGGGACATCACACTTGATTCCCCCGAATCCCCGTACTACACAGAAGTTCTGTAAGCCTTTCCGTCAAGACATGTATCCCTCTGTGGCTACCACCCTAGATGGTATCATCTCAATATGGAGGGATTAACACCCAAATTGGTCTCCCGACTTTAGTGTGGTGCTGTTAGGTTCCATCCAGTCAATCCCCACTCACCAAATGGAACGCAGCCTGGACCTGCACCGTCCTCACAATTGTTCTTATGTCGAGCCCATTGTCGTAACCACAGTGTCAATTCATTTTGTTAAGGGTCTTCCTTTTTTCCGCTGCCCCTCTACTTTCCCAAAGAGTAGCCGGGTGGTATAGTAGGTATGCGTTGGGTTGTACGCTGAACGGTCGGCCAGCCAGCTCCTCAGGAGAAAGACATGCTTTTCACTCCCATGAACAGTTACAGTCTCAGAAACTCAAAGGGGGCAATTCTCTCCTGTTCTATAGTGTCGCTATGAGTTGGCATCCACACAATGGCAGTGAGAGTGAATTCTACTTATCAAGCATCATGTCCTTTTCCAGAGCATGGTCTCTCCTGACACCATGTCCAAAGCACGTAAGACAAAGTCTCACCATCCTTATCTCTAAGGAGCATGCTGGCTGTACTTATTCCAAGACAGATTTGTTTGTTCTTTTGAAAACCCATGGTACTTTCAATATTTGTCACCAGCACCATAATTCAACCGTATTGATTCTTCTTGTTTCCTTTATTCAATATCCAACTCTCACATGCTTATAAAAGAATCAAAAATACCATGGTATGGCCAGGTATACCTCAGTCTTCAAAGTAGCATCCTTCCTTTTCAACACCCTAAAGAAGTCTTTAGTGCAGCAGATTTACCCAGTGCAGTGTGGTGTTTAATCTCTTGACTGCTATTTCCAGGAGCATTGATTGTGGATCCAAGCAAGATTAAATCTGGGACAACTTCAAACTTTTCTCCATTTGTGATGTTACCTATTGGTCCAGTTGTGAAGATTTGGGTTTTCTTTACATTCCACCATAATCCATATTGAAACCTGCAACCCTTGATCTTCATCAGCAAGTGCTTCAAATCCTCCTCACTGTCAGCAAGCAAGACTGTGTCATCTGCATATCGCAGGTTGTTAATAAGCCTTCCCCTAATCCTGATGCCACATTCCCTTTTCTATAATCCAGTTTCTCTGCTGATTTGCTCAGGGTACAAATTGGATAAATATGATGACAGCATACCTCCCTGACGCACACCTTTCCTGATTTTAACCGTGCAGCATTCCCTTGTTCTATATGCACAACTGCCTCTTGATTTATGTGCAAGTTCCTCATGAGCAGAACGAAGTGTTCTGGAATTCCCATACTTCTCAAGGCTCTCCACGGTTTGTGGTTATTGTCCTAAAATCAGTAACAGTTGCCATCAAGCTATCTCCAACTGATGGGGATCCCCTGTGTGTCAGAGTAGAGCTGGGCGCCATTGGATTTGCAAGGGTGATGCTTCAAAAAGCAATGACTAGGGCTTCCTTCTGGGGTGCTTCGGGGTAGACTCGAACCTTCAGCTCTTCTGTTAGCACCTAGCACAATAACCATTTGAACCGCCCAGCGCCACCTTAACTGCTATACAAAAATCCATTTTGCACATAGCAATCCGAGCCCTCTTAGTAAACTATAAACCAGCACAAGACGTATCCGTTGCTTACAACCCCTCAGTGGCTTCCCATTACATAATACTTTCAGTGTCTGGATTTTTGACTGAGTCCTATGAGACTCTTCTGCCCTGGCTCCTGTTGCCTGGCTGCCTTTATCCCAACCACGTCCCCAGCTCATCCACTGAGCTCCAGCCATAGGTTTTGGGTTGTTAGCACGGAGATCTCCCTTAGTCTTCCCTGGACACCAAATAGAAGCCAGTCTCAGCCACTATACACAACATCACATTGAGTGGTGTGTATCACCCACTAAAGTTATCCCAGGGACCTTTATTGTTGACAATTAGATATAAGCCCCATGAAGACCACAGCTCGTCTTGCCTGTTGCCAAACCCCCAGTGCCCAAAGGATTCCAAGAACATGGTAGGTACTGGATAGCTAGGCACAAAATATATAACTGAAGGAATAGATGAGTGATATATACTATATGGTCACAGACCAGATACACTGGTCCCGTAGACATGACAAAAAGAAAGCGTGGAGTTATTCAAAATTGCTACAAAAAAAAAATCTTGTCTCCATTGCCTAAAGGCCTCATCACCCTGACAATGGCAGCTTCTCCCAAAAACCAGTTCTGATCCCCTCTTATCAGTTTCCTTCACGGCACCACTATCTAGCATTTAAAGTGTGAGTGCTCTCTAGTGCTCTGTCCTGACCCTCATGACGTTTGTGTTAGTCTGGGTACATTAAAGAAACAAATCCACAGAAACTCATACGTATAAGAGAGAGTTTTATAGAAAGGGTACATGCACATCAAGAAAACATCCCAACCCAGTGCTGCCCAAGCCCACAAGTCCAACATTAGCCCATAAGTTTGGCACCAATCCACAAAGTCTTCCTCCATCTCACAAAACACACGCATTGATGCCGACTGCAGGAGGAAAGCCGAATCAGTGAATGTATAAACATCTCAGCATTGGCAGGGGTCTCCACATGGGTACTCCAGCACCCAGGGCTGCATCGGGGTAGGTCCATGCAGCTTCTCCTCAGGGAAGTCTTGCAGGAAGTGAGTCTTGCCAACTGAAGCAGCTAAGGCAGCTGCACCCTGGTTCAACCATCAGAGAGCAAGAGACCGGAGAACTAGAAAGGCGAGGCTCACCAAGTCATTTATCCCTCCACCCTTCAAATAACCCCACATGTGTTTATTGGCCAGGTTGGCACAATCAACTTTAACTATCTCAACTTTCCTTCTGCAAATCCTCCCAGAGCTGCCCCATCCCTGCTCCTCCGCTTCAATTCCCATCAGTTTTCAGGAGGCTCCCACAAGGGTAAGCCACCCTTCTCTCCTGAGCTGCCAACCCAATAAGTAACTGAGTCCTGGGCCTCTCCACCCTGATGCCTTTCCAGGCCCTACAGGTTAACTTCATAAACTGGGTGCCTCAGCAGTAGAAAGTGACTCTCCCAGTTCAACAGACTAGAAGTCCTAAATCAAGGGGCCAGCAGGGCCATGCTATCTCTGATATCTCCGGGGGGAAAGTTTCTAATCTTTTCCTACCTTCTGGTTCCTTGCAATTCTTGGTATTCTTGCCTTATTGATGTATCACTCTGACTTCTGCCTCTGTCCTCGCATGATGTCCTCACATCTGTGTGTGTGTTTGTCTGGGTCTGTTCTCTTTATAATGACAACACCCAGATGGGCTTAGGACTAACTCTACTCCAGTGTGACCTCAGGTTAATTGGTAACATCTTCAAAGGCCCCCATTTCCAAATAAGGGCACTTTCTGAGGTGCCTGTGTTTGGACTTTAGCATATCTATTTGGGGATACATTTCAATCCATATCATAGTCCTAAACACAGATCTTCTCCCTCTCCTGTATTTCACAGTTTGATGAACATCACTGCTAGTCTCTTAATGACCCAAATCAGTGGCCTGTTTGTCATCTTATGCTTCCCCCTTCGCTTACTCTCTGCAGCCATTTCCTTCCCAATCATTCACCCAGCCTTAGGCTGCCCTCTGCTAACCCACAGGACTACTTGGTGTGAATTCAGCATTCCTCAAGCCACTCTACTGCCATCTTCTGGGAATTCCTTGCAATAACCATACAATGCAGTGAGCTCTGCAGTGTACCACCCGCATAACCATATGTGGTGGCCCTGGTCAAGCTTGTCCTTCCCCTTTCATACCCATCTTGGGTATTCAAACAGCCCTTCCTCTTCAGTATCATGGCCATCACTGTTTCAGGCCACCATCCCCTCCTACCTGGACTCTCACAATGTCGCCAAGTGGGTTTCCTTCACTGTAGACTCTTACGTCTCTAAATAGTTTCCTCATAGTTCTCAGAAGAAACTTGCTAACAAGCAGATCCCGTACCCTCACGCCCCACCTCATACTCAGTAGGTCTTCGGTGGCTGAGGAATGAAAGTCAGTGTCTTCTAGGTGATGCAGTCAGGTCTCTGCTCCCCGTCCAAGCACCAAGTCCTCCTGCTGCTGCAGTTCCTGAACACACCATGTGTCACTTCACCCCAACCTGCACACGTGTTCTGATGCTCTCTTCGCCTGCAACAGCCTCCCTGCAGTCACCTTCCAGACTGCCCAACTCACTCTCCAGCTCTCCCTGCAAATGCATGGTGGGCTCAGGGCTCCACTCTCCCTGGTCCCCTGCCTTTGTTCCAACCTCCAGTATGTATTGTGTGTCCCCAGTAGACTTGGCCTTTTGGAAGACAGAGAAAATGCCTTTTTTTCCTCTTTCTAACAACTAGCACAATACCCAGGAGAAAGATGAGGCTGTCAACTCCTATAACGATTCAAAGTCTCAGTAATCCCAAAGGCCAGCTCTCCTCAGGTCTATGAGGTCTCTATGAGTTGGAATCAACTTGATGGCTGTGAGTTTGAGCACAATATCTAGTGTTAGACAGGGTTCTCTAGAGAAACGAAACCAGGACACATGATTTTATATACAGAGATAGGTAGATAGATGATTGATAGATAGATAGATAGATAGATAGATAGATAGATAGATAGATAGATAGATATAGATAGATAGATGCAGCACGGAGGAATATAACAGCTAATTAGTCCACACAGCAGCACAGAGGGCTCAGTTCAACTCTCTTCTGTGAAACAGTTAATATACTGGCAGTCTTTCAACTCTCGAGGACTGCTGGGTGCAACTCAAGGAAGCAGACAGCTGAGTCTTCTGTAGAGCAATGCAGGCAGTCTGGCCACAGGCAGCAAACAGCAGGGTAGGTCACCAACAATCAGCCAGATGATAAGATCTGACATTCCCCAGCTCAGGCAATGTATACACTAGCGGTGTGGCGAAGCAGGTCTAGAAGGAACCTCAAGCAATAGAGACATGGTCTACTGGTTGGGTGTCCACAGGTAATGTAGCTTGCAAGTTGAGGCAGAGAACTAGCTAAGGCAGCCACACAATGGTCCAATCAACAGAGAGCAAGAGACAAAAAGGCAAGGCTCATGGAGCCATTTATCTCTTTGCTCTTCAATCAAACTGTGACTTTACTAATCCCACATGTTCTTATTGGGCAGGTTGGCATAATAAGCCTACCTATCACACCTAGTATTCAAAAAGGAATAAAGAATTTATTTTTATTTTTACTTTTTAATCCAGCCTTTCTAAAAGTGCCTCAGACTTTCTGAATTACTTTTCACCTGGCATCATGTTATCTAGACACTACCAGGCAACATGTGATTCCCCTAAGGAAGTTGCTATTCTTTAATTTTAAAAATAAAAATATATTTTACTAAAAGAGTTCATTCATTCTATAGGATCTTTTTCCACATCGGATTTGTATCCTGCATTTTTTAAGTTCCACCTCATGCAACTATTTTTATTGTTGCTAGTTGACATTAATCCACTCAAATTCATGATGGCCTTATGTATAACAGAAGAAAACGTCAGCCAATCCTGTGCCATCTTCATGACCACTTGTATGACTGAATCCATATTGAGTCCATGACTCACAATGCCAATCTAGCTCATGAGCTTGTTTTCCTCATGTTCACTGACCCCTCTATGTGACCAAGCATGGTATCCTTCCCTAGAAAATTGGCCTTTTTCCTAATGATGTTTCCAAAATGAGTAACTTGAAGCCCTACCATCCTCCCTCCCAAGTAGCATTGTACAAGACAAGTAGAAAATTCTATACAAATATCAACACAGCTGAAAGGAGAGATCTCAAAGGCAAACTTGTACCAAAATTTAATCTCAGAATGTCACAAGAGACTTAGCCAGATGAAATACCTCTGTACCTGCCTCGATCTGGGTGTAGTCTAAAGGAGACTGTCCAGAGCCAGGGGACTAGAATACAGAAGAAACCATCCCGTGATGGTTTCATTCCGCCTCATTTACAGGTATAGAGGTTTGTCTTATAAATCGCCTCCCCTCTGCCAAAGGACCAGCAAGTCTCTCAGAAGAGCAAAACATGGGGGAGAAGGGGTAATCACTTGACATAAATTTCTAACTTATAATTAAAGAAAGAGTATAACACTGTGTAACTCTTGCCTACTGCTGTGATAAATGGGGGAGGACAATGTGTGGGTCTTGAGTTCAGGACACACCTGCATGTCAAAGATGCATTTCTAAAAGGCAATAAGTAAAATCCAAAAGCAGGGTGTTATTTAAAAAAAACAAGCAAAAAAAAAAAAAAAAACGCAAACCAGTTGCTGTCAAGTAGATTCCAACTTACAGTGAGAGCACGTGTCAGTAAAACTGTGCTCCTAGGAGTTTCAGTGCCCAATTCTCCAGAAGGTGACCAGGCACTGCAGGCTGGAGCACCTAGCCATTTGTGCCGGTGGTGGGACTGAGGGGGGGAGGGGGAGCAATTGCTGTGGGGTCAAGTCCAACTCATGGTGAACAAGAGCGGGTCAGACTAAAATTGTGCTCCATAGTGTTCAATGTTGATCATGCAGCAGTGAATCGTCAGGCTTTTCTCCCGAGGCATCTCTGGGTGGGCTAAAGCACATACCTTTTAACTAGCAGAGAAGTGTATTAACCATGTGCCCAACCCCTCACTCTGCAGGCAAGAATACTTTCACTGCCTGCTGGTCCCTGGGACCGGGCAGAGATGGAAAAGGGCTATTGTGCCTCCCTTAAGGGATTAAAATTTGGACATGAGGTTTGGCTAATGCTGTTCAGAAAAGGACAACACCGTAGATATTTTAGGTCTCAGAGTCTCTGTTGCAACCATTCAACCCTGCATCGATTGCATCAAAAGCAGCCAGAGGCAATACATAAACAAATGAGTGTGGCTGTGTGCCAATAAAACTTTATGGACATATATAGTTTTCACATCATTAAATATATTATTCTTTGACTTCTCCCCCTACCATTTAAAACCATCAAACCGTTTTCAGCTCGTCCCTATTCTCGAGGATATAACTGACAGAATGCAAATTTTGATAAAACAGAAAATGGAATAATGTATGTAAGGGGGCAGTTTCGGTGAGGCCAGGAGGAGGTCTAGGGCTCATTTCTCCTACTTCCAGGCAGAAACATTTATTAAATCTGTCCCCGAGAATCACTGCCCATGGCAGCAGCAGCATGGAGCCACCCTGGAGAAACAGGAGTAGCCAGGATCAATGGAGACAAAATAATTTGCATTTACATTTCACATTTCCCTTCCCTCTGAATGAGAATATAATAGGGAGCCAAGATTTTTGACCTTTGGGAAAGAGCTAAAATTGAACTTCTGTTCAGAAGCAGACTCATCAGTAAACAGTACTATTATTAACGCTGTGTTTTCAAAGGAGAAGAAAAAGAACACGAACATTTTTGTTTCAGCAAGTGTTTGCATTAAAAAGAGACTTTCATTTCCTATTTCTCTGGCTGTGTTTCTCTTTGGGTGAAAATACTCCCACTGCTTAAGTACTCTCAGCTCTTCTCACTGTACTAACAGGTATTCTTAACATGAATTCATTTGAAGGTTGAGGAGCCTTCATTTGGGTCTAAGTGAGTCTTCATCCAAATATACCTGTGCCCCCGAGGTGTCGAAGGGATCAGGTGTAAGGCATCATCAGAACAAAAAATCTTTCCATAGTGAATGATGGGGGGAGTGCGGAGTGGAGATCCAAAGCCCATTAGTAGGTCACGGGAGATCCCCTTGCAGAGGGGTCTCAGGGAGGAGA
>NW_022111372.1:29987580-29998422 GCF_000313985.2 Echinops telfairi | reverse complement strand
TGAGGACCTAATGTCGGGGGTTTAAGTGGAGAGAAAATGTTTTGAGAATGATGTACAAATGCACTTTACACAATTGATGTGTGTATGGACTGCGATAACAGTTGTATGAGGCCCTAATAAAATGTTAAAAAAAAAAAACCACAAATATACCTGTGCCCCGACCCCAGTTTTCTTAGGAGCGCAAGAGAAAAATACAACAATTAATAATCAACAGAAACACTCAGGCTTGGCTAGGAATGGCACACAGCACAGCCTTGTCTTCTATCAGGCAAATACAGCTGTTAAAATGCACAGTTGTTAACAAAAAGATGAATGGTTCAAAGCCACCAGCTTCTCTGGAGGGAAACCATGAGATTCTCTCAAGATTCTGCTGCGGAAATCCTATGGAGCAGTTCTACTTTTTCCTAGAGGATCATTATGAGATGGAGTCAACTCATCCGCCGTGGCTTTTAGGTAATGAGAAGGGTGTTCTTAACAAATTAATCAGCAATGCTTCTAATCTTAGATAGCAGCTTGTCAACACAATCTATAGTGGGACCTTGGCCCATGTGGCAGTATTTAATCTTTCCTAGTCAGTTAATGGTTACCAAATAGTGATATTCCAACTCCATCATTCTCTCTACATTTATGTGTTGGCTTTCTACTCTAAGGAAGAGAATCTTCTCCTCTTATATTTATCTATTTAGATCAGCATGAACTTATGGGTTTTTATCTTATCAAAAATGAAACAATAACTGTTATTATCATTATTTGCACCCCTGATAGCATAGTGGGCTATTAGTTGGGCTCCTAATCACAAAGTCAGCAGTTCAAAACCAGCAGCCATTACATGGAGGAAAATGAGATTTTACACTCCCACCAAGATGAACAGTCCTTGGAAATACAGGGAATCCAGGACAGATGATCCCTTCAGGACCAGTGATGAGAGTGGCGATACCAGGAAGGTGGAGGGAGGGTGGCATGGAAAAGGGGAACCAATTATAAGGATCTCCATATAACCTCCTCCCTGGTGGATATACAACAGAAAAGTGGGTGAAGGGAGACGTCATGACATGACAAAATAATAATAATTTATAAATTATCAAGGGTTCATGAGGGAGGGGGGAGTGGAGAGGGAGGGGAAAAAATGAGGAGCTGATACCAAGGGCTCAGACAGAAAGCAAATATTTTGAGAATGATGATGACAACAAATGCACAAATGTGCTTGACACAATGGATATATGTATGGATTGTGATAAGAGTTGTACAAGCCCCCAGTAAAATGATTTTTAAAGAAAGACTGATAGTCTTAGAGACCCACAGGGGCACTTCTACCTGTCCTATGAGGTTATTATGATTTGGAACAGACTTGATAGCAGTGAGTTTTTTGTTTTGTTTTGTAAGTATCATTGCTTATCTCTGATGATCATTATCCCATATTTGGCCAGTGATTTCCTTCCAGGAGGGTGCTTATGTCCTTGGGACATTTCCCAATCATTCTTGAGCATTTTCTTACTTTCTAGCTCAAAAAGATATTTGGATCACTTTGTATTTTTCTGGTTATATCCCTGAAAGCAGTTATCTCCTAGTTATTTTTAGTAGAGAAAGGTCTTTATAAACCAAGATCTCAGATAATTCTTAGCTGTACCTTCAGGTGCAACAAAAACTCACCTCTAACTTCACTCAGGATAATTTTTCCCTCAGATCTACATCCCAGCTAGGCTCCCAGATTACAAAAGCGGGCCAGTTCCATCCCAAGTTAAACTGACTGCTAGGTATCTGTATTTGAGCTAAAACGGTGATGCAAACGTACCACGCTCCAGAAACTTGTCAGGGAGAAATGCCAAGCAAGTTGACCCTCTCCCAACACTTACAGCAAGTTGGTGTGGAGTGAAAGCAACAGAGCAGGTCTGCACAAAAATGCACAGTTCCTATGTTCACACATGTACACACTCACACAAGTGCCCATGTCAACTCGGACTCAGGGATTTGTGTGCAGAGTAGAACTGCCCTTTTGGAAGGTGATCACCGGGCCTCTACTCTGAGGAACATCTGGGTGCGTTCTAACTGGCAACCTCTCCATTGGTAGTTTAGCACTTACTCACTTGAAGCACTCGGGGACTGCTTACATTCTTCCAGAGTCTCGAAAACCCAGCATTTACACCGGAGGAGCAGAGAATGGCCCTAAGATTGAAAGCACGCTGATGATGGTTTCACTGAGGTGCATGAGGTACGGGCAGCTCCCTGAGTTAGCCAGAAGACTGTGCTGAATACAGTTTGCAGCCTCCAGGCCCCAGCTCTCCCACTTTCCTGAATACACTAGAGAGATATGCTATGCCATTGCACTAAAAATAGCTCAATGTTGGCTTAGCAATTGATTTCCTTTTATGTCCTGGACACTGGAAATTGTGTGACTGACCAGGGCTCTTCGTGGCTTAGAATCACATTTGTGTACAGGTGGCCTGGCTGTCGCTCATGGGGGAACGGGGGTGCATTGCAATAACGTCACATTTCTGGTGCTTCTCATGACCCTAACACTGAGCCAGTTTTCTCTCTTTAATTCCATCTCCATTGTAAAGCTTGCTGTCTTGTGTGCTATCTAAACTGCATGTTTCCATGACTGTAACTGTTTATAGGAGTACGAAGCCCAGCCTTTCTCCCACAGAGCTGCTGGTGGTTTCAAACTGCTGACCCTGCAGATCGCTGCCCAATGGATAACCACTACCCCACCAGGGCTCTGGAATAAGTCAGAGTTCAAGCAAGCAAGAACAATGTTTTCATCATCACTAGGAGTCTGCAGCCTCCACATAAACTTCCCATAAACCATGGGCACTTGGAACAAGAAACTGCTGTTTTTCAGGCTAATATTTAACAGGGGCTGCACCTATGACTTGATTAAGATAATTGTCTAAAATTATCACACCAAGCAAACTGTATTAAAATTTAACTTATTATGACAGAAATCTTGTATTAATGAAAAATATGGAGATGTCTCATCATCTCTTCCTCATTGCTTGTGCTGTTGCCAAAAAGCCACCGAAGGCAGGAGATACACGGAGGGGTGGGGGGTGGGGGTGAACAGGATAAGACAAAGCAACACCCTCTGTAGGTCCACATCTTCTCAACATCAAAAGGGTCTTAAGGAAAGCTGGAGGGTACAGGGCTGAGGCAAGAATCCAGACGCCATTTCGTCTGTCCTCTAGCCTGGACTTCTCCCCTTCTCTCTAAGCCCCTTTGGCAGTATATCAGTGTGATGGTGGGGTTGTGTGTCAGCTTGGTATACCTGTGGAAAGATATGGGCAAAGGTCCAACCGCTCAGGACACAGCCTAGTGACATCTTATTGGAGGTGTGGCCTCTTTATAACAGATGCTGTGGAGGACTGACTTCTCTCTCCCCAGCTCTTCTACATCCTGCTTGTTTGGATCCCGTATCTGGATTCTGGGGCCATCTCCTCTCTGTCTGTCAATGTCTCTTTGATTTTGTCCAGGTGCCAGTCCTATTGGACCAGGACCCTTGTTCTCTGGTGTACCTCATGGAGACTTAACTGATGGGCTCTTCAAATACCACTTTTTCAAACAAAGTCACATTCAGAGGTACCAAGAATTCAGAGGTACCCAAACATGTCTCTTTGGGGACCACAATTAAATCTGAAACAGGCAGAAGATGTACTATTTGCACGATGGTTGGCACAGCACATAACACTAGACGTCTGGAGGTCAAGGAAGCCCTGTTTTAGCTCACCCAATGGTATTCTGCTTTTATTCCAAAATCGCTAATAGATTTATCTTCACTTCTTGTTTTGTGTCATCTGCTTTAACCACCCACACATACACAATTCCTTCCTGCCTACTCTGAAGGGTTCCTGTTTTACCCAGAAGCTTGCCCACCCACCAGAGAGGCCCAAGACCCCCCATTCAAAGCCCCTGACCACTGTATGCAATTGTCCTGTCTATCTCCCGATTTACTTAGATCCATTTGGCCCGCCATGACTGTCACCCCATCAGCCTGCTTCTTTCCCATGGATTCTGCAAAGTGGACGGTGGCTTTGATTTCCGAATCCTCCCCCAGGACTCGGTCATGTGCATTCATTTGCTGTCATGTAGCAGTCCTAGATACTGGGCTTCCTCCTCCTCCAAGGAAAAAGTTGAGACATTATCTTCTATGGTTGATGCGAATCAAGAGATGACACCATTTATAGCCAGCTTATTGAACTAGGGATTGCAGTGTTGAAAACATCAATTCTGTCTTCAAGAAGCAAGAAAATACCTACAGCACAATGCATATGCCATCAAATACAGAAACAAGAAAATATGACATTTAAATCGTGTGCTTAATAGATTTCCAAATTGGATTCATGTTATTAATTTCCCACTGTCAAAACAGAAATTATCATCAAGATGTTTCTCTCCACCCATTCAGCCTTTTTAATAAAAGCCAGAAAACAAAATGGTACATTAATAAGGTGTAGCTAGTCATTTAAAAAAAACTGCTTTCAGAAGGTTGCTTGAAGAATTAGTTTTGTTGCGTTTTTTCTATATCACAAATTAAGGTTTGTATAAAGCAATGTCTTTTCTTGGTTCTTTATACTGGGAATTTTGTTTCAAGATCTATCTTGACATATTCTTTCTGATGATGACTGTTCCTTTTCAATTTGTCGTTCCCATCGCGGAAGCTATAAGATTGTCCCACCCCCTCACGATGGCCAATAGCAGTCCCTCTCGGCTCTGTAGTGCCTCGGCTGTCAACCTGGATGTGTTCCATTCCTTTTTCGAAGACTTCCAACTTCCCAAGATTCATAATCTACAGGTTCCAAGTTCCATGCATTACTGAGCATCTGCGGCTATTTTTTATCCTTTTGAGGCACATCACATCAACAAATGGAGGTCCCCCAATTTTACCCCATCCACATCACTAAAGACAATTCTATTTCAGTGTGGAAGCTCTTCCCTAGTCATATGTTCAGTAGTTTCTGACCCCACGGGCTCGTTTTCCTGCGCTCTATCCGACAGTGTTCTCCTTCTTCCCATAGGTTTTCAGTGGACTTTGTGTTTTCTTTTCTTCAGAAGCCAATTGCCAGATCCTTCGTCCCACTCTGACTTAGACTTTTTATTTTTAAGATCATTTTATTGGGGGCTCTTACAGCTCTTATAATAATCCATGCATCAATTGTATCAAGCATGTTTGACCATATGTTGCCATCTTTATTTTCTAAACATTTACTTTCTATTTGAGCCCTTGGTATCAGCTCCACTTTTTACCCTCCCTCGCATCCTCATGAGCCCTTGATAAATTATAAATTATTATTATTTTCATATTTTACACCAACCACTGTCTCCCTTCCCCCGCAGTTGCTTCCCCCTTCTTCTCCCCACCTTCCCCCTACCCTCCTGGGATCCCTACTCACCATTTCTGTTCCTGAGGGGTTAATCTGAACCGGATTCCGTGTGAACTCTTCTCTGTACCTGTGTACATGCTCCAACCTAGCCCTCAGTGAAAGGCAGGATTAGGGTCATGATAATGGGGGGGGGGGGGAAAGCCTCAAGGAACCAGAGGAATATTGTATATTTCATCAGTGCTATACTTCAATACTTCACCCTGGTCATCTCATCTCTTCCTTGTGACCCAATGAGGGGATGTCTCATTGTCTACAGATGGGTTTGGGGTCTCTCCTCTGACCACCCCTCATTCTCAGCCATATATATATATCAGTGCAGGTGACCACTCCTCCCCAGGAAATGAGGCTGAGTGGGTGTCTTCTGTGATGGCAGGGCATCAACACAGACCCAGGCCTGTACAGTCTGGAGTTGATGGGGACCCCCCAGCAAAGATGGGACAGGGCTGGGGAGAGGTGTGGCCACCAGGCAGGATGCTGAGAACTGGAGTTTCATTCCCCATCCTGCTCTGGCTTGGAGGCTGCTGTGGCACTGGGATAAATGGAGTCTCCCTTGTCCAGGCATGGTTTTGACCCCTCTGGGTAGGGCTCAACTGGGCGGAGGCAGGACATGACTGTGGGTCTAGACTTCACAGGGTGCTGCTGCTGATGCCCCAGAGCCGGACTCCATGGGCAAATTGCTCCAACGGGCAGTTTGTTTGTTTGTAGTCTTCTAAAGCCTGTTACCTGATCCCGTCAACACCTCATAATCTCGCAGACTGGTGTGCTTCTTCTGTGTGGGTTTGTTGCTTCTCAGCTAGATGGTCGCTTATTTAATTTCAAGACTTTAAGACCCCAGCCACTATATCTTTTGATAGCCAGGCACCATCAGCTTTTTTCACATTTGGTTATGCACCCGCTTTGTCTTCAGCGATCATGTCAGAAAGGTGAGCATCACAGAATGCTGGGTTATTAGAATAAAGTGTTCTTGCATTGAGGGAGGGGTCCAAAGCCATCCACTTCCCCAATGTGTTGCCATATAAATATATGTACATATGCTAATACCTTGATTTTTTTTTACTATACCTTGATTTTTACGAATCAATATATTTACATAAGTGCACATCTATGTTCATACCTCTATCCATAACCTTCCTAGTTCTTTCTTCTGTTTCCTTTCACCTTCTCCTTTCCCACCATCCCATTCACCCTTCTTCTGCCTCAGTAATTCCTCTCAGCTAGATTGCTGTTGCTCCAACACCCCCAGGATCTCTATGTCCTCCTTGTTGATTTTAATTCCCTAATCTTTCTCCTGTCTAGGGTGTTGTTTGCTCGCCACTCCTTTCCCCTGCCACCTCCTCCCCCTAAGTCCCTCCAGAACCTTCAATCCAGTTGCTTTCTCCTCGGGCTTGCTTCCCATGCCAATCTTATATAGGTAGGCAAACTAACAATAATGTATACAGCACAAAAAGAAAACAAAAAATTAAATGAAAAGTGAAAAAAGAAACAGAATATATATATATATAAAAATAATGGCTAGCAAAAATTAAAGAAAAACAATAATAGATAATTCCAGGTCTGTCCACTAACCTTTATGAATATCTCCCCACTGGTGTGGGGGTGTCCAGGAACTGCCCCTCCTAGCCTAAAGTCTATTTGGGGAATTCTTCAGAGGCTTTGTGGCTTGGCTTTGCTCCCGTTGCTGATCTGTTATGTTTCCTTCTTGGTTTGTCCCACTGTGAGGGGTTCAGACTAGACTCACTCCCCGCCCTGTGTCCCCAGTACTGTCCTCTGTTGTGGTATGCTCCACTGAGGGGACATGATGTCTCAAGCTGTTGTCAGCCCTACAGTCTCCTCTGCGCTTTAGCAGCTCTGTGCAGGGATGTCCTCTTTAGGGCTTGGGGTGCCAATAGGGGGTCCAGAGCCTCAATCTCCCTTTTTCCTTCTTGGTTTGCTTCCGTGTGGGCATGGCAGGTTGGCCCCTCTCCTCAACCTGTAGGTTTAGTGCTGTGCTCTGTAACACATACTGCTAGGGAGGAGGTTGCTGAAAACTGAAAACTGCCATGGGTGACTCTGCTGGTATTTGAAATGCCAGTGGCCATGCTTCCAACAACATCCAATCAACTACAATATGAAAATTGACAGCTGAGTGGTGGAAAGTAAAGAAGACTTGAGGTCCTTTCTGATGGAGATCAAAGACTAAGACTTTTGCACTGGATAACACTTTAACATAAAGAAAACCAAAATCCTTAGGACAGGCCTGGCATTGTGCTGAACAAAGAAAAGACTGACGTGGGCGGTGATTCATTTTTATGTGGGTCCACACCCGTCCTCATAGAAGCAGAAGTCAGAACCCAAACGTTGTCCTGCATTGGGAAAGTCTGCTGCAAAAGATCTCTTAAAGTTTTATAAAACAAAGATGCCACTAAATCATGCTGTTTCCTCCCCTCAGATGCAGGCAATAGATTATGCATAATCTCCTATTCATTGAAACCAAGGAATTTTTAACACCATCAACAACACTGGGCTGCTCTTTGGAAATCATTCTGAAGAGAAAGGTGAAGGTGTGGCATTTGTTTATCAGAAGCAAAGGGAGAGGAAACTGAAATACAAAAGTAAGATGGTAATGCTGACACCGCTGGAAGCATTTTACTTTATGGAAGTGGACGGGCCCATCAAACTCCACTGCCACACACTTCAAGTTACTGTCAAAGTATATTAGCATTCCACTAGATCAGAAGATCCCTGGATAAGTGGACAATCAGCTGAGGCTGAGAAATCTGTTTTTAATTGTATAGCCAAGGATCTCAAAAGAGGTAGTTGACCCACAGTAGGAGATCTTCACAACTTGAATTGAATGCTTTCTCATCACCACTGCTACTTAACGTAACTGGTCCTGCGGGATCTGGGATCTTCTAAAGGCTGTACTTTTCCAAGAAACACAGGTATGTTAGTACTATGCAGATTCTAGTCTTGCCAACTAGCCTCCAGCCACGTCCTACTACACCCCACTGACATTATTAGATTTTAGCTCGTGCCATAAAACAAGCAAAGCTACAACAAAGACCATAATCACTGAGCAGTGGATGGAAGCTGTTCCTGAGGATCATTCCAGCCAGAAGGAAAATTGTGAATCAGACTTGGAACAGAGCATCCAAAGGGAACCGTTCAGACATCATTTCAGCTGATACACCAATCCAATGATGTCAAGTCTGCCTGCCTTTCAGTAAGAGCTCCATGCCTGCCATGCAAAGCAGGTGTTCGGGATCCAATTTTTGCATCCCAATGAGCTACACACATTGAAGATAAAGAGTCTAAAATTTAGGATTAGAGAGTATGATATAAGATCACCTTACCCTTTTAAGGTGGGAGGTGACCTCACCATGAGTCTAGAAAGCAAAGTTTCCATGGAAACCCTTGGGAGCCTGAGAGATGCCTCTAAACTATGAGACCTCATGAAGTATTGACTGACCCAAGTCTGGCCAACTGGCCAGCAGTGTGTGGGGGGGGTGGGGGGGGGTGCTGATAGTCCCAGAGTTCTAAAGGCTGAAAGGTTCTTGTAGGCTGAATATGGATCACACAAAACACAAGGGAGGGAGTCAGGGCTGCCTGGAGAAGTGGTGTGGCCCAGCAGGTACACACTGGCTGCTTGGGGACTGCGGATGGGGTCTGACTACCAAACTAGCTAATTTTCTGGAATAGATTGTCTGGTCTTTCTTCCCAGTCTGCCTCATCCTGGAAACTGAAAGCACTGTTGGTCACCCACATTTGAAATACCATTGGCATAGCAGCCAGCATCACAGCAGCCCCCATGCCACCACTGTACAACAAGCTGACAGATGAGTAATGACTTAGGAGGTTTAAGTTCATTTTCTCTCAGAGGCATCTGGACCACCAAAAGGCCTTGAGTTAAAGGAAACCATCAAGAAGGCAGGAGAAATGTTCAGAAAATGTGTGAAGGGCAGAAACAGAAATCAGGATGGGAGGGAGAGAGGGATGAGAGCCAGGGAGGAAGAAAGAGAAAAATTAGTATTTAAGAGTCTTCCCTGTTCCAGAAACTCTACTTGATATCATGTATGTGTTCGCCATGTTCCAAAGGCACGTTGCGGAGTAATTCCTGATTCTGGGCTGTGCCTGAGGTACTAGGGGAATCCCCTAGTACGATGGGAACACTCATCGGCTCTTGCTAACTTCGATGTGGTGCACTCACTGTGCTCATTACCAAGCTTTGCTAGTGCCTTTCCCCTGCTTTTCAGCACATTATTGGCCCTTTCTTCAGCCTTGGGTTCCTCAAGAATATGCATTTAAAATGCAATGTTGACCATCAAAAAAAAAAGGTATTTGGAAAGATACAGCTTCCATTTGAAAAGTTGCAACCCATTTTAAGGTGAAATGGTGATGCTGGAAACAACCCGTCCACTTCCTACACAATTACCATCCATATTAACCTGAGAAGTTCAAGCAGTTGGCATTGTACGCGAAATGCTTCATAACTTCATAACTGCAGAGCCAAAGGTTTAGTCACAACAACAAAAGGGTCCTTTTGGGTCTTGACTCCCCTTCCCGCAATGCACGGGGTGGAATTATTCCTAATTGGATGTATTTAATTGAGTGTCTTCTATGCAGGGAATGCTGTAGACAGTGAAAATATAAACGTGGCTCTGGCCCGGCTCCTCCTCTTAGCCGGTGCACAGTCTAGTTGGGGGGTAAACACGTGACTGGGTAATTTCAAGAGAAAAGGATGCAAACCATTATCAGAGGGTCATGAAGAGGGTTAACTTGTGTCTCTCAGTAAGCCATGTTTACATCTTCACTCCCAGTACCAGTCTACATGACCCTGTTAGGAAATAGGGTCTTTGGAGATGCTAGCATTTAGACTATAGTAGAATACTGCGGGTGGGCTTATAAAAGAAGAAACACAGAAGCATCGAGACAGAAGAAGTACCGACATGCAAAGAGAGACACAGAGACAGGATTAACACACACAAAAACCAAGGAACACCGAGGACTTCAAAGAGCCCAGAAGCTGGGTCAAGGTTTGGAACAGATTCATCCTCAGAGCCTCAGAAGGAATCAACACTTCAGATACGCTGATCCGGAATTCTAGCCTAGAAGCTGTGAGACAGTAAATGTCTGTGCTATCCACCACGCCGTTTGTGGTATCTTGTCTCGGTAGTCCTAAGAAAGCAGGACCTACACTCTCAGCCACCACACAGTCCTCAGGCTCCACCCTTCCTCCTTGAAAGTGGGCCAGAAGCTTGTTTGCCTTGGAATAGAAAAATAGCCTGCAATCTTTCCCTTACTCTTGTGGCTTTGATCTACGTACACACATCATCTATTTTGTCTAGAAAGCTCTGGATTTGGGGAAATTGTTTGTGTTCTGACTGCCATCACAGGTTGGCCAGGTGCCGTTCTTGGTCATTGTGGTTCTCCATTCAAGACGCAAAGAACTACCCAGAGGCCTTTGTTCCCAAACACATTGGGGGGGGGG
>NW_022111372.1:29978562-29987480 GCF_000313985.2 Echinops telfairi | reverse complement strand
GGGGGGAATGTGAGATTTCCTAACACATCCTCAGCCGAGGCATTCTACCCTAGCAGCCCCTGCACTGCTTCACGGTAGACACCGCCGACCACCACACCTAGCCCCATGAAGAGTGCCCAGTCATCTCAGTGCAGCAAACATAGTATTAAAAAGTCCTGGTAAGTAGGCTTGGAGTTTTATAAACACAAGAAAAGGGGTTTTGTTTTTTCTTGCTTAGACACAGATTTCATGAGGAAAGAGTTACTGGCAAGTTCAAATTACCAAGAATGTAAAAAAACACGGATATGATAAACATTTAGACATGAAACAATTCATACTTAAAACATAAGAAATGTTTTAGTTAGTAACATTTTTTCATAAATATAGATATTTTAAATTCAGTCTATGCATATCAAGTGCTGGGTAAACACAAATTTGAGTTACATAATCCCATATAGAGAAAGCTGGGGGTTTTTTTAATCATTTCATAGATTTTAATGATATCCACACTCCACAGACTATAAATGTCTGGAGATAGAAATGTATGGCTTGATTTGTTTGATGGGCATCAGTCTGGGAAGGAATAAAGAGATTCCCCCCCCCAAGTTTTTTTAAAAAATTAATAAATCATTTTATTAACAATCCATACATCAATTGTATCTAACACATTTGTACATCTGTTGCCATCATCATTTTCAAAATATTTTCTTTCTGATTGAGCCGTTGGTATCAGCTCCTCTTTTTTTCCCTCCCTTACCCACCCTCCCACCCTCATGGACCCCTGATAAATTATAAATTATTATTATTTTCATATTTTGCACCATCCACTGTCTCTTTTCACCCACGTTTCTGTTGCTCATCCTCCTGGGGGGCAGCGGGTGGATTAAATGTCAATCATTATGGTCAATTCCTCATTTCTCCCCTTTCTTCCCCCATGTTCCCTCTACCCTTATGCTTTCACTACTCCCATTACTGTTCCTGAAGAGTCTATCTGTCCTGGAGCCCATGCATTGAGAGCTCTTAACTATACCAGTGTACATGCTCTGGTCTAGCCCGGTTTGTAAGGTAGAACTGGGGTCATGATAGGGTGGGGAGGAAGCTTTAAAAGATTAGAGGAATGTTGTATTTTCCCATTGGTGCTATACTGCACCCTAGCTGGCTTGCCCCCTTGTGACCCTTCTGTGAGAGGATGTCCAATTGTCTACAGATGGGGTTTAGGTCTCCATTCTGACCCCCCTCATTCGCATTGAAATCGTTGTTTGTTTTGGGTCTTATGATGCCCGATACCTAATCCTGTTGACACCTCCTGATCACACAGGCTGGTGTGCTTCTTCCATGTGGGCTCTATTGCTTCCTTGGTGGATGACCACTTATTTAACTTCAAGCCTTTAAGACCCCAGATGATTTATCTTTTGCTAGCCAGGCACCATCACCTTTCTTCACCACCTTTGCTTATGCACCCATTTTGACTTCAATGATCATACCGGGAAGGGAAGGTGAGCATCACAAAATGCCAGGTTATTAGAACAAAGTGTTCTTGCATTGAGGGAGGACTTGAGTAGAGACAAAGAGACGGATTTTATCAGAATAGTTTCTATCTCTACAAATTATTCATCTAGAATTACATTCCCTAAGGATATAACAACATAGAATATTGGTGAATCATTAATTGGCATTTTGGCCAGAGACGCAGATGAGAGGTGTACTGATGGAGACAAGCTTCTGCAACCCTAATGTGAATTAAATGGGGATGGCAACAGACTCTCAGTCCAAAAACCGCTCTCCCTTATATCTATCTTAAGAGACGAAGCCTTTTCTTTCACAAGCAGACGTGAGGTTTAATTTACAAATAGGCCAATATCACATGTCATTTGTATTCGTGTCCAGGGATAACCATTTTCATTCTCATCAATAAACTGTTAATTTCTGGACAGAAGGAAAAAGTAAGAAAGGTAGAGGGGAATGGAAACATGGGAAAGGAGGGAGGGAAGACAGAAGAAGACAGTTGAACACGATGAACTGCCTCCTACTTAACATGCCGGGATTATGGCTGGACAGATGGGTGGATAAAGAAGAGCCTGAAGAAAATTCAACCAGAGATATAAATGCTTGCGCTCAAAGCCTTTGTCGCTGGAAGGCTTTGGTAACAAACGGCGGAATGAGAACAGGGAATTCCCCAAAAGGAAAGAAAAAGACAGAGTGGAACCCAATGGAAGAGGAGAGTGAGAAGAAAAGTATATCTCATCCACCAACTCAGTCACCCTTGTCCTTTATCACTCCTCTGACCTTTGTGGTTGCTTGTTAGGAATCCCAGAAAATCTGTGCATAATCCATCCCACTGAGAATGTAGGGAAACAGGGGAGCATGCCTTCTGTCATCTCTAGGGCTCTGTCCATTGGGAAGTTTTAAAAGCTGTGGTCAGTGGGGTAGACCTAAGATTTCGGCTGCAATTGGAACTTCTCACTTCCCTCTGAACTCTCCAGTCTAATTCCAGCTTCAAGTGTATACAACTGTGCATATGGACATGCGGAGCCGCTCACTGGTGCAAGCAGTCAACACACTTGGCTGCTAAGCAAACGTTTGGAGGTTCAAGTCCACCTACAGGTATTGTTAGGTTTCTGGAGTGGGTTGTACCTCAGTTCTTTGCTTCTGCACTCTGAAAGAACTCATGCCGAAGCAAGTTTTACAATCCAAGTGAGTTTTTATGGAGGACAGGAAACGTCAAGGGTTGACTGTCTCAAAGGGTACATGCTAGTTCTGGAAAATGTGCCAAGCCATGCGGAAGCAGCACTGAGGTTCACAACTGGGCAGGAAAAACAAGTGGAAAAGAACACCCACATGTGCGGAACTGGGGGATCCTGGGGAACACGAGGTCAAGAGATCAAGAGAGCAAGGGGGCAAGAGCATGTGGGCGCTGAAGAGGCAAGAACAGGCCCTGAGGGGGCACACAGGCAAGTGCATGACTTGCACCCTAGAGGCCCTCCTTACATCATGCCCCTGAGCAAGAGCAGAGCAAAAGAGACTGGCAACAGGCCAAGTGTGGGTGCCAAGAGAGTAAGTGATCAAGGGAGCAAAAGGGCAAGAGAACAAGAACCTAAGAGCCCAAGTGCATGTGAACCCCGGGCAGGCCCAGAGTGGGCACGCCAGGGTGGCACATGTAAGCCCCCACCCACCGACTTGCCACAAGATCAGAGAAAAAGAGGGAAAAGATTGGCTTTCCCCAAATGGACTTTTAACACCTCTGGCTAAGGAGGCATGGTTGAAGGTATTGGTTGACCCATTGACTGAGTTAGGTCCACCTGTGTGATGTATCTAATGTGGGCGTGTCCAAGGTATTGGTTTTACCTCGGCCTAGGGTAGGTGCATGGTCAGTTTGGGGTCTTCCCATAGTTCTTCCAATAGTTGCTGGATTCCTTTCCAACATCCTCTAAAGGGGCTTTTGCCCCCTGACCCTAAATTTAGCTACCTAACAGTATCTCAGAAAGTGCCTGATGATATTCTAATGAAAACTCAGCCATTGAAGTACAGTTCTTCTCTGACACACGTGGGGCCATCATGAGTCAGAGTTGATTCAGCAGCAGCTGGTTTGGTGGTGATATCCAATCTATTTCATTGATCTTCAATATAGCTAAATGATATTGACATGATATATACTCGCTTTTCCATTTGCCCTCTATCATGCTTTAATTGAATCTGATATTTTACCTATTATTATGTCATTTTGTCTACTAAGTAACTTTTCTAAAATAGTCATACGAAGAGAAGGTGCTTACTCAACAAACGATGTCTGGTTTTCTGACAAGACCCTTTGTAGACCAGTCTCAGTCATACAGCATCTTAATCTAATAGCCACAGCCCTTTGGCCATTAGAATCCAACGTCACAGAAGCAAGTCCCACCGGCAATGGGTGGAGTAAAAGTATTCCATTAAAATGATAACTAAGGGTAAAGTTCAGTAGAAAGAACACTTCTGCCGTCAGAAGACTTGCATCCCTCTGTGTCCTTGAGTAAGTTGTTTGATTCTCCTGGGCCTTGATGTGATGAGACAGACAGGAGAGCCTTGCCACACCTGTCTTTTGACAATGATAAAAGAAGGTGACATGAAAGAGCCTAGCAGAGAAGCTGAAAGGTGGTTGAAAATTTGAAAGGGTTGCTTTTAAAATACTGGTCTATCCATAGAACTCAGAGGTTCCCTGTTGTTACTCTTAGCTGCAACTTAAGCACAGATTCATGAGCAAGCTGTGAGCTGTCAGGTTCACATTGTAGAATAGAAGGCCTTGAATGTCAAAATAATATTTACAGCTTTGTACCTGTAGCTCATAGTGATCCCGTGCATGACAGAACAAAGCCATTGCCCTGTCCTCCACCATCTTCATGGTGTGCTACGGTCCTTCTTGGTGGCTTCTGTGACGACCCATCTCCTAGAGGCTTTTCCTCGTTTTTTGTTGACCCTCTCCTTTGCCTAGCATGCTGTCCTTTTCCAGTAACTGGTCTTTCCTGATGATGGGTCCAAAGTAAGCAAGCCACATCAGCATGCTCAGTTCTCCGGAGCATTCTACTTGTCTTTCTTCTAAGACGGATAAGGTAGTCAGTTTATTGTGCCAACCTGGCCGATAAACACATGTGGGATTAACTGAAGGGTGGAGAGAGCTCAGTGAGCCTCGCCTTTCCTGTTTCTTGCTCTTTGATCATCAGACCAGTGTGCGGCTGCCTTGCTTGTTCTGTGCCTCAATTTTCAAGCTACAATACCTGTGGGACACCTAACCCATGGACTGTGTCACTGTAATTTGAGGTTCCTTCAAGACCTGCTTTGCCACACTATTAGAATTTAAATCTCTTGAGCTGGGCACTGTCAGACCCTGTCATCTGGCTGACTGTTGGGGACCTGCCTTGCTGTTTGCTGCCTGTGCCCAGATAGCCTGAATTGCTCAACTGAGGATTACCTGGTGGCCCTCAAGACTTGAAGAACTGCCAGTCTCTAATAACTGTCTCATGGGAGTGAGTTGCACTGAGCCATTTGTACTGCTTTATAATGTAATTAACTGTTTATTTCTTATGTTATACATCTATCTATCTGTATAAATATATATAAAATTATCAGCATTCTGGTTTTGTTTCTCTAGAGAACCCTGTCTAACACAACTGACTAATTCATTCTTCTGGCAGCCAGCTGGGTATTCAGTGTTCTTGGCCAACACCACAATTCCAACACATCAACTTCTCGTCTGTCCTCCTTGTTCATCTCCCGTGCATCTCAAGCCACTGAGAAGACTGTGATTCCGATGAGATGCACCTTCGGCATCAAAATGACATCTTTGCTTTGTAAAACTCTGAAGACATTTTACTCACCTGAAAAAAATGATAGATGAAAAACATCTGAAAATAGCAAGGTAGAGAAAGTGCTTACCCTTCTCATGAGTTGGTAGTTCTTCTTTCTTAGATGGAATCCCATCCACAGCATGGGAAATCCCATCACAGATAACTCAGGTGCATTAAAACACATTCACTCTAAAATTAACTCCTTACAGAAAAAGAATCTGCCTGCCCAGCCTTTACAGCAATTCAGCTCATCTAAAGATTTTCTTGTTCAGTTTTATGCCTGAAACAGGTCAGACAAGAGGGACTCCTTCCATCTTGGAGGGTAAGACTCAGGGAATAAAACATCAAAAGCCACCCAGAGTCATTAAATATGCTATACATAAAACAAAAAGACTTCAGTTATCCGACACTTGTTTATCTGGCAGCTGTCTCTATCTAGATTCTAAAATATGATTTTGAAAGTTAGGAGGAAAATGTTTCTAAGCCACCACAGAAGACACAATGCCCATTCCTGAAATATCGTGGACTTCAGTCCATTATCTAAGATAGGTGTAAAGATAAGCAGGAGGTAGGGGAGTAGAGCAAGACGGTCAGGTGAGTAGATGTTCCCATTTACTCTCCCCAACAACTAACCACTGAACAACCAGGTTCAATATGAGGATCTCAGGATCCAAAGGACATGCTCCGCTCCTGGCTCTTCTTTCTTGATAATGGGGACATTACCCCTCCTGTTCCTGAGATGGCTCATTGTGCACCCAGAAGGATGGCAAAACTGACAGAGCCCGACATGAGATTTCTACTTTTATGATCACAGTGAACTCTTGTAACCATCATTCACAACTGAATAACACAATCCTATCAGCATCTTTCCTCTCCTTCTTCTACAGTTGTGTTAGGCTGAGCTGCACAGAGAAACAAAACCAGTGACACTCATATACGTATAAGAAAAAGCTTTATATCAAGAAGGAATCCCAGCCCAGACCAACTCAAGTCCATTTGTCTGATGCTAGCTGGAGCCCTCTTCTTCAAGCTACAGGCTGAAGACAGAGAAAGGTGACATGAGATACAGGAAAATCACAGGTCAGTGGGTGCACAGTCATGTGGATCCAAGTTTGGTGGGAACATGGCAGGTGCTGGCATATCCCAGAGTTAGTGGCCCACATGAGAGCCACCCCTGGAGGCAGACACAGAATCCAAGCAAGCAGAAGGCAAAGGGTTGAGCTATATCCCTACCTGTACATAGGTATAATCAAGTTGATATAAACTCTAACCACCACAGTGAAATCCCACCTCCTGTTTCTGAAATAGCTCCTTGTGCATCCAGGAGGATGGCAAAACTGACAGGGCCTCATACTGGAGTTCTGGCTTTTTACCATTGCAATGAACTCTTAACAATCACTCACAACTGAATCATATAACCCTATCAACGTCTTTCCCCTCCTTCTCTGACCCAGACCCATCAGGAAAACTGGAAAGACATGGTCCTATGCAGTCGTTTGGTGAGAGTTACAAGACTGTGAGGAGAAGAGCCAGGTCAAGTGATTCACGGCACCACAGACACTGCATGTGCATGCCGTGAGCACAGCACAGTCAAAGTAAAAGTGCGTGTTGGAGCACATATGGAAGAGCATAGACACATTAGTTGACAAGTATGTACAGCGGTAAGAACAGGAATATGTGAAGGTGGACAAACATATTCACTGAAGACATAAATACAGATACTCCAGAGGCATAGTCACATACCTTCCAGTATTGGATTTCTGAGTTTGAAAGTATAGGATGATATTTACATAGGACAACTCAATCCATTGCCATAATATTTTCACAAAAATGCTATGAAAATCCAGTGAAGTAACTAGTGCTGAGAGTGGCCATCTAAGTCACAACTAGGTGTCCCTAATCACCAGAAGCAAAACAATAAGGTAACCAAAAGCTCAGAGAAAAATTAAGTCTACACAAGCTACAACTTCATTTACACTGAGATTAGAAGAACTAGATGATGCCCTACTACTACCACTGGCCATTCTGACCAGGGTTACAATTGATGGTCCAGATAGAATGGGTGAGAAAGATGGAGCAGAACTCAAAGCTTATAAAAATAATTTTTAAATTCAATAAAGAACCGAGGACTCCCTGGGACCATCACCCTGAGAGATTCTTTAAACCTAGAATTAAGCTTGTCTTGTGAGATTGCCTTTCAGGAAAATATCAGAGTAGCACACAAAATAACAGAGATTACCCAAGATGAGCATCATCCAGACTTAAACCCGGTACTCCAAGACATAAATGGACCATACCAACATGAAGCAGGGAACCAATAGGGGTGGGCCCCAATCCTAACTATGTGGACAGTCCCCCCTCCCTGCAGAAGAATTCACTTCAGAGGACAGCACTGAAGCTACAGCTCAGGGACAGGGACATGTCTGATCAGAGCATACAGGAGCAAATAAAGGGGAGGAAGAGAGAGTGGAGCACATCCTGGCCCACCAAGCCTTGAGGATGATATTCCCGCTCAGAGCAACCAAAGCATGGAGAGGACCATACAGCCAGCCCCACTCCGAGAAACGACATCCCTCACTGACCCATAGCGCTATGGGGGACAACACTGGATACACAGTGTGGGAATTGCGCCTGATTGACCCCACCACACTGAGGCGAACTACTAAGGGTGTGCAACAGAACAGCAAGGGTCAGAGCAACGAAGTCACCAGGGAATACCAAAAATAGACTTTGGGGCCAGGGCACGGCACCCCATCAGACTTGACTAGAAAACACTCCTAAAGGTCAACAAACAAACCTTAAACTATTTAAGGCTTGTCTTTTTTTTTATTTCCATTGGTTTGTTGTTTTGTTTTGTTTTCTTTTCTTTTGTTGCATTGTTTTGCTCTGTCATGTTTTTTGTGCATAGTCTTGGCTGGATGACAATGCGTTATATTGAATCAGAATCTGCATTTCAATATATACCTAGGAATCTATCAGAATCACCCAGGAATCTCATTAAATTGTACATTCAGTAGACCAGTGTTGAAAATGCAAATTTTCGGTTGGGAATTGAAATAGAGAGAATTGGTTCAAAGTTTCAACGTAAAGCACTTTCATTTCCCTGTCACTGTCCTCAAGGTGCCTTAAGGGAAAGCATGAAAGGGTCACCAGAATAATCCACTTTGTCACCAGAGAAAGATTCAGTTCCTTTTCACCTTTTTTAAATTTTATTTTCATATTTTACATTAAAATGAATACCTATGCATGGGAGGAAGTAGAATAGAGTAAGTGAATATATTAGAAGTTGTCTGCTCCTATAAGGATTTGCAGCTTCAGAAACCCTAAGAAACTATTCTACACTGTCCTTTAAGTTGCAAGGAGTCATAATCTACTCCGGGGCAGTGAGTTTGTAGTTTTTGTTTGTTGATTGGTTAGGCTTGGTTTTATTTGATTCATCCTCTAATCACCCTTTATAGTATCTTGCAGGCCTTTTCAGATATGTTCTATATTCAGTATATATATACCAGAGAGAACCTTCCCAGGGGTTGTCCCTGGGTGCACTAACTCAGAGGCAGTTGCTCAATGCTCTAGAGAAAAAGAGAAAGAGAGAGAGAGAGAGAGAGAGAGAGTGAGAGAGAG
>NW_022111372.1:29969274-29978462 GCF_000313985.2 Echinops telfairi | reverse complement strand
GTGTGTGTGTGTGTGTGTGTGTGTGTGTGTGTGTGTGTCTCCTGGTTGCAGTGGTTATGCATTGGGCTATCATCTGAAAGGGCAGCATCAGTACGAAAGTTTGAACCACCATCCACCCCTCAGGAGAAAGACATGGCTTTCTACTACCATAAACAGTTACAAGTCTCAGAAACTCATAAGGTAGTTCGACCCTGTCCTATAAGGTTGCTGTAAGTCGGCATCAACTTCATGGCAGAGTTTAGTTTGTGAATATATGAGGGGGTACCCAAAAAACACCAGCACTTTTTTCAAAGTTATGCATTTAATTTTTTTACAAAACAACTGTGTTAGTCTGGGTACTTTAGAGAAACAAATCCACAGAAACTCATGTATAAAAGAGAGTTTTATATAAAGGGTAAGTGCACATCAAAAAAACATCCCAACCCAGTGCTGCCCAAGCCCACAAGTCCAACATTAACCCATAGGTCCAACACCAATCCACAAATTCCTCCTCCATCTCAGAAAACACACACTATGATGCCACTGCACGAGGAAGGCCGAGTCAGTGAACATGTAAGTATCTCAGTGCTGGCAGGGGTCTCCACACGGGTGCTCCAGCACCTAGGGCTGCATCAGGGTAAGTTCATGTGGCTTCTCCTCAGGGATGTCTTGCAGGAAGTGAGCCTTACCAGCTGGAGCAGGGAACTGGCTAAGGCAGCTGCACCCTGGACTGACCATCAAAAAGCAAGAGACCCAAGAACTAGAAAGGGGAAGCTTACCAAGCTATTTATCTCTCCCCCCCTTCAATTAACCCCACATGTGTTTATCAGCAAGGTTGGCACAATAAACTAACTCAACAACTTTAATAGCTTCAAAGTACGCTCGATTACACTTAGTACATTTGTCGAATCTGCAATTCCATCCTTGGAAACATTTTTCAAACTCATTTGTTTGGATGGCTGACAGCACCTCCCTCGTTTTTCCTTTACCTCTTTTTTGTTGTTGTTGTTGTTGTTTTTGCTTTTGCTTTTTTATCTGGCTTCATTCACTTTTTTTTAATCGTTTTATTAGGGGCCGATACGACTCTTATCACAATCCATACACACATCAATTGTGTAAAGCGCTTTTGTACAATCATTGCCCTCATCATTCTCAAAACATTTACTCTCCACTTAAGCCCCCGGCATCAGGTCCTCATTTTTTCCCCTCCCTCCCCACTCACCTCTTGTACATCATCAAATCACTATCCTTTCTTGTCCCTCTGCATGCAAGGAAACAAAAAGAAGTTACACCGAGCAAGGTCAGGTGAGTGAAGTTCATGGAGCAGGAAAGGCATGCTGTTTTTTTGTCAGAAACTGGCACACTGAGATGGCTGTGTGAGCAGGTGCATTTTCGTGGTGGCAAAACCAGTCCCCTGTCTGCCACAAATCAGACCATTTTTGTCGCAGTTACTCAATCCTTTCAGAACCTCTAAATAGAAAGCTTGATTAACAGGCTGACCTGGTGGAATGAACTCCAGGAGTCAACATGTTCATCTTTCCAGGAAATTGATGGATGTCCAGACAAGGTTTGTTACCAATCGGACATTTCACTTTTATGAAATGAGAAAAGCATTCATGCACTTCATTTTTTTCCCATAGCACTGTCCTTGTAAGCTGTGTTCAACATCACAACAGTTTCTGTGGCATTTTTCCCAAGCAAGAAACAAGATTTCATAGCCACACGCTGTTCTCTTAAATTGGCCATCACAAAAAAATGAGGTTCTAGCAAAACTGCTTTTACGAAAAAATTCACTGTGACCAGAGAGAACCTTCCCAGGTGATGCCACTGGGTGCACTAACTCAGAGCCAGTTGCTCAATGCTCGCCTAGCAAGAAAAGTGCATACTAAGAATGCTCTGCTCTGTCCAGTGCAATTCCAGTTTTGGGGGCGTGTGTGTGTGTGTGTGTGTGTGTGTGTGTGTGTGTGTGTGTGTGTACAAGAAAAGAAGTATATAAAATTTGATTATGTTATAAAAAAGAGTTATAAAAATATTTCCAAAAATAATAATACCTGCCAAAAAACAAGAAAACTATTAAGATATTTCCATATTGCTTCTTTTTCCAACAATTGGCATATAATTCACATGACATATAGTTCATTAGTTTGATCACATCAAGAAGAGTTGTACAGCCATCACCACAATCAGTTCTTGATTGACATCCTCACAATAGTCTTCATTTTTATCCAAGCATCATGGGATGTGTGATTTATCCTTAACCATCTTTTCACTGTAGTAGGACCTGATTCCTTTAGAGGTAAGCTGATTAGAAAATAGTCCTTGTGTTGAGACAGGTGACTTCACTTCTCTGAATATATTATGTTGATATTTTTACAACTCCTTTCCACTTGTTCTGACAATAATTTTAGCTCTTTGAACATTTCCAAAAATTGCATGATTCACTCGTGTTGGGAATTTGGGGTGTGATACAAAGCTGAAACAAATGACAGTGTGTCACCCTCTGGATGTTTGACACTTTTCCTCTTTACGTTCTATGTTTTTTTACTGAAGTAACAAATGCAAGGGAATAAAAACGTAGTATCTCACCAAAACTGTAACAAGTGTTATGAAATGAATAAATACTATTATAAGCATAATTCCATCTACTTTTTAATTTATAGACAAAGCAGGAACATCAAAAAATCCTTCCAAGAGAGGGGCCTTCTCCAGTGCTCGCTGGCCTGGCAGCCACCTCCATTTCTGTCACTGGGAGGCCACATTAGGATGGCGGGCTCCTTATTATTCTGCAAAGACGATTTTTCTTTCAGACGTGTTTGGTGCTTCTATGTGAAATTCTGGTGACATAGCCAATTTCCTCCCTCTGGAAATAGAGTTAAAGAAATTATAATATAAACCAGGTTGGTAATATGATTCTGAGGACACAGGAAAGCTTCCCTGTGGCCCCAGGGATTGTGGAGCAGTTGGTGGATGGATGCATGCGGGATTTACTTGGGAAAACAAAGGCATGCAGGAATGCCCTTCATCAGTATGCCAAGTGACACTGGCTGAGGCTTTTGCTCTCTGGGGCAGCCCTGCCTTCTCAGTCACTGCAGTTCATGGGCACTGCTGCAGGGCAGTCCCAAGGAGGCAGCAAGACTGGATCCACCCAGAGGAACACTCTCCAGTAGTTCCTGGGTGGGCAGAGGGCCACTCTGCTCAACACTCAGACACCAGCCCACTGTAGTGGGCCCCCCAAAAGACATGTTGATGCTTGAACCCCCCAAACCTGTGACTGTGACCTTATTTGGAAAAGGGGTCTTTGTGGATATAATTATGTTAGAGATCTTAATAGCCTGGGTGACCCAGGTGGGCATCCATGGCAAGTGTTCCTATACGAGAAGGAAGAAAAGAAGACACAGAGGAGGCAGCCATGCAGCCACAAGCCAAGGAGTGCCAGGCACCCCCAGAAGCTGAAAAAGCCAGGAAGCCTCCTCCTGCAGAGCCTCCGGAGTGAGCACAGTCCTGGAGATGCTCTGATGGTGAGCATCAGGCTGTAAGAGAATAAGGCTCTGCCCTTTGAACCCCCAGCCTGCAGGGACTTGTTAGTGTAGGCACAGGGCACAGATGCCATCCTGCTGAGTAACCTCTGGCCTTCTGCTGTCCACTCAGAGACCAAATCATATTTGTAAGTTGAAGGTACCAGCAGGACAGTGAAGTGAGAGGACAAAGACAGCCCCCTCCCAAGTTATGGTCAAGACAAGCCTATTTCCCACAATTAGTAGCAGTTCCTCATGATGCGCAGCAGTCATGCCGAGAACAGCATTGCGCCTGGCCTCCCGCTCCCCCAGATCTCCAAGGAGGGCTTCTCAGTGTACAAAGATGGCCACCCAGAGCCTCAGCCTTCCAGAACATTTGCCTTGGACCATTATTCTCTGTTTCCTCCTCCTCCTCCTCCTCCTCTCCCTCCTTCTTCTCCTTGTTCTCTTCCTTCTCTACCGCCTCCTCCTTCAATTCCTTCCTCTTCTTTTTCCTCTCCTTCTTTGGTGTGTGTGTATGCAGTTGTTGTTTTTTAATTGAGAGGGTTGGGGAGCACCAGGGAATGTCCATTATACTCTTCCTGGGCTGGTTTTTATATTTCTTTTCTTTTTCTTAGTGCTATTCCCCTTGCTGCTAGCATCCGCCTCCTCAGGTCCGCTGCTGGCGGGCTCCCCCTCTGGGAGAGCTTCTTCTCTTTCTTTGGGGTGCTACCGCCCTTTGCTGCCTCTTGAGGATCACAGGCACATCTTTGGGGAGAGATTTCCGTTTCTTCCTCTTGGGGAGAGGCGTCCCTTGTGGATCACTGCTGACCATCTCCTCCTTAGAGCTCTGTTTCTTGGGGAGAGCAGAGATAGCTGGGTCTTCCAATCCATTT
Source organism: Echinops telfairi (assembly GCF_000313985.2). NCBI lineage: Eukaryota > Metazoa > Chordata > Mammalia > Afrosoricida > Tenrecidae > Echinops > Echinops telfairi. The sequence goes on along the minus strand of NW_022111372.1, from coordinate 29,974,093 downwards.
CCCTGGGGAGCCTCCTGGGCCCTCTGTTTGTTCTTTTGGGGCCCTTCCCCGTGGGTCTCCTGCCTGCCGCCCTCATACTCCTCAGGAGCATGGCTGTTTTCCTGAGATGCAAGCCAAGCGCAGCTCGTCGCTGCTTTTCCTTTTTCAAGCATTTCTTCTCCCGCTTCTCCAGCTTCCTAGTCATCCCCACAGCGGCCTCCTCCATCCCATCCAGATGCTTCCGAGGGGCCACCCCAGTCTCGTAGGAGAGCTACTCCTCGACTTGCTCTGGAAGCTTTCCCCCAAATACACTGTGGGCACCTCAGAGAAACAGTCGATCTGAGAGGCAGGACTGCCATGGTTTGCCAGGTGTCCGGAGATGCGGCCTTTGTTCTCGCAGCTGCTCGGCCCAGGCAGGTGGAGTGGAAAATGAGTTAGGATTGAGGGGTGTTTCCCCTGGTCTTTGGGGCTCTGGAAGCTAGGTCCCTTTTGCTGGGCCCTGGGAATCACTCAGTCCTTCTTTCTTTTTACTGGCTGAGTTCATTAGCATCATGAACCAGCCACATGCACTTATAAAAAGTAACTTTCATGAATGACATGCTGATTAAAACATGATGCTTTCTTTTCTCCCTTTTGAGAAGAAAAAAGAAAGAAAGACTATTAGGAATCCAACTCATTGTAGAGATTCCTATGGAGGTGAGCCCTCTGATGACAGATCAGAGGGGGACCTCTGAGGACATGCATGCACCTGTCAGTAGCTCTCTATCTAATTACTATTCCACTCAGGACAGTCTGGGGTTAATGCCACCTGCCTGTCACTTTCCTCTCAGAACATCCCCAGCAGACGAACTCTGCACAGGAGACAATGAGAAAGCTCCAATCAGAGGAGCAGGGCACGCTATCAGATTACCTTCTGCCTATTTCTAGATCGCCTTTCATGATATGGCACTATTCCTGCTAGTGTGAAAATCTCAAGTTGTCTGCATCAAACACCAAATGCCAAGGACTCTCCATCCTGCAGAGAGCCACCTCAGTGAGTTAAAAAAAAAAAAATGAGGAGCTGATACCAAGGGCTCAGGTAGAAAGAAAATGCTTTGAAAACGATGATGGCAACATACGTACAAGTGTGCTTGACACAATGGATGGATGTATGGATGGTTTGTGATAAGAGTTAGTCAAGCCCCGAATAAAATGATATTTTTAAAGACAAAGGGAGACTGCATCTTGGCATCTTTTCCTCTGATGAGGGCGGTGGAGAACTGAGATTTTAATTCCTTAAGTTCTGATGGATACATATGTTTGTTTGGGTTTGGATTTGCTTTTGTTCTATTTTGTTTTGTTTTGGGAGGTTTGTTCCAACAGGGTTTTTTTTTTTTTGGCATATAATTCACATATCATATAATCTAATCGTTCAATCACCTCAAGAAGAGCTGCCCAGTCATCACCACAATCAGTTTAGAACCTTTTATTAATTTTTGTACTCATAGTTATTAGCTTTCCATTTCCCCCCATGCTTCCCTACCACCACCCCCAAGGAAACGTTAATCCAGTTATTGTCTCTGTAGATTTACCCCTGGATTTCATGTACAGCAAACCATTTTTTAAAAAGCCTAAGAATAACAAAGTAAAACAGATTTTAAAAACTGGAATTAAAAAGAAAGCAGAAAATACTAAAAACTAGAACAAATTTATATGGATCATCAGGGAGGTCAAATGATAAGGTGCTAAATTTTAACCTAACTGCATCTGCAACAATCCACTTTCCAGTGCATTCTGCATGATAACAAGGCTATTCACACTTCTTGTCCATGGCCACAGGGGATTCAACAAGAGCTTAACCCATGTGCATTTTCTCTTCGCTTAAAAAAAAAAGTGGACAGGTTTAAATTGTGTCTAAAGGGACATCAAGTGATACGATGTTACATTTTAATGTAACTACATCTGCCACTATCGATTTTCAATGCCCTCTATCTGATAACACATCCCTCAACTATGATCAGAGGGGATTCACCAAAAGCTCAATCCATGTGTGGACCCTGCCAATGGATTTTTAGGATTCCACTATAATCCATAGCCTTCTGCAAACCAGGTGTTCACAATTTAAGCTCTGATACCATTCCCTTCTTTAGATTTGGATTACATCATTTACAATCCTTGGATTATACAGGCTGGTGTGCATCCTCCTTGTGAACTTCCTTGTGGATGCCTCACTTGTCTGGCTGCTTGTTTAAAAACAAGCCTGTAAGACCTCAGATGTTAACTTACTGATAGCTGGGCACCATCTACTTTCTTCACCACACTTTGCTATACCCATATCTTCAGTGATCATTTCTTGAGAGTGAGCATCAAAAGGGCTCTGATGGACAGATTTAGTTAGAAATTTAGTTAGAAATGTTACAGTTAGTTCTAGGGGTTGTAGCTTCCCCCACAATCAGTGTGGTCCTTGGGCCCAGTGTCGTTGATAGAAACCTCCAGAGAAGCACAAGATCAGAGGTAGCAACAAGGTCTGCCCCTCAAACACTGGACTCTCCTGGTGAGCAGTGAGGTTCCAAAGAAATTTCTGGGTCAAAGAAGATCCAGGGGGAGGCCATGGTGATGGTGTCTGCAGTGCTCTGCACCCAGAGATTTAAGAGTGGTCACATGTAGCCCAGAGTCAGCTGGTCACCTGAGGACAGGACAGAAGCAGCTCAAATATTAACATTATCTCAGGACTTGTGGCATGTCCCTTTCCAGCCTCCTTCCCTGAATGCTGCAGCGCCAGGTCCCAATGCCTTTCTGCTGAGAATTATAAAATGAGGCTAGGCCCCAGCACAGAGGTTCCTAAACCTCCCAGCAATTTAAAGACGCTTAGGAGCACTTCATCACAGCTTTTTGCTGTAAAGAAGCCATAGTCCCAAGACTACTTTTCCTGTTCTCAGAAGTACCATTATAAAACAGTGCTGGCCCCATCATTCACCTGTGAGATTCTTAAATGGCTCCCCAGTGCCTCCAGGTCTAAATGCAAATTCCCTGGTATGTCTCTTAGGACTATTAAAAGGTTGGACTATTATTACTTTACTTCTGCAGGATCATCTCCTGCCATCACCTGCACTTTGGCAGGCCACGCCTCTGCCGAATGAGCCAGGCACTTGTTAGTCCCTCTGCATGGATGCTGGTCCTATTGACCTGCACGAACCCTCCAAGACTCTTCTTCCATAAGCCCTTACTCTCTGAGATCTTCTCTGACTATTCCCCAAGTTAGCCAGCTCCTCCTCTCTTGTGCCCTGGGACTTTGTACATACCATTTGCAATGCATTGAGCACATTGTGTTGTGAATGTCTAACCCTCCAATAGATGGCTATGCCCATAAGAGTAAGACCTTTATAGAGCCAGACAGAGAACAGAAACTGCAGCTGTGGGTGAATGAATACATGATTTGATGGATGAATAGGCAGGCGTATGAGTATATTAGCAAGTGGATGGGCAGAAGGATGGGTAGGTGAATGGGTAGGTGAGTGGATGGATGGATAGGTAATAGCTGATTGGATGAATAGGTGAGTAGGTGGACAGAAGGATGGACTGATGGGTGATAGATCAACAGATAAATGGATGGAAAGAGACATCGATTTCATTGACCTTAAAATCACTGTTAAACAAGATAACGATGTAATAATGCATTCTAGAGAAAATGACTAAAGAATACTGTTACAGAAAATAGCCCAGTCAGGATTAAACCATATGAAAGACGAAACATAAACTTTAAAATCACAAACATCCGCCAGAAGGAGAGAAACAATGAGGGAAAGGGGAAATAAAAGCGCCGGTGTTTTGCAAACCTAAGGATTTGATTCCCTTAAACCTGTGGGTCGCGACCCCTTTGGGGGTCCAAAGACCTTTTCAACAGGGGTCGCCTAATACATCTCGCATATCAGATATTTACATTATGATTCATAACAGTAGCAAAATTACAGTGATGAAGTAACAACGAAAATAATTTTATGGTTGGGGTGGTTACCACAACACGAGGAACTGTATTAAAGGGTCTTGGCATTAGGAAGGTTAAGAACCACTGCCTTAAATGAAGAAGGGATATTGTGTCTGGTTTCCCCCTAAGGGATTGTAAATACCCCCTTTCCGCCCACTGAGCTGCTCTGAATGGGACTCGGAATCAAGGTGGCCCCAGCTGCACCCCCAGCACTGAGCTGTTGCCATGGAAAAGCCAGTCCTCTCCCTCCCCTCCCCCACTGTCACACTGCAGCAGGCAGGAGCGTGCTTTAAGCCACAGGAAGGACCAGTCCTGCTGTCAGAAGCAGCAAATGATCTCTGGGGCTTCTGGGAGAGGAATTAGAACTATCAGTCCCTACCACTGGACAGGTGGAACTCCCAAGTGCAGTGTCAGCCTGGGCGGGAGTCCTGACCCTACAGTCACTGGGAACCAGACTGCAGTCACTCTTTTTTTTAAATCATTTTACTGGGGCTCATACAGCTCTTAACACAATCTATACATACATCCAATGTGTCAAGCATATTTGTACCTATGTTGCCATCATCATTTTCAAAACATATTCTTTCTACCTCATTTTTCAATCCCTCTGCTACCCTCCCTCCCCACGAACCCTTGACAGTTTATAAATTATTATTATTTTTTCATGTTTTACACTGACCGATGTCTCCCTTCACCCACTTTTCTATTGTCCATCCCCAGGGAAGGGGTTATATGTAGATCATTTGGATCAGTTTCCCCTTTCTTCCCCACCTTCCCCTTACCCTCCTGGTATTGCTACTCTCATTATTAGTCCTGAGGGGTTTATCTGTCCTGGGTTCCCTGTGTTTCCAGTTCTTATCTGTACCTGGTCTAGCC
>NW_022111372.1:29960908-29968692 GCF_000313985.2 Echinops telfairi | reverse complement strand
CAAATGCGGTGAAGAAAGCTGATGGTGCCAAGCTGTCAAATTACACAGAATCTGGGGTCCCACATGCTGGAAGATAAACAAGGGGCCATCTAACTGAGAAACAAAAACAAAATAATAATAAAAAAATAAAAAAGGTCTCCGGTCCAGCCAGAGATGCCAGTGGAGGTGAGGGCAGAGCTCCCACGGAACACGTCTCTGTTTTCTTTCTCAGTCCCTCGTCCATTTACACTGTTGATATTTGGGGCTAAATGATCCCGTCATGGGAGAATAGCCTATGCAGGGAAGGAGGTTAGCAGCATCGTGGCCTCTCACCACCTCTAAGCACAGCTGTCAGCAGCTGTCCCGTCGACTGCGATGCATGGCATCCCATGCACATGACACAGGAGACATTGCCCAGCCCTGCTCCATCAGTATGCTCCAGCTCACCGCGGAGGTCACGGGTCCTGGGCATGCCATCCCACCTAGGGGCTCATCTTCCGGGCCTCTATCAGATCATGTACTGTGATAAGCCCTAGGTTTTTTACTGTATACCCTCTGGCAGTAGCTCCCTAGACCTTCGTTCCTAGTCTGTGTTCGTCTGGAAGCTCTGCTGAAACCTGTCCACCATGGGTGACCCTGCAGGTATTGGAGATACGAGTGGCACAGCATCACAGCAACACACAAGTCACCACAGAGGGGACACTGACACACAGCTGGTGCACCATGTCCGTAGGAGGTGTCTGGGTTGGGCTGTTAGTGGGATCGAAGGATAAGCAAGAGGCAGGCCACGTGTTCTGTGTGGTCACAGGACAGGAGGGCCATCCACCAGGGCAAGGTCCCACTGCAGCCCTCTCAATTTTCCAGGACATCACTTCCTCAGGGCAGGCTTCCCATCAGCCCTCTTCCCAGGCTCCTGCTCCCGGGAATTCAGGCCCTGAGTTGTGTTCCTGACCAGCACTTCACAAGGTCTCCTGTGTACAGAGAAAGCCTGGGGACTGGGATCAAATGCAAATGAACTCGGGTAGTCCTGGGCTGGGCTGAGGTGCTGCCTTGCTACCAAGTACCCAGGGGATTTGGCCCTGTACCACGTGCTTAGGGCAAAGATCCTACAGTTGGGAAATCAAACAGAAGCACCACAGAGTTTGTTTTTTGTATTGTTTTGGTTTGGTTTTGTGTGCCACAGAAATGACCTTGGCAGTGGGGAGACTGGGGATCAGAGCAGCATAGTGATGGGCTATGGCCGGGATGGGGTGGACTTCCAAACTCTCCTTTCGGGGTACAAGGGTGTCAAGAAGTCTGCGTGCTGCATAGATGTGACTGCTGGGAGAAGCCAAAGGCTCTAAGGGTCCGAATCTGGACCTGGTGGAGGTCCCCACTCGCACTGCTCAGATGGGGGGCATTGCAGCCTTCCCAGCCAGCCCTCCCGGACCCCTGCCACAGCCAGAGGCAAGGGGGGAACAAGGAGCAAACCCTCCCAGGAGCGCTGCGGCCCGCCTCCATGATCAGAGCCTTTGGAGCCAGTGGTGGTAGCTCTCTCCAGTGCCAGGGACCACACAGCGTCCCTGCTCAGGCCAACCTGCGGACCCGCAGCCGCCAGCGCCACCTGCTGATGCAGCGAGCACACAGCCGGCGACTTTTTCATTGCAGCGCTGTCACCACCAGCCAGAACGCACTCTTTCGGACCTGCTGAGGCTTATTCTGGGTGGGATGCTCTTATTCCGGGGTGGATGCTTAGCCGTTCTCTCTGGCGCTCTAGCGAGCGGAGGACAAGAACTTCTTGTGTTGTGCTCACCATCAGTTTAAATGATTGTGGAGTGAGGAACGGGTCTGTGATAGCCAGACCCCCTTCCCGGGATGTGAAGATAAAACAAATCCCAGGAACCTGTCACGGGGCTGATTCCCAGAGACACTTGCTTAGGATGGGCTGTGAAGGACTGGGACCTGCCCTTTCCCCGATCTGTACCTTTGCACCCCAACTTCTTCTCGACTCCCTCCCAACCTGTCCCCATGTCCCAGTTGCATGATTGAGAAGAGTCTTTTCCCCATGGGAGCCATGGCCTTCTTCCCTCTAACATGTTGTTGTTGTTGTTGTTGTTGTTGATAGCCACTCTGACTCATGTCAACGCCATGTGATACAGAGTAGAACTGCCCCATAGGGCTTTCTTGGCATTCTGTGGTGCTGCTCAATGGATTTGAACCACGAACCTTTAGGGGAGCAGCCAATCTCAAACTGCTTGTACCACACAGGCTCCTTAGCTCTACATCAGAGTATAAGACTATCTCCTCTCAGGTCCTGGGAGCGTCTTGGGGGGCATTCAATGACCTCCCACACAAAAAGCAAAGCCCCTGTGAGTTCCTTCCCTGCTCATCTCTTTAAACCAGTGCCGGTCAGGTCAACTCTGATTCATGCCCCACCCCACCCCCCGCTTGTGTGGCAACTGGTCTCCATGGGGCTTTGGGGTTTTCCAATGTCTGCTTTGTCATTGTTGCTGTTGTTTGGAAATAGATTACCAAGCTCCCCCACCCCCACCCCCATTTTCCTTTTAAAAGATCAACAATTGATTTGAAGGCAGTGGAGGGTGGGGGGTGAGCCAGTACCACAGGTTTTGTGGTTTGGAGATGGTAGCTCTTTTCTGAAGCACGAACTGTCATCAGCCTTTCAGATGGCAGACAAGCACATGATCAGTTTGCACTGCTCGGGCACGCCTTCTACCCGTGTCCAACCATCCTCTGGACACAACTAAAACCATCTCCACCCAGGAAGCCTTCCCTAACCATTCCCCTGGCATGCGCCTTCTCCAAACCACAAAACCGTCTGCACTTACTCACACACCACCCTCAAGTGCTGTCTGGTTCCCTGCCAGGGTATTTTCTCTCTTAGATGAGCTTTTGCTAAAGGGTGGTGACTTTAAAGTGCAGGGCTGCCCCTGACACTTGCTGATGAGGGCATGATTTCACCCAGCAGACACGTGGGTCCACCTAACACTATCTGTCTTGGAAATGAAGGAACTGGTGCGTTTGTCCTCCCAGTGTACGCTGCAAAAAGATGCATTCCTCAGAACTCCTTTGGGTTCATCTAGACCAGCGGTTCTCAACCTGTGTCACAGGAGTTGCCCAATTCATAACAGTAGCAAAATTACAGTTATGAAGTAACCACAAAATAATTTTATGGTTGCGGGGTCACCACAACATGAGGAGGTGTATTAAAGGATCGCAGCATTAGGAAGATTGAGAACCACTGATTTAGATCCATTTCATTGCCTATGAGCAAAGGACTCGGTGACATGACAAAGCCATACCAAAGGGCGAAGCTAACCATGCTGCACTCTTTACTGTGGGAGCTGAGAGTGTACTTCGGGGTAGAGCTTTAGCTTGAAAGAGCAGCCGTGCATTCACCTTGACTGCAGTTGCTACAACATCTCCGAGGTTGCTGTAGAACACATCTTCTTTTGAGTTCAAGGTCAGCCCAAGATCTATGTGAACAAAGTCCACCCTAGACCCCAACCACTCCTAGTCCAAGCACCCCAGGAAAGGAAAGTTGATGAGTCTGTCCCCAGTTGGCAGAATCTTGTCCTTCTCAAGCTGACTTGGACTCATCTGCGTTTGGTTCTGACTGTGAAACCCAATCTCAGGGATGGTCCAGCCTGGACAGCTCTTCTGAGAGTCTCTAGAACCTATGTGACCCACGCTAATAATGAACCTGCCAAGCCCCATCTTACTTCTCTTGCCTTTTCCAACTATCTTCCACAATAGCTGGGAGAAGGCAGTCAATCAGTTTAAGTGTAGGATCATAGATATTTGGGGTGGGTAGGGCCTGAATAGGAGCCTCATGGCATAGTGAGTTGGGCTGCGGTCTCCAAGATCAGTAGTTTGTAAATACCAGCTGCTCCTCAGGAGCAGGACGGGGCTATCTACTCCAATAAACAGTTACAATCTCAGAAACTCAGAGCGGTGGTTCGACCCGGTCCTATAGGGTTGCTATGAGTCAGCATCAACTCCGATGGCAATAAGTTTGGTTCTTGGGTTCAAGGTCCTGAATGCTGGAAGCAGATAGGGTAACTTGAGACTAATGTCCCCTGTGGCCTTGTTGTTATGGCTGTTCAATGCCATTGAGTTAGTTCTAACTCACAACAACCCCGTAGACATCAATGCAAACACTGCCTGGTTCCTTATCATCTTCACAAGTGTTACATTTGAGCTCTTTGCTGCAACCGCTGTATCAATGTTTCTTTTTAAGGGTCTCCATCTTTTTTACTGACCTTCACTCTACTACGCATGATGTCCTTCTCAGGGGACTAGTCCCTCCTGATGACATGCCCTCACTTCTAAGGAGTGTGGTAGCTGTACTTCATGTCTCACGACACATTTGCTCGTTCTTCCAGCAGTCCAGGTATTTTTCTTATTCTTTGCCAACATCACAATGCAAAGATGTCCATTTTCCCTCTGTCTTCCTTATTCACTGTCCAGCTTTGATATGAAGCGATTGAAAAGACCATGGCTTGGGTCCGGCACATCTCAAAGTGACATCTTTGCTTGCGAGCACTTTAAAGAGGTCTTTTGTAGCAGATTTACCCAATGCAATACATTGTTTGATTTCTTGACTGCTGCTTCCACAGGGTTGATTGTGGATCCAAGTAAAATGAAATCCTTGACAACTTCAACCTTTTCTCCATTCTGTTGTCTGTGGTCCAGTTGTGCAGCCTTTGTCTTCCTTTACATTGAGTTGTAATGCATACTGAACGCTACAGCCTTTGGTCTTCCTCGCTTTCAGCAAGCAAAGTTGTGTCATCAGCATGGAGCCTCCTTGCAATCTTCGTGCCACCTTCTCCATCATGTAATCCAGCTTCTTGGATGATTTGCTCAGCTCACCGACCGAATACGTATGCTCAAAGGATACAACCCTGATGCACATCTTTCCTTATTTTAAAGCATACAATAACCCCTTATTTTGTTCCATCAACTGCCTCTTGGTCTATGGACAGATTCTGGAGCCTGGAGTTTCTAAACTCTTGTGGTTGTCTGCCTAGTCACAGAATGATTCTGACTTACCTTCACACACACACACACACACACACACACACACACACACACACACACACACGAGTTGCTGTGGAGTTGACTTTGACTCATGACAACCCCATGTGTATAAGAGTAGAGTAGTACTCCAGAGTTTTCAATGACTAGTCTTTCAGAAGTAGACCACTAGGCCTTTCTTCCAAGGTACCCCTGGTGGACTTGAACCACCAACCTTTCTGTTAGCAGCCAACCTTTCATCTTTCACAATGCTTTTGTTTTGATCTATTTGTCCCACATGAAAAATAACTGTACATGCTTTCTTTGCTTACTACTTTCCTGATAAGTCTCTTCCTGCTGATCTTCAACTTCTCTGTGTCCTCTTACTTCAGGAGGTTCTGTTATAATAACCATGAAGCGGAATCCTGGGTGTGTTTGGGGGTTTATAATTTAACAGTGCAATCGTTATCCTTTTACTGGAGAATGGAGTGAGTGCTCTAGGTTACTGGTCTTCAGATTTTTCGGCTCACATACTCCTTAACAATTTTCATAAACTACATGTTTTTTATTCTCAGTGCCGTACAGTCGATTCTAACTCACAGCGACCCTAGAAGATACAGCAGAACTGTCCCTGTGGATTTCTGAGACTGTAAATCTTTCTGGGAATAGAAAGTCTCATCTTTCTCCCATGGCATAGCTGTTGATTTCGAACTGCTGAACTATTGGTTTGCAGCCCAACATGAAACCCACTATGTCACCATGACATTCACCTGTATGGTTCATAATAAACTGTGAATAGATATGAGAACAGGAATTCTAGAACACTTCATTGTACTTATGTCAGTCTGGGTAGACTAGAGAAACAAATCCAGTGAGACTCATATGTGTGCAATAAAGAACTTTATATCAAAGAGTAATTATATATTAAGTAAACATCCCAGTCCAGTCCAGATCAAGTCCATAAACTCAAATTTACCAATATGTAAATTCCTCTTCAGACTCGTGCAACACATGCAATGATGCCACCGAATGCAGGAAGATCACAGGCCATGGATCCTGTGGGTAGATGGTCTTGTGCATCCAGTGGTGGTGGAAGCATCTCAACATTGGTGTGGGTCTCCATGTGGCTCCTCTAGCTCCAGGGCTCTGGCTCCATCAGTGTATCTCCATATGACTTGTCAACAGGAATGTCTTACAGGCAGTGAGGGTAGGTCTGGCTATTTATCTCTGTAGCACCTCCAAATGAGATCTTCAAGTTGCAAACTGATTGACAGGCTAATCTCCACCCCTTCACTTTTAATATTCTCAAATTGACACCAGATTATGTAACTACCACAGTATAGAACCTGTACATTGATCAAGAGGCAGTTGTGAAAACAGAATAAGGGTTTAAAATCAGGAAAGTTTTGTGTCAGGGTTGTATCCTCTGACCATACTTATTCAATCTGTATACTGAGAAATTAATCAGAAAAGCTAGAGTATATGTAGAAGAACATAGCATCAGGATCACTAGCAACCTATGATATGGAGATTATACAACTTTGTTTGCTGAAAGTGAGGCAGACTTGAGGCATTTGCTGATGAATTCAAGGATTACAGCCACTGAATCAGGAAGACTGAAGAAGAATCAAATTTGCATTTGAATTATGGTGCTGGCGAAGGGTATTGAAGGTACCATGAACTATGAAAAGAGCAAACACATATGTCTTGGAAGAAATAAAGTATGAAAACTCCGTAGAAGCAAGAATGGCGAGACTATCGATGTACTTTGGGCATGTTGTCAGGCGAAACCAGTCCCTGGGGAAGGACAGCACGCTTGGTAAAGCAGAGGGACACAAGATGGATTAACACGGTATTTGCACCAATGGGCTCAAACATAAGAACCATTGTGAGGCTGGGGCAGGCGCAGACAGTGTGCATTCTGTTACATAGGGGTCGCGATGAAATGTGCTGAAAAACTTGGCTTATACACGAATTTATACGGTATTTGACTATTACATAAGTCATTTAAATCTACTCATGGAATAGAAGCACAGAGTAATCCCATATCCAACTTCATCCATGTAAAAAGCACAGAGTGAGCTCTCCCTTAAACATCCAGAAGTTAGTGACCATTTTCTCCTTGAACTTATATGTCCATTTCATCTCCCTCAGAAAACTCTATTCTAGTGCATCACAATTTTATGCTTCGATGTTTTTTAATTTGCAACCATGTGAAACTTTTTGCAACAATCCATGTGTGTATAGATGTACATATATATGTGGATGTATAAATTAAAAGTTTTTAATTCTTTCATTGCAAGACATCAAGGACTGTTTTCTTCCAGATAGTAATCATTATTTAAGTAGAACATAGATGTCCCAAACATAAATATATTCGTTTTTAACTACAAAATGATTAAGCACAAAGTTGAATTTTACTAGAAATAGAATATCTTAAAATGGGTGGAATCTCTTAGTTTTAACATGTAGCCATAGATTAATATAATTTATTTGTTATCTGATACGGGATCAGCATTAATTGAATTCCAATTTTTATTAGTCTAAATGTAAGTACTGGTGTATTAGTCTAGGTACTTTGGAGAAACAAATCCACGGCGACTCACGTATAAGAGAGTCTTTACATACCTTATGTAAAGAAAAGGTGCATCACGAAAACATCCCAACCCAATGCTGCCCAAGCCCACAAGTCCAAAATTAACCCATTAACCCAACACCAGTCCACAAAGTCCTCCACCTCACAAAACAGAGGCAATGATGCCGACTGCAGGAGGAAAGCTGAGTCCGTGAAC
>NW_022111372.1:29877531-29960706 GCF_000313985.2 Echinops telfairi | reverse complement strand
AAGGCGAGGCTTCACCACCCATTTATCCCTCCGCCTTTCAACCAGCACCACATGTGATTATCGGCCAGGCTGGCACAATTAACTAACTCAACTGGGAAACATTATTCCCATAAACACATGAAAAGGAACAGAATGAATATTGATATAGCCAAATAATTCAATCCTTTGAACTCCTTTGAAACCACATACTGACTAATCATCAAAATGTATTTTAAATGATCCATAAAGGTTCAATGGAAACTGCCTAATTTATAAAAAGATTTTTCCCTGGTCACTTAACTGATCAATCACAGTCTCAATTTCAGAATATTACACCATAAGGTATGGAAGAGGGGGTATTAAGACTTATAGCCAGCAACTATTAACTCTTACTTTTACTCTTATAGCTAAGAGGTACTTCTTTTAGCCCAATATTTTCCAAACAAGTAGAAAAATAGAGCTATAATCAATTTCATCAGACTTTTGCCAAGGAAAAACTGACTGTGAATTTACAGTAATCAATACAATTTTGACTAGGAGTTCAAGTCCATGGCACCCGTTCTAGGGGAAGGTTGGTGTGTGGGCTCACAGTTTCGGAAGAAGGTCCTTGTCTCCTTTCAGTATCTGTAAGCCTGAAACTCCTTCCAGCTCTCCACGTGTCTTGGCCTGACTCTTCCCCTCGATCTAGGAGACTTCTTGTTCAAGGACCTTGGTTCAAAGGGGATGGAAGGAGCAAGGCTGGTCAAGAAAAACTCTGCAGGACATAGTAATCCAGAACATGGTGACCTGGACCCAAACAGTCCATCCCTCGCACTTTGTCAACACCCTATAGATCATAACTCTCCAATCCACAGCCCCTCATGAGAAGGGCACACGAGCTGATAACATTTCCCTCTCTTGTGTAGGGAGTCGCTATGGACTGGGGGCTCCCGCACAGGCAGCATAGCAGCACAATTGCTTCCTCTCCAAGGGCAATGCAGGTAAGACCGGGAGCGCCTCCAGGTCTGCCTGTCAGGTATAGCATCCGATTAAAAGACTCCACCAGCATTGATAGTTTGAAGCACCCTTTTGTCTGGGGCCTCAGGAGGCTGTTGCACGCAGGGGTGATGATCCTGGTGAACCTGGGCCATTCCCTGGTCAAGTGGGAGAAGATCGTGAAAGAAGGCAGAAGAGACCAGGTGTTTGTGCCCAGGCAGGTGTGCTTGGGAAAGAATACCTGGACAGGGCGTCCTGTCAGGCCGCCAGCTCCATGGACTGCCATACTTGTTCAGATGGACCCTGGAGGGTGCTGGCCCCATGGCCACTGCCCCTCACCATTCCTGGAGCTCGCTCTCATTTCCTTTTTATTCCCTCTGAGAACCTCATTTTCTTCCCCACTTACACAAGTCCTCGCATCTGAATCTTTATAATATATGAAGTCATTTAGAAGATTTTGGAAGGCTGTCTGGACAGCCACCTTGCTGGAAATGAAAGTGCTCAGTTACACAAGGTTTGGATTCACCAGCCACTGGGGAGGGAGAAGCCACAATTGTACAAGACTGAATATGGCAAACTTCAGGACGAGTGATCATATCCACAGTGACTCCCATGCTGAGTCGGCGTGTCCAGACACAGAGCGTGGACGGTCCACCCAGGCGAGGAAACGGAAGTTAGAGCTCCATGCACCTTCCCCCATTACAGATAGGTCCCTGGGGCAGTGCTCTTGCCCACTGTCTTAGTTTCTCCGTGCTGCTGTAGCAGAAATACCACACACGGGTGACTGTAAAGAACAGAAATGTATTTTCTCACTGGTTAGGAGGCTGGCACTGCAGGTTAAAGACCCTGGTTGTGGAGGAAGGCCCTCTCTGTCAGCTCTGGGGGAAGATCTCTGTCTCAGCTTCTGTGACTCCGCTGTTCTACCATCCCCTAGCCCTCTTCCTGTGCCAGCTATTTCCCTCCACACCCACCTTCGGGCTTCCTTCTCCGTATCACTTGCTCTTTTGATAAGGCAGAAGTGATTAGGTATAGGAGCCACCTACACTGATTAATGGCTCATTAACATGAAAAAGAAACCCTATTTCCAAACACCCACAGATAAAGGAGGAGGCCTCAAAAAGATGATTCCTCTACCTTTCACGTCCATTTTCCCATGACCTTGTGATATGCCCTTGTCTATGGGGTAAGAATGACTCCAACACATACACACTGAGACTCCATGCTGTCCTGAGACTGTCGGTGAGTCTGTAGGACAAGATAGCACTGCCCCCTACAGACCGCAAATCTGTACAGGAGCAGGCTGCTTCGTCTTTCTCTCTCGGAGCCTTTGGGGGACTGAAGCCACCCACAAGTGGTTAGCAAGCCCAATGCCTAACCCACAGTGCCACCAGGGCTCCTTCACATACCGTGAGAACTGAGTAAGACCAAACCCAAAGTTGAGTCAGATTTGAAGCACCTCTGCATGGGACTCTGAGGCTTTCGGGCTTCGTGGGCACCCATAGCTCCATCTTTCTCCCTGGGATGATCCGCTGGTGGTTTTGAACAGCCTACCTTGTGCTTAATAGCCCAATGCTTCTCTCCGTACCACCAGGGCTCCTTGTGAAAGGGGGCTACAATTGAGCTTATAACACCCTGTTTTCTTCCATAATCTTTCCGTGACATTCTCCCAGTCTCCTTTTCTTGGCTACACCTCAGACTTGCCTGTTCAGCCCAGTAGTGGTCAGCCCAGGCCTGCACCTGGGGCTGCACGGGGCTGCATGCTGTGTAGGGAGAGGCCACTGCCCCTCTGTGTGGAAAAGGCCTGATTGCCCTGCCGGGTTATCTACCTCTCCTTGGATCACCTCTTTCTGGATCACAGCTCTGACTTACTTGGTCAGAGACGCAGCTCACAGTTACACCCTGTTCTCAGAGCACATTGCGATCCCCGCCCTGGGAAATCAAAACAAAACAGGGACTGCCTGTAACACTGCGCTAATCTTCGCCAGGGCTGCAGAGAAGGTCGTTTCAACTGGGGGGGAAGGAAGTCCCCACCAGCGGAGCCATTGCAAGGCAGGGCGCCTTTGGGTGCTGGGAAACCTTATGAAAACGACTCGCTTTCTCGTTTGAGAAAGGAGCTAGGAGTATTTCCAGTGTGGTTTCCAGCTAATGTAAGCACGGAAAACAGATTAATCACTTGGGGAGAGAGAACAAAGAGTTTCGTGTTTTATGTGAGAGCCAACATTTCCAGGCAGATCCTTCATGTTTTTTGAGGCTAAGCGCAGAGGGGGGAGGAGGGCGCTGAGAGGGGGTTACTGGAGGCCTTAGGCGAGCCTCAGTCTCCCCACCTGTAAAAGGAGGAGTGGGGCCCCTCCTGCCCTGGTGAGCCAAGATTCTGAGCCAGTTGGGTTCTTGGGGTCTCAGCATCCGCTCCTGTCCCTTCCAGCAGTGCCTCCGCTGTGCCCCAAGCCCTTGGCGCGCTCTGGGGAAGGAGCAGAGTGGATGGGCAAGGTTTCTCTTTCCATGCATTCTGCAGGGGGCAAAAAACAACAGGAAAACCGCTGGCACAGCCGCCCACTTCTGCAGGGCTTTTAAAATCCAGCAGAAGGCTGCCCGCACTCATCACTTCGGCCTGCTAGCCGCAGCGGCTCATCAGAGGTGCCGCAGCTCCGCACTGCAGGTCTTTCAGGATCCGCTTTATGCTGCCGTTCAGCAGGCGGACCCGGCTGAGGCCCGTGTGCAAGAGGGCATTACCCAGTCGCTGCTCCCTCGACTGCCGGCCCAGGCTGAATTGTAATGTCAGGCTTGTCTTCAGGGACCAGGCGCTGCCGCCGCTCCATTTAATTGGGTGTGCCGTTCGGCCATATGTTCACCATGCTCTGATCTCGCTTGTATTTTCCACGGGATCTCGGAAATAAATGATTCACTCATATCTTACCTTCACCCCCATCCCCCGCAAAAAAAACCTCACTAGGCTATCAGTCAATGAGGACTCATAGCGACCCTAAAGTGCAGGATAGAACTGCCCGTGAGTTTCTGAGATTGTAACTGTTTAAGGGAGTGGGAAGTCTCCTCTTTCTCCTCTTTCTCCTGACCTCAGCCGCCCAATGTGTAACTACGACGCCACCAGGGCAGGGCGGCCGGGCGACACTGTGTACTCAAGGGATCTGCAAATATTCACAGGAATAGAAACCTCCCTTTTAGGGAAAACACCCACTTGATAAAAAATTTCAAAACTTCAGCCCCGGCGCCCAAGGCCTAGTGGGATGACCCTGGGTGGCAAACAGCCCTGAGGTCAAAGTTCTGCTCTTTTGTGACCACTGAGCGAGTGGTCGGAATACAGATTTAAAAGATGCCACTGCCTTGGGAAATGTGCTCCATGCTGCAGCCACGCTTCAGATCAGCAGGTGGCCCAGAGGTGCCCACTGGGACAAAGTTTCACTTTGCTTCGCTGTCCATTCCCAGGTGTGCTGTGCCAAGTCTAGCAGCATGAGCTCAGCCACGCCCAGAAGAGCCAGAGTTCATAGGTGTCAATTACCATGGCTGGCTGCTAACCAAAGTTAGAAGTTCAAGTCCACCTAAAGGGAAGCGCCTCACAAGAAAAGTCCTGGCCATCCCCTTCCCCAACCCCCACTCCCTATCCCCCAAAAACAGTGACAGAAAATCCTATGGAGCACAGGTCTACTCCCCTGGCACACCTGGGTAGTTCCCGTGAGAATACGTTCACCTTCCCAGCACCTGCCCAGGGCTTAGAAGGTAGGAGCTCAGAAGGTGTGGTTGCTCACTGGTTCCCCAAACGCATGAATGGCAGAGTAAAGAGACGGGTGGGCTAACGGGGCCAGCACTTGTGCTGAAGGCTTTACATCTGTGATATCCAGTGCTTCAGAAACCCCATGAGGAGGAACAGCAGGTTCCAAGAGGCAGTGAAATTTGCCTACGGGCATCTTGACCGCCACTCCCGTTCTCCGGTGCCCTTTGAGATCTCCCTCTGCTCTGGAGCCGCTTCCCAGCGATGGTGTCCACTCCAGGGAGCAGGTTCTCTTTCACGGTGAACGCTGTCTTTCATAACACGGAGTCTTGTACCCACATGCTCTACGAGTGACTGTCGTTGCTGAGTGCCATCCAGTCAGTTGTGACTCAAAACAGCCCTGTGCGTCACACAAGGAAACACTGCCGGGCCTTCCCCGTCCTCCGAACGGTGCTGTGTCCGCGGTGGCAATCCATCTTGTCTGCGGACCTTCATCTTTTCGCTGCCTCTCTGTTTAAGGACATCAAGCAGGATGTCCTTCTCCAGGGACTGGTCTCTCCTGACAACAAAGTCTCTCCATCCTTGCTTCTAAGGAACATTCTAGCGGTACTTCTTCCAAGACAGATCCGTTTGGTCTTTTGGAAGTCTCTGGTACTTTGAAAAATCTTCACCAGCACCATCGTTCAAATGCAAATTTGATCCTTCTTCAGTCTTCCTTATCCAAGGTCCGCTTTCATGTGCATAGGAAGTGATTGGAAATACCATGGCTTGGGTCAGGCCCACCTTAATAACATCTTTGCTTTTCAGTACTGTAAAGAGGCCTTGTGCAGCAGATTCACCCGAGGCAATGCGTCCTTTGATCTCTTGACTGCTGCTTCCATGAGCTTTGATTGTGGATCCAAGTAAGATGAGATCCTTGATCATTTCAATCTTTTCTCCATTTATTATGATATTAACAATAGTCCAGTTGTGAGGATTTTTTTTTCTTTCCATTAAGTTGTAATTCATTTAAGTGGATAAATCATATATCTCTTTTTGTAACTGACTAATTTTACCCTGGAATGTTTTCAAAGTTCATCCGCATCATAATGTGTTTCATGACTTTATTCCTCTTCATGGCTGAATAATATTCCATTGTGCTTATTCCTGGTATGCTTTTCATTCATTCATTGATGGGGCTTTATTTTTCAAGCAAATTAGTCATTCATTCTCCTTCCCCCTGGAGTATGTCAATCCCTCCCATTTCAGGAATTCCTGTTTGCAGGCCATGCCCAGCTGGTGCATGCAGCCACCTCCTGTCTTTCACACCTCCGGTCTTTCACACATCCTGTCCTTTGATGGTGACACACTGGGCTTTGACCCCATCCTCTACCCTGCCAAATTTTCCAGCCTTAGCACTGTCCACTGATTTGTCTCCAACTCGGTCATCACTGTCTTCAGCTTAAGATCCAGGGTCCACTGATTGGATCAAGTCTTTATCAGGATCTTAAATTCCCTTTTCACTGGATTGCACTGTTGCAACACCTAGGAAAACGTCAGTCCTGAAGGAATGCAGCCTTCAACCTTCTCTGATCTGTTCTTGAGCAGCTGATCTCTACAACATGAGCGGGGGTGGGGGGTGGGGGCGCGCACACACACAATGGGTAGATAAGCATCATTGAAATTCATGGAGCCCAGCTGCACATACACCTTCAGTGCCACCTCGCTGGCTGTCCCACTCTTCACAGGAGAACTTCACACTCCCTCGGGGCACCCTCTCTCAACAGCCAATTCTATTCCCCACTCCCTGAAAGAAATTAAAAACAGCATAGGGGAACCCCTCAACTCCCCCAAGGCAGCCAGGGCCCTCCCCTACACCGGATCCCATCTTTCCATCATTTTCTTTCTTCCTTTCTTTTGCACACAGAAGGTGCCGCTCTCCTGCAGGATGCCATCCCTACCCTGTGCCTCCTATCTCTTCCCCTCTATAAGCGTTCTCTGTACATCAGTTTTCCCAAGGTTGTCCAAGTGTTAGCATTGAGAATCTTGTATTCCAGGAAAACCCTCAGCAGAGTAGAGCAAGCCAGCATCGCTGGTCCCCGACAGTATGATAAATATGCTCTCCCAATAGCCAACCTCTCCCTTGCCCATAAGGCCTTCACATGAGTATGTGACCATGTTCTTCTCCCCCATTAAAAACAAACAAACAGAAATCTTCCCTAATGGACACATCTCCCCTCCAACCAGTCTTCTCTCCTCCCCTCCACAAGCAAATGCTTCCCCCAACGTGTCTCTACATACCTCCTTGCTTCCTCTTCTCTGCCCATTCACGCATCAACCCTCTCCCCTTGGGTTTCTGATCCCACCCACCATGGTTCACCAATGGCTTCCGGTCTTGAAACCCAGCGAAGTACTCCCAGTCTTCGTCTGTTTGTCCTTGCAACAGGTGCTGACACTAACCACACTTCCCTTCTGAAAATAGTCTGCAAGTAACCATGGTGCAACCAAACAAGGGGCAGGGCTGTGGTGGGTCAGGATTTTAAAACATCAAGTTTCTCCTTAACTTTCTTCTTGGAATATACCCACTACCAGTGAGTACATTCTGACTCCTACCCACCTGATACAGGGTTTCAGAGACTGAATTTCTTCAGGAACAGACAGCCTCATCTTTATCCCCTGGAACAACTGGTGGGTTTGAACTACTGACCTGTTGGTTAGCAGCTGAGATAGTTAAAGTTTATTGTGCCAACCTGGCCAATAAACACATGTGGGGTTAATTGAAGGAGGGAGAGATAAATGACTCGGTAAGCCTTGCCTTTCTAGTTCTCGGTCTCTTGTTTCTGATAGTTGGACCAGGGTGAAGCTGCCATGGCCAGTTCCCTGCTTTAGCTGGCAAGGTTCACTTCCTGCAAGACATCCCTGAGGAGAAGCCACATGGACCTACCCCGATGCAGCCCTGGGTGCTGGAGCAGCTGTGTGGAGACCCCTGCCAGTACTGAGATGCTTACAAACTCACTGATTTGGCCTTCCTCCTGCAGTCGGCATCATTGTGTCTGTTTTGTGAGATGGAGGAGGACTTTGTGGATTGGTGTTGGACATATGGGTTAATAGGTTAATGTTGGACTTGTGGACTTGGGCAGCACTGGGTTGGGATGTTTTCTTGATGTGCACTTACCCTTTATATAACACTTTCTCTTATACATATGAGGTTCTGTGGATTTGTGTCTCTAATGGACCCAGACTAACACAGCAGCCTAGCTCTCAACCCCCAGCATCACTACGAACACTTTCTTGGTAAATATTTTCTAGCGCTCTGGGGAAACAAGAGCAGAGATGTGGAGGTTCAGGGCTTCCTGAATATAATCCACCGTTATTGGACCTCTAGCCAGCCTGCTCAGAGACCAGAACCTTTTTGCTAGCTGGTTCCCTTACTTTCAACAAAGAGTGGACAGCTGTAAGCTGAGCTTGGGTTCCTAAGCAGGGAAGTAGAGAGTGGGGGGAACAGAAGTCCACCATCCATCCCATGTGGAAGAGGGCCATTAAAGCACTCTATTTTGAGCTAATTTGCTTCAAGTGTCCACTCATGCAAGGGGCGTCCCTAGGAGCATGAAGTGATAGCCGTGCTATCAGTACCTCTTCTCCAGACAAAGGTCCCATAGTCCCATGTGGAACATGAGAGGCCTCAGCTCCTCTTTTTTCTCTAAGTCCTGGCTATACTACATTACAGGTCACCCTCCTCTTGGTAGACTTATCTTCCATGTGGGAAAACTAGGTACAAATCTCATCCAATGAACCTCATTAGAAGTCATCACCCATCGTTAGTGTAAGGGTGCGTGGTTGCTATGATTCTGACCAGCTTCCAGCACAGCTTCCAGACTAAGCCAGACTAGGAAGAAAGCTCTAACCATCCACTCCAAAAATTCAGTCAATGAGAACCCTATGTACCAAATCAATCCAATTACCACCAACCACAGGATGCACAAGACTAGGAAATATTTCGTTCTAGTGTGTGAAACGGAATATCTCAACAGCAGCTACCAAGCAACAACCCACTCTTGTCTGGTTTCTGATTCCAGCCCCTATGGTCAACAATGGCTTCTGGTCTTGAAACCCAGTTAACTAATCCCAGTATTCGTTTGTTAGCCGATGTTTAACATTCCCAGCTAACAACCTTTTCTGCGAACATTTTCACAGTTTTCAAAGTTTGCTGATTTTACTGATTCATTAAAAACAATTACCTAACTCATGGCCTCTTCATTATTATAGCGTAGAACTGCTCCACAGGGTTTTCTTGACTAGGATTTCTACAGAAGCTGATTGCCAGACCTTTCTTATGCAGAGCTGCCAGGTGGGCTCGGGTTAGTAGCCAATCACAAATCTCCTGTTCTGCCGTGGCTCAGTAGAAATCAAGTGCTAATTCATTATTTTTACAAACGTTCATAATCCGTATTTTCATACACTTGTTGAACCAATGGAAGAATCATTCTGAAGTGTGAGCTGTCAAGTGTAATATGGAGCCTCCAATGAGGCAAGAAGTGTTCCCTAAAGCTCACTGCACCGTAAGGGCCAGCAGGGGATACAAACGTAGCCACAAAGGAGGATAGAGGTGAACAAGGCTGCACTGCTCATGAGTGTCTTAGTTCATGAGCCCGTGGTAGGAAGCACACATCACAAGGACTTGCAGAAAATGGCAACTGCATTGAATTCATGCCACACTCTCTCCTACTAGGTAGGGGGATAGAACAAACATTTAGGGAACAAATGATGAAGTTCAGCTTCTCCCAGTTTTTTTGCTTTGGTCTCAGGGGGACCGTTTATCACAAGTATGACTAATTCAGAAATCAGACACCAGGGTTGTTCATATGTAAACAGCACCTCCTGAAACCATGACAAGGCACAGCCTGCCTGAGCAATAGGGGATACATTGCTGTACTTCTGTAGGTACCAGAGCCAGACTTTGGCAAAAGACCGTTCCCATCCCCCACCAACTCCTACTACAGAAATCCCTCCTCCTATAGAGATCCATTTCTAATTTATTAGTCACGGGAGTATTGTGGATGGTTTTCTCAACTTACAAACGTTTCCTCTTTATTTCTCCATTAATTTCTCATTCGGTGTTCATTAGTCACTTCTACCGAGAAGCATAGTTGTAATGAAACAATATGAAGCAACAATGAACAACTGCTGGACATTAGAAGTGGGTGGTAAAAAGATAGAAGGTATCACATCCTCCTCCCAGGAAGTCTAATGCTAACCTTCTTTGAGTCCAAACCCTCCAGCTGTCTTTTACAGCAGATCAAGGTTGCTATGAAACGCCGTCAGGTCTGCTCTGCCTCATATTGACCACCACAGAGCAAAGCAGCCCAATGCTGCACCATCCTCACAATTGCTGTTGCATGTGAACTCATTGTTACTGCCAACTGTGTCAATCCGTCTCATTGGGTCTTCCTCACTTTTGCTGACCCTCCACTTTACCAAGCATGATGTCCTTTTCCAGGGACTGGTCGGTCCTGATAATAATTCCAAAGTACATAAGGCAAAGGCTTGTCATCCTCACTTCAAAGGAACATTCTGGTTGAACGAGTCCATAACAGATATGCTTGTTCTCCTGGTAGTCCCCAGTACTTGACCAGCACTATGATTTAAATATATCAGTTCTTCTCCTGTCTTCCTTATTCATTGTGTACCTTCCAGATGTATATGAGGCAACTGAAAATACCATGGCTTGAGTCAAGCGCTCTTTAGTCCTCAAAGTGATACTTTGCAACACATTACCCAATACTAATTTCCTGACTCGTTTCTTGAGCCCTGGCTGCAGACAACTTCAAACTTTTTCCATGTGCCAAGTGTCTGCTGGTCCACTTGTAAAGGTTTTTATTTTCTTTACAATGAATTGTAATCCATACTGAAAACTGTAGTGTTTGATCTGCATCAATAAGTGCTTCAAATCCTCTTGCCTTTCAGCTAGCAAAGGCATGTCCTCTGTAGATTGAAGATTATTAATGAGTCTTCCTGGAATTCTGAGGCCATTTTCTTCCTACCGACCAGCTTCTTGGATTATTCACTCAGCATGCAGGTTGAATAGGTATGATGAAAGGCTATAATGTTGACACATACCATTCCTGATTTTTTAAACCATGCACTAGCTGTCTCTTAAACAACTGCCTCTTGATCCACATGAATGTTCAAAATGAACACAATGCAGTGTTTGGAATTCTCATTATTCTCAATGCTATTGGTTGTTTGTTATGATCCACGCAGTGGAATGTCTTTTCATAGTCAATAAAATACAAGTAAACATCTTTCTGGGATTCTCTGCTTTCAACTAAGATCTATCTGACGTCATCAATGATATCCCTCATGCTACATCCACTTCTGAATTTAGCTTGAATTTTTGGCAGCTAATGTACTGCTGCAACTCCTATTGAATAATCATCAGCAAAATTGTGATGTTAATGATTTCCTAATTCTGTTTGGTCACCTTTCGTTGGTATGGATACAAGTGTGGATCTCTTCCAGTCTATTGGACAGGTAGCTCTCTCTCTAATTTCTTGACTTAGATGAGTGAATGCTGTCAGTACTGCATGAGTCTGCTGAAACATTTCAAGTGGAATTCCATCAATTGATGGAGCCTTTGTTTTTGCTTCAGGGCAGCGTGGGCTTCTTCCTTTGATATTATCAGTTCTTAATCATATACTACCTTTTCAAAAGATTAAATATCAACCCATTCTTTTCAGTACAGGGGCATTTTATAGCCTTTCCACCTTCTCAATGCTTTCTCTATTTTCAGCATTTTGTCCATAGAATCTGTCATTATCGAAACATGAGGCCTGCATTTTTTCCATCAGTTCTTTCAACTTGAGAAAGGCTGTGTTTTGGTTTTCAATTCCAGGTCTCAATACATTGCATTATAATTCTTTTCTTTGTCTTCTCAAGCTGTCTTGTGAAATTTTCTGTTCAGATATTTTACTTCATATTTTCTTCCATCTACTTTACTCTATGTTCAAGAGCAAGTTTCAGAGTTTAATTGACATCCACTGTGCTAGGGTGATGCTCTAGAGTAGCAAAATCAGTGACTGTTAGCTGTTAGCTAGGATCTGCAGTATGATGTTAAATAGGAGTGGGGACAAGGGGCATCCTTGTCTGGTCCCCTTTTTCAATGGGATTGTTTTCATCTTTTCTCCATTGACTACCACATTGGCTGTTGGTTTTTCATATGCAGCTTCTATTATATTGATGAATTTTCCTTCCATTCCTATCTTCTCAAGTGTCTTAAACAGGAATGCATGTTGGATGTTGTTGAATGCTTTTTCCGCATCTATCGATATTATCGTGTGGTTCTTATAATTGTTCATGTCAATGTGGCAGATAATACTAATGGTCTTTCATATGTTGAACCATCCCTGCATCCCTGGTGTGAATCCCACTTGGTCATGGTGAATTATTTGTTTATATACTTTTGTATTTTGTTAAGGATTTTTGCATCAATGTTCCTTAGGGATATTGGTCTGTCATTCTCAATTCTTGTGGGATCCTTGCCCAGTTTTGGTATCAAGAGTTATACTAGCTTCATAGAAAGAGTTTGGGAGTTTGCAGTCCTTTTCTATGTTCTGGAAGAGATTGTGTAGAATTGGTGTCAGTTCTTCCCTGACTGCTTGGTAAAATTCTCCTGGGAAGCCGTCTGGTCGAGGGGGTTTTTTGGGTGGTAATCCTTTGATAACATTGTCTATTTCTTCTATTGCTATGGGTCTGTTGAGATTCTTGATGTCCATCTGGGATATTCTAGAGAGGGATTGTTTTTCCAAGTATTTGTCCATGTTTTCCAAGTTGTTGAATTACTGTGTAATTACCCTCTTGATTTCATTAGGGTCTGTTGTAATATCCCGTTTCATCGCTCACCCTTGCTATTGATATTTGTTCCTTCCTTTCTTTAGTTAGGTTTGCCAGCAGTCTGTCGATTCAGTTAATCCTTTCAAAGAACCAACTTTTAGCTGCATTAATTTTTTCCATAGCTTTCTTGTTTTCCCTCTCATGAATCTCAGCCCTGATTTTTATTATTTCTTTCCTTGAGCTATTAGTAGAATTGTCCTGTTGAGTCTGCTCTAATTGATGTAAGATTTGTGTCAGTATATCAATCATAAGTCTCTCTTCTTTTTTCATGTGTACAATCGCTATCAAACTTCCTCTGAGAACTGTCTTTGCTGTGTCCCAAAGGTTTTGGTGCACCATATTCTCATTCTTGTTGCTTTCTAGAAACTTCCTGATTTCATCTCTGATCTGGGCCAGTACCCACTCCTTTTGCAATAGAGAGATATTCATCCTCCAATTGTTTGCCCTTGTTTTCATAATTGTCCTTTTATTGATTTCCAGCCTTATGGCATATTGGGTCGGACAGAGAGCCTCATTCTTATTGTTGTTGTTGTTGTTGTTTGGGGGGAGGCGGTTCTTCTTTTAGTTCAATACCATATGTATCCCTGGGTTGGGTCTGATCCCTGCCAGAGTACCTGGACCTCAACTCGTAAATTATGCTTTAAGTAACTTTTCCTCTATGTCCATTTTGGGCTTATCTCAGTAGACTCATGTTGTGCCTGTCCTTTTGTGCTTGGCTAACTTTGCTTCACATAATTTCCTCCAACTCTTCCTATGAGACAATATGCCTCATGTGTTCATAACTGCTTTTTAGGGATGCGCAATACTCCATTGTGTGTATGTACCAGAGTTTTTAAATCCATTTGTCAGTTGGTGGAAATTAGGTTGCTTACAATTCTTTGTGATTGTGAACATTGGAGCACAGATGTCTGATCGTGGTCTGTTTCTCCTTCTGGGTATATGTCCAGTAGGGAGATTGCTGGGTCATATGGTAGCACAATTTCCATTTGTTTTAGGTATTGCCAAATCGCTTTCCACAGTAGCTGTAGGTACCTACAGGGCCACCAGCAATAGATGAGAGTTCCTATCTCACCACACCCCCTCCAACATTTGTTGCCTCTGATTTTTTGACTTGGGCTATCTTTGAGAGTATTAAGTGGGATCACATAGTTGTTTTAATTTGCATTTCCTTAATGGCTAATTATCAGGAACATTTTCTCATATGCTTATTGGGCATTCAGGTTTTCGCCCTTGAGAAAGTTTAGTTCCGGTCTTTTGCCCACCTCCTCAGTGGGCTCTTTGTTTTTATTGTAGGCTAGCAGAGTATTGTAGATTTTAATGATAAGCCTTTTGTATGATGTGTCACTGCTAAAAATGTTTTCCCAGTTGGTGGGCTCTCTTATTACTCTCGTGATGAAGTCTTTCAATATACACAGATGTTTTATCTTCATTATATCCCACTTATCAGTTTGTTTCCTACGTGCATGTGTTCTTCTCTATTTCTGATAACCTATGTATTCCCTGTGCCAAGGTTCTTAGGTTTGTCCCAATTCCCTTATTGGTGGCCCTAATAGTTTGTGGGTTTTACCTCAAAGTCTGTGATCCCCCTTGAGAATTTTCTTGTGCATGGATTGAGGTGAGGGTCTTGCTCCATTTTCCTGTAGATAGATATCCATTTTTTCCAGCACTGCTTGTTGGAAAGGGTGTCCGCTTCCAATTTGACATTTTGGGGGCCTTTATCAAAGATCAGTTGTCTGTATGCTGGTGATTTTATTCCTGGGTTTTCTTTCTTTTCTACTGGTCTGAGTACCTGTTGTTATGCCAGTACCATGCTGTTTTGACCACTGGGGATGTGCAATAGGTGTTAAAGTCAGGCAAAGCAAGCCCTTCAATCTTATCCTTCTTCTTGAGGAGTTCTCTGCTAATTCTGGGCTTTTTTCTTTTCCATATGAAGTTGGTAGTCAGTTTCTCCAATTATTTGAAGAAAGATGCACAACAGCATATTCTAAGCACCTGTAATAATGTTCATTCTGTCCATAAAATTAGACTGAATTATGTTTGTAATATTTATTTAGTCACTACATAAAACTCATTATGCTTTTGATGAACTACTACATGTTTTAATTCCCTTCTAGTGTGTGTTACTTCAATAAATAAGCATATTACATAAAGATTTAAAAGTGTCAACATCCAGCGGGTGACATGCTGTCATTCATTTTGGCTTTGTGTTATGTCCCAAATTCTGATGAGATATTATGAGTGAATTATTCAATTCCTGATAGTGTTCAAGGAGCTAAAAATATTGTGAGAATAATTGCTATAAGTCCAGCAGAAGCAGAAAGCATTTTTTTCGAAGATGAACTGAGTGTGTTCAGAGAAGAGAAGTCGCCTGTTTCTAATACATCAAACACAATGACTGTTGTTTAATTGGCCTGCCTCTAAAGGAATAGAATCCTACTCCTACAGTAAAAAGATAGTTAAGAATAAATCACCCATTAAATTATGCTCAGATAAAAGCAAAGAATATTGCAAGTGAGGATGCCAATCAAGAAGCAATATAGAAGTATATTAAATAATAACTGTATTGGTTTTTTGGTTGGGCATTCTTTATTATTTTTCACTAATATTGTAAAAATCTTCCTTAAACATAATCTAGTTTTATGGACTTCTTTTATTGTTCTTATTTAAGTATTACCTGTATGAAATAATAAACTACCTTTCAGTATATCTTTTTTTTACTAAAACAGTCATTAGGGCAGCAAACCAGTTGTGAAATTATTTTAATCCCACCGCTGGTTTAAACTAATTGGAAATATATTGGGACCCAGAATCTTAGCACCTGCCATTTTTGCCTCTTGGGACCTGAATACAGGGTGCTGGAATGTACCTGCTCCCTCTCCCAGGAAGTACTGTGAGATGAGATGGCAGAGATTAGCCCCAGTAGGAACGAAGTGTTTTCATCCCCCTCCTTCTTGGGCTTAAAGGGTGGGAGCAGAGAGATGATTAAGCTCCAAGCACACGCTATCAGCCTGGTATGTTTGATGACAAATAGAAGTGTGACGATAAATGGGTGGGACAGTTCTATCACTACAATAGTCTCACAGTCAGGATAAAACTTTTACACCTAGTAGCAGATCTGTGATTGGCAAGCCAAAGGATGAAGCTTGTGGGGGATTGGTTTTACCACCTCAAGTTCTTACCTGCTCCTTGGAAATGTTTCCTTCTCAGTAGGTAAACATCAAAAGTCCATGTTTCAAACTCCAAGCCCTTCTGGGTTTGGAATGAAGAAGGATGAGATAAATGGGCATATGAGCTTTAAATCAAGGCTTCATCACTGAATTTAGGCAAAACCAGGTTCTTGTTTCTAGCAGGATTACGCATGTTTTCATGGAGATGTCCTAATTCAGTAGACATGCCTCACATTCTGGAAACCAAGTCAAACATAGAAACCTGGCAGGAGTGGTTCCTGGGAATAAACGGTGTGGGTTTCTTAGCAATGGAAGTCCATTCCCCACATTTCCATTACATTATTCTGGGAGTTACAGACCAGCAATGTCCAACGTACCTCCAAATACACTGTCTGCTATTGCTAGTCACAGCACATGGATGTCTTCAGACAATGTCTGACAGTGAAAAGGATCATACTTGTAAGTAAGCTCTAGAAAAGACTTGTTAGAGTCTCCTACGCAAATGGGTTCTGATCTATTAGCTACCTCAACAGCCTTACCTAGATAGAGGCTGGGTTCTCATCTGACCCTGGACTTACCAGGGTCTAGAGGTAGTCTATGTAGAGATGTTTTGAGGCCGTTAGGAGAAAATCTTACTTAATAAACATGACCCCAAAAAAGTAAAAAATAAAATAAAATAAACATGACCCAACAAATCCACTTTCAAAAAGGGTCAAAGACCTTCACGAACATGCAGGATGCAAATGACATCTTCCCAAAACTTGCCCGGTATTTCCATTTAAAATCACATTCATATGAAGATGTTCCTGCTTTTATAAATGGGTTTCTGTTACATTGTCTTCCTAGCACTGGGTGATCAAGGTCTTAATTGTTTCTTTGTTTTCATGTTTTATTGTGGTCAAATATATGTCACATAACTGCCATTGGAACCCTTTTTAAGTGTATACTTCAGTGGTATTATAACCCCCCTGTTGTCCAACCATCACCATTACATATTTCCAAAGCATTTTCATCACACCAAACAGAGATGGTGTACCATTAAATAATAACACCCTATCCTGGCCTTCTCCCAGTCCCTGGTAACCATTTCTATGTAAATATTTCATGTTAAGTAGGGTCACACAATGGTTTTCCTTTTGTGTCTAGGGTTTGCACAGGTTCATCTATGTACCAGAACTCTATTCCTTTTTATGGCTGAATAGTATTTCATTGTATGGCTGTACCATATATTATTTATTGTGGCAACTACATAATCTGTCAATTTGTGAAGGGGTAAAGTCTAGCCTGTCACTCAGGCCATACCCAAGGAGATCTCTGTGTGGGCATGGCCTTCTCCTAAGGATTGTGGGAACGCCTGTCTTCCTCCCGGGAGATGGGAGACTCTCACTGCTTGGTCTTCCTGCTGACAAGACACATGTGGCTATGCTGATGCAGCCAGACCCCTAGAGCTCAAGGAGCTACATGGAGACCCCTGCCAGCAGTGAGATGCTTCCACCACCACTGGATCCACAAGACTTTTCAACCCACTGGCCTGTGATCTCCCTGCATTAAGCATCATTGCATGTGTTTCATGAGTCTGAAGAAGAATTTATAGATGGGTATCAGACATATGGGCTAATATCAGACTTATGAACTTGGTCTGGACTGGGCTGGATGTTTTCTTGATGTAAAATCACACTTTGATATAAAGTTCTCTAATATACACATATGAGTGTCTATGAATTTGTTTCTCTAGTCTACCCGGACTAGCACATTTATCCATTCATTTGTTATTGGAATTTGGCTATTGAGAACAGTGCTCCAACAGACATAGAGTTACTCTTTGTTTCTTTTTTGTTGTTGTTAAGTCAGTTGCCACTAGTAAAAAGTCTGTTAAAGTTTGTGTTAAAAAAAAACACATTTGTTCCTTGCAGTCAATGTGCTCTCACTTGATCCCCGCCCCACCTTGCCCACCAGTTCTCCTCCCTTCCTCTGTGCAAAGAACACCTTTCAAACTTCCTGAAGATTAATTTGCAGAAAGGTGGGAGAATGAAGGGATTGACTATTGTTTTGCCCATATGCTATTAACTTTAAGAAGAATTGAAAGCATGCTCAAGGTATTTTCTTTTGACAGGCTATTCACAAGGCAGGTTACTAACTGACCCTCAGAGAATGTGGAGATTTCATCACTTTGCGAATTGATCAAATGAGACTCCCAAGAGGCAGAATTAATGAAAACATAAATAGTTATGATACAGGAATTAAAGTTCACTATGTCTAGGTCCACAGAGCTCAGCTATAATTATTTTCAGTTAAGGTTTCCCAGATCCTCTGTACTTTGGAAATTTCAGACAGATTTGTAGACCTCAAGGAAAGCTGAGGTGGAGGTAAGCCTGTTCTCATCCCTTCCAACAAGTGAACTATCTAGTTAACCAAAAGTGATCAAGCATCTAAACATACATCCTATACAACAGAGATAAATCTATAAATCTAAGTTTGGAGAACTAAAGGCTGTCTTAAGAGGTTTAAGGTCAATTTGCTGTCCGGTGGTGGCTTGTGTGTTGCTATGATGCAGGCAATTATGCATGCCAGTGTATTTCAAATACCAACAGGTTTACCCAGAATTGTAAATTTTGCATGGAACTTACAGATTAGACTACTTCCTAGCATTCTATTCCCAAAAACTAGCCAATGAAAATCCTATGGATGATAAGAGAAGATTGATCACAACGGTGCTGGTTGATGAGGTTCCCTAGGTTGTAAAATGCTCCAAAATACACAGATGGCTGCAGCAATGGACTTGACATGCCAACAGTTGTGAAGTCTTGCCAGATCCTGTGCATCAAAGCTAGCTCAATGACAACTAATCACAGCAATGGCTTTATGTTCTTTGACCAACCAAATGCAAATCACTTTCTCTCTAGTGACTGCTGCCTTTGTTCTGAACCCTCTCTTGAAGTTCACCATTCAAGACAATTGCTAAGAATACAGATTTGTGGCAAAGATGATCTACAGACCGAGGACATCAGTGTATACCAAAAGCTTCCACATTTTACCTTTTCTTTTGATGTCTACTTCCAATTGATATCTAGTCCAGAGCTTATTTGCAAACAAGAGATAGATAATCCAAGAAACAAGGTCTGTTCTATTAATCAGAAATGCTCTCCTGCCCACCCCACCATGATTTATCCATCACCTGCCCCTTCTTCATGGTCCTGTTAATCATTCTCCTGAAAGCCTTACCAGC
Source organism: Echinops telfairi (assembly GCF_000313985.2). Lineage (NCBI taxonomy): Eukaryota > Metazoa > Chordata > Mammalia > Afrosoricida > Tenrecidae > Echinops > Echinops telfairi. The sequence goes on along the minus strand of NW_022111372.1, from coordinate 29,941,766 downwards.
CAACACTAGTGCGGATTAAACTTCACATCCTTTAAAATTAAAAACTTATTGAGTTTTATCCTTGGTCAATTTAATCTATTACCATTCAGTCAATTCCATCTCATAGTAACCATATAAGACAGATGAGAACTGGGTTTCAAAGGCTATAATCCAAGAAGCTGAACTATATGAAGAAGAATGTGGCATCAGGATTCGAGGAAGATGTATTAACAACCTGCGATATGTAGGTTGCTCAACCTTGCTTGCTGAAAGTAAGGAGCACTTGAAGCAATCGCTGATGAAGATCAAAGATTGCAGCCTTCAGTATGGATTACAACTTTATGTCAAGAAGACCAGAATCCTCACAACCGGACCAATAGGTAACATCATAATAGATGAAGGAAAAGATTGAGGTTGCCAAGGATTTCATCTTGCTTGGCTCCACAATCAATTCTTACGGAAGCAGCAGTCAAGAAATCAAAGGACACATTGCCTTGGATAAACCTGCGGTACAGGACTTCTTTAAAGTGGAAAGAGCCAGGCCATCAGTCAGAGGACTAAAGTGAACCAGACCTAAGCCATGGTATTTTCAATCACTTCCTATGTCTGTGAAAGTTGGATATTGAATAAAGAAGGCCAGAGAAGAATTAATGCAATTGAATTATAGCACCAGAAAAGAATAGCGAACTGTCATGGACTGCCAAAAGAACAAACAAATCTGTCTTGGAAGAAGTACAGCCAGAATTCTCCTTAGAAGCAAGCACGGCAAGACTTCATATCATGTCTTTGGACATTATCAGGAGAGACCCATCCCTGGGAAAGGACATCGTGTTTGCTAAAGTAGAAGGGCAGTCAAATGAGAAAGACCCTGGACAAGATGAACTGACACAATGGCTTCAACAATGGCTCAACACAACAAGTGGGAGGCTGGCACAGACCATTAACTCAAGTCTATCATGCAAGATATCAATGAGCTGGATAGAGGATCCAGATTCAGCAGAAGCCAAGCAGGAATTTCAGTAGAGTCCACTTGCGGTATATTGGAAGCAGGTTACACCCCTAAGAAAACTTCCTTTCGATTGATGCATCAGGCTTGTGAACTGAGTAAGATACTGTACCCTACCCTAATATTAAAACCGATTGGTTGCGATCACACTGTGGGTCAAGCCATGGGAACTTACCAGGTGCAACTGCAAAACCACTGAGAATCCTGACCTAGCCAAGTAGTCACAACACTAAACTATCACCAACTCAAACATACCAATGACTGATGGTACAGAACCAGGCACCATTTAGTTGTGCTATGTGAGTGCCATGAATCAGAGCTAGCTTGACAGCAACGAACAACCACAAATATACGCTAGATGAATGAATGGGTTGTTATCTCAGAGGTCCTTTTATTCATCTATCCAAATAGTTATCAAGCTTAAATTGACTAACACACACTGTACTGGTTGAGAGAGAGGGAATGGTAATAAAAAATTCCACCTCCCAGGAATGCCTGTCTCCAAATCTGGGGAAACAGTCAAATATCGACAACTGTCATTCAGGGGGAAAGACCCTGACAGAGTGAGCACCACACATTGAGAACCTCTTTGAGTGACCCATAACCCAAGTGCAATTTCAGTAAAGTCACTGCTCCTGTTTGTCCCTAGAAACCTGGGTGGCAAGAGTGGTTATGAGTTGGGCTGCTAACTGCAAGGTCAGCAGTTCAAAACCACCAGGGGAAAGATGTGGCTTTATACTCCCATAAACAGTTACAATTTTGGAAACGCGCAAGGACAGTTCTACCACGTCCTGCAGGGTGACGATGAGTCGGCATAGACTTTATGGCAGTGAGTTGGGGGTTTTTAAGTATTTGTCCCTAAGGGAACCCTGATGCCGAGTCTGGAAAGTGTTGAACTGTTGACAACCAACTCAGTGGTTCAAACTTAACAGCTACTCCCTGGGAGAAAGAGGAGACTATCTGCTCCCCTGAATATTAACATCCTCCCCCCAAAAAACAAATATAAGTTGAAAATAACTCAATGGCAGGGAGTTTTTGCCCATAAGGAGTCTGGGTGGTACTGTGTTTAAACACGTATCTTCTACCTGAAAGGTCTGCAGTTCAAACCCACCAGCCTCTCTCAGGAAAAAACATAGCAATCTGCTTCCATCACGATCACGGCCTTGGAAACTCGTTGGGGCGATTCTACTCTGTTCTCTTGGGTCTTCGGGAGTCAGAGTCAGTAGCAGTTTATTTGTCCCTGTTTTCCCTCAATCTCATCTCCCTCATATAACCGCATCTACTTTCCCCTAAAACAAAATTATTTCATTTTTTGCTTCTCGTGTTATTTGATTGTGGGATCCCATGAGCTGCAATGAGTACGCGAATCCCTGATCATTGGCAAACTGTGGGGTGCATTCTAGAAGAGGACCTGTTCATCTCATCAGAATACAACAGTGCCCTGGACTACAGAGGACACCTGCCTGAAGATTACAGACTAAGGAGGGACGTTGGGGGGAAGATGATTCTTTTCAAATATCCAGCACCCAAGAACACTTTTTTTAAAACTTTTTATTGTGAATTACGTGAGGATTTGCAAAACAGATCATCAGTTGTACATTTAAAAATTCATGCACATTTTGTTTCAACACATCCACTGCAATCCCCCCAAGGTACGCTCATTCATCCCACTTCCTCCCTGTGTTTCCTGTTTCCACCCACCCTGCTCTCCTCACGCTCTGAACTATGTTCTTGGGTAAATGCTGCCCTTCTGATCTTAAGTGGTTGATTTTTACAGCACCGGGGAGAGGTCTGGGAGAAAGACGGGGATTTCTACTCCAGTAAACAGTTAGTCTTGGAAATCCACAGGAGCAGTTTTAGAAGTCAATGAGTTTGGTTTTTTTTTTTTGGGGGGTGGGGTTGAGTTTAAATTCCAGACCTGAGGGTTGACTAAGGGCCATTGCCTGAGAGGTTCCACCAATTTTTTCTCACCAAAAAGCCTGAATTCTTTTGTGATTTGAGATTTTTTTGTTGTTCCATATTTTCCTCCTGCTCCATCCAGAAGCTTCTAATGTGATTCTTTTCAGAGCACTTGGTAGTGGGGCCTGGGCACCGTCTAACTCTGGTCTGAGGGTCACGGAGGCTGCTGGCTCAGTGGCTCATTACTCCACTGGACGACAGGTTTCCGTATGTCTTCCATTTTCCTCATTCTTCTTGCGGATGGAGGGAGACCAGTAGTTGCACCCAAGATAGTGGCTCAGGAGGTTTAAGACCCCAGTGGCCCCTCACCTAAAGTAGAACATTGTTATTGTGAATGTGTTGTGCCAATTGACCTGGGAGTCCCCCCTCCCCCCAAGATTATGATCCTGAGGCTCCAGGCCCAACAATTCGATCCCTTAAGATGTTTTATTGTGTCTAAGAAGTTTTCATAACTTTGTCCCCACATGCTCCACCACATTTATGAATATATTTGCAGCAAAGATAAATATACAAACACAAATATCCCGTCAAATACACACACACTCATGCATATGTGGATATACTCCCACTTTCCTCCCGACATCTGTTCAGATTTTTCATCTATCTAAACATCTCCTGGTAGATCATCACTATTGCAGGATAGTGAGTGTAATAGTATTGGCCTCTGTTGTCTTTAAATGCGTCCAAGAGGGTTTTCAAATGGTCAAGGTACTATCAAGCATAAAGCTAACCTTGGCATCAATGTGATCTTTCCCTTTAGGGTTTTTAGACCATTTAAAAGACTCAACAACAATAACAAAAAACTAATGATACCGGGGACAATTGTTATTGATTAGTGCTACTAATTCTACAATGGTCAGCTATTGCACTAAGTACTTTCACATGTGAAATCTCATGCCAACACCAGAACACAGCTCTATTCTGGTCATTATTTTTCCCATTATGACAACTGAGGAAGTGGAAAAGGGTAAGTAATTAATCTGTCCCAGGTCACATTGCTGTAATGTGCAGTCTGGCTTCTAACTGAAGCCTGTCTGCTTCCAACCACCACAGTTTGGTCCCAGTACGTCATTGATGGAGTCTGTTCACTGTGAAAGGAAATGATCAATTAAGTGAATTCAAACTATTTTAGCAGACGGAAACAATTATTCAGTTTCTTGCTCTGAAATGTATTCATTCCATGCGGAACAAATGGGAAATAAGAGTATGTGTATATTGTACTTGCTTATTTTTTTACAGAATTATATATATATATATATAAAATAAAGTATTTCATTTTTTAAAACCCACAGGAAAACAAATAAGAAACCCAGGTAAATTGTTGGAACTAGAATGGGAGTAAGCCTTTTCTGAATATATCTTTTATGCAGTCTTAACTTTTGAGCCATTTAAATAATTTATAAATTGAACTAATTAAACCCCCAAAAAATGTAGTAATAGCAAATTCTTAAAGCAAACATGAATAGAAATAAATGAACCTAACTAGATATAAACAAGGTATATAATCACATAGAAAAAGAAAGAATGATTTTGAGTAACTGAACTTTTTTTCTGTAGTTTTATTTATATAGAATTCACATATCATACACTTCCATAGTTAAGTCCCTTTAAAAAGAGTTGTATGTGCATCATCACAATCAGTTCTAACATACCTTCCCATCTCCCACATTCATTATTTCCTTCCTAATTCCCCTCAAACTTTCCCTGAGCCCCAATAAGCTATTACATCAGTTATTGTCTCTATATATCCACTTGTTCTGTGCTTCATAAACTGGGAAACATATCAGAAAAAATTAAAAACAAAACAGAAAAAAGGAAGAAATAAAAGACCACCAGCAATATTAAAATAAGCCTGCGAGAAAACTTCTGTCGAGGAACAAGTGAGAAATATTTAATCCTAGAGCACATTCAGAATGAGTCAAGAGGAGGTCAACTGACCAGGTGTCATATTATACCGTGGTTCCATCCACCATAATCAAGTTTACAATAATCTCTGCCTGGATAGTAAGGCTGTTTGTGTCCCTCAACTGTGGCCAGAGGGGATCGTCCAGAGGCTAATCTGTCTAGACCCTCTGCAGATAGATTTGGGGCCCCCACTGTTCTCCATACCCTGCTACAACTTGAGTGCTCACAATTTAAATTCTAAGGCTGTTCTCTTCATCATATTTGGATTTTGTTATTTGTCATCTTTAGATCACACAGGCTGGTGTGCTTATTCCACGGGGACTTAGTTGACAGCTCACTTAGATGGCTGCTTGTTTGGATACAAGCCTTTCAAACCCCAGACGCTATTCCAATTGATAGCCAGGCACCATCTCTGGGCACCACTGCGCTGTGCTGTAACTCCTGATCTTCATGAAGGCAAATATAGAGCAGGGCTCTCTTATCAGAACTAACTGAACACAGCTTTAGTGGTAGTATTCTAAGGCTAAAAAACAGCAAAGAATAATGTGCCCATAGGTTTAAGAATGCCGTCGTTGGTATGTGTTGGGCTATTAATCAAAAGGTCAGTGGTTCAAAATCACCAGTCTTTCTGGAAGAAAGATGAGGCTTTCTGCTCCCGTAAAGATGCACAGCCTCAGAAAGGCACAGGGGCAGTTCTACTCTGCCCTACTGGATTGCTGTAAGTGGAATCGACTTGATGGAAGTGGGTTTCGGTTGGGTTTGGACCTACTAGGTTTATGTTAGCGAAAAAAGAACAAAGACCATTTGAAGAATTAATAAAAGACTGTTTCTTCAGATCATGGAAGAGCAGTGGTTCTCACCCTTCCTATGCACGACCCTTTCATACAGTTCCTCATGCTGTGGTGACCCCCAACCAGAAAATGATTTTCGTTGCTACCTCATAACTGTAATTTTGCCACTGTTATGAATCATCATGTAAATATCTGGTATGCAGGATGTATTTTCATTGTTAAAAATTGAACAGAATTAAAGCATAATGATTAATGACAAAAACAATATGTAAGTATATATTGTGAAACATTTATTTCTAATTACAAATAAATGAAATTTTGTCTTGCAATATGATGTAGCATGGGTAACAGTCTTCACGCGGGCACTCCTATGTGGGAATATCTGCACGTGGGCGGACCCGCCTGGAGACCGAGAGAGGAGCGGTGTCTCAGTTCCTAAGACCATCGAAAATAGGTGTTTTCCAATGGTCTTAGGAGACTCCTGTGAAAGGGTCATGCGACCCCCCAAAGGGGTCGCGACCACAGATTGAGAACCGCTGATGTAAAAGGATCTGCTACCAACATCATGTTTCTTCTAGAAACTCAAAGAAGTTCAAAGAGTGGGCTTTACCCTTGATCTGTTAAGGTAGAATGTTTAACAATGAGAGGTTTTCTTTGGGGGAGTGAGGAGGTAAATACGTTATTTTATTCTTTCCATTTATTTACATGTTTTTGATAATAAATTAGCTCCCTGTCACTGCCCAAAGTGGCCAATTCGTGGTTCTTTTTATTCTTTTTATCCCAAAAGCATTTTATTGGGAGCTAATACAAATATTATATCATATCCATAGTTCAATGACATCAAGCTGTAGGGTACAGTTGCTACCACAGTCAGTGTCAAAACACTCTCTTCCTTCTTGAACTCCCTGCTATCAGCTCCCCTTTACCCTCCGCCCCACTGTACCTGCCCCTTACTCACAAGAACCCTTATTCTGCTTGTTGTTTCTATAGGTTCATCAATCCTGGGTGTCATATACCGAAAAACAGGAAAATATATTACCAAAATTCAGGAGGGTTACCCCAATGACAAAATATATCTGAGATAAACCCCAATATGGAAAAAAAATACACACACACAGAAAATGTTGACAACCAGATCAGGCCCAACATGCATCAGGGGTGGGTGGGGATCAACTAACAAGGTTTTAACTGTTCAAGTCAGATTTATCCTTTTGACCTTCTATAGTCCTCTCTCCGACGCACTCTGTTTGGTAACCAGTTTCTTCTCCTCCCTCAATGATGGATAGAAGGAAATCACCGGAGGCTTATGTGTGCTTCTTCCAGGTGAACTTAGTTGACATCACAGAGAAGTTTTCTGATTGCCTTATAAGGTTACTTGTCAATTTGCCATTGGGCCATATATCCTGGGATTTTCCAGCTGGATGGTGTCTCGTGGGCTTTCTTGTTTCAGCTTTGGGATATGAGTCTTGAATGTTTTATAGCAAAAGTCAATGATAAGTGTTTTGATCATGGGGTACTTGGGTTCCCTTCGGCCATTATGATAGATTCCAGTTCCAATTCATTTGTAAGACATTTGTAAAATATTCCTTAGGTGTAAGGCCCTATAAGAGTTAGAAAAATCTTAATTAACACAGGGTCCCTATCTCCAAAATTAGAAACAATGTGGTGGTTGAGCACATAGACTGTGGAGCCTGACTCCAAGGCTCCACTCTGGCTGTGTGACTCAGGAAAGTGCTAAACCTCTCTGCACCTTAGTTTCCTCATCTGTAAAATAGTCTGTGAATTGTTGTAAGAATTACATACATGGCTGGTGCGGATGAAGCATTCCATGCCTGGCATGCAGCAAGCACTCAATAAATGTTAACACTTATTACTGCACTCAACACTAAGCTCATGAATTTGTCAACTACTTTGGTGGGAGTAGAATTAGGAGCAAGACATGTAGAATGCCCTTTTTTGAGACTCACATATCAATTTATTTTTGCATGGTTGGAGGTGAGCTTCAGTGGCCCTCCACTACATTCAGAAAAGAAAAACACACACACACACAACTGTGGAAGGAAGGGATTTCTAACCTGAACACAAGGAGGGGTCATTATTATTTAAATATTCAGCAGTTGGATGAACCTATTGAATTTAAGTCATCATTAACTCATGGAAGAGATTTTTTGACATCAGGTATGGTAAATCTCCAGCATTTCTCTCCCATTGGAAAGGCAGCACCATGCTAAGGCTGATAGATACGGGTGCGGAGCATTTTATTACTATGCTGATTCCGTGCAGTTCTTATCAGAATGGGAACCACAGGCAAAGGAGAAGGGAAATATCACAACCTGAAACCTGGTCTTTGAAATAAAAGGTCAAAGCATGTGCAGTCAGTTCCCGCTTGTTTCTGAGTATTTGCAACATCAATTAATTGCACAGAATGTAAACGTGGTGAGGAGGGGCTAAAAAGCGAAGAAGGTGGCTGATATCCATTTGATTTTCCTGGAAGCATCTTCTCCAGGCAGTTGCTATGTTATCTGTCTACTGAGTGAACACCTGTCATTATCCAAGAGGGCTTGCTCTTGAGGCTGGTTTTCCTAGTGGTACTCTGCACACAGATAGCTCCCATCACGTTTGGTCAGTGTGCCTGAAAATAGTGCTTTGCTGGTTATGTCCCCATCTTGTAGTGCTGTCCCTGTGTTTCTTCAGTGCAGATAACAGGTTCCTTAACTACCCCTTGGTTTGCCTTCAAGGATCCTAGAAGGGGTGTGCCGTGCAATCACCACTCCAATGAGAAAGTGTGCCCCACTGTGTCCCCTGATTTCTGATCCTGTAGAGTGCATGCCGTGGTGGCTCAGTGATAGAATTCCCAGCTTCCCTGCAAGAACCCTGGGTTTGATTTCCAGCCAATGCACATCAAGCACAGGCACTACCTGCCTGTCAGTAGAGGCCTGATAGTGAACAGGTTTCAGCAGAGCTTCCAGACTAAGATGGACTAGGAAGGAATACCAGGCAACCAACTCCCAAAACTCAACCAAAGGAAGCTCCATGGATCACAACAGGCTGGTCCCATCGTGCATGGGGTCTTGATGAGTTGGGGGCCTGAGTAGAGGGTCGGGGGGACACTTGATGACGGCTAACAATAGCAACAATATCGTAAAGCCTGTTCTATCTTGATTTTATTAGTGTTCCCTCTGTCCCCCAGTGATAACCCTCACTTCTTATTTAGTGGTTCTTACTCAGGAATACAATGGTCACAAGAAGATGTGCTGTTTTTATTCACTGCTCGGCAAGTTAAACTCTTGGAAAACTAACAAGGGATCCAAACATAGAAGCTCTTAGTGGAAAACTTCTGAAAGAGAATAATTTTTCAAAGTTCTATGCACACACATAGAAGGGCAGGCATCTTTGAGGAAATAACTTGGACCAGACAATGCTGTGGAAACCAGGAGCCTCCTCTCCTCAAGTATAAATCAAAGACATGTCGACATTCAAGGAAATTGCACACCGCTCTGCCCACCAACCTCATTGTGTCATCAGGGCTGTCTTACAATGACATCTGCACTATTCAGTATATGGTCATTTCATGGGAAATGGGGAGGCCAGATTCCTTGAGCACTACCCACACATTCGTTTCCTCATCAATGAAGGGACTTCAAAACGTCTACGGGGAAAAATAGAACTGAAAAACACTGGAGGAGGGAATGGTATTAGAGCTTAAATTCTGGACGCCCACTTTGCAGAAGGGGATGGGTGACAGTGAAAGTCCAAAATGCATTTGCAGGATCTCCACTTGGATTAAGGCTCCAGTGAATCCCCTGTGACCATTCCAGGAATGTGAATGCCCTTGCTATCAGACAGGGCGCATTGGGAAGTGGATGAATAACAGGTGTGGTTAGGTTAAAATTTAACACCAAAATTCGTTCTCCCTTCTGACCAGTTTCAAATTTGTTCTAATTTTTATTAGGCTCTGTTATCTTTTCAACTGAGGTTTTTTCTATGCTTTATTTTGTTATTTGTATTGTTCAGGGGGGTTTGTTTTTGTATGTTTTTCTCTCTCTATGAAATCCGGGATAGGTAAATCTGTAGAGAGAGTAAGTGAATTAATAGTTTATTGGGATAATGGCAGAGGAGTTGTGGAGGTGGGTGGGGAGCTAATAATAATGAGTACAAAGAAAAAGAAAATGTTTTAAAATTTATTGTAGTGATGGTTGCACACCTCTTTTTAATATATTTAAACTATTGAACTGTGTGACATGGGAACTATATGTCAATTAACCTGTTAAAATTTAAAAATTTTCAAAGATAATTGAATTTTCCCACGAGCTTTTGGATGCCCTCTCATATAAATCAGGATTATAATAATAGCACATACTCTTGGGATTGTTCCAGGATTTAAACAGAATAAAGACTACAGCCAAACTAGTTAACCTGTCGCCATCAAGTGGAGTCCTTCTCCTGGCAACCCTTGGTGTTCCCAGGAGAAGTGGTTTTCAATGAGTGATTTTTCAAACCTTTCAGTTAACACTTGGGTGGAGTGTACTATCCAGGGATTCCAAATGTTATTAAAACAACAACAACCAGACCCATTGCCATTGAGTCTGTTCCAAATCCTGACAATTCCTCCTGTTGTAGAGTGGAGACTTCCATAGAATGTTGGTGGCTGGAATCTCTACAGAAGCAGGTTAGCCGGCCGGGGGTGGGGAGTCTGCTACAAAGTAAGTTCAAAGGGCCAATCTTGTGATGAGTGTTGAGTACAAACCATTTGTGCCACTTAGAGACCTCTAAAGACCAGAAGAGGCTTACAAAACTTGGCCCAGAGTAACTGCTCAGGAGTTTTACGTGAACGTGAAGATGATGATGATGACGAAGACGATGACAACAAGGACAAGGTCCACAAAGATGATAAAGAGGAAGATGAAAAACAAAATAGCATTCACCATACAGGTCTCAGATTCCATGCTCCCTCCCCCATTTAGCCTTGCTCACAACTCAGCTGATTCTCAGTTCTGGAATTCTCCACAATTTTTTGCACAGAAAGCAAGAAAGATTGTCATGCCAGCTGTCCTCTATGAAGACCCAGTTTCTAACTCACTGTCAATGCAATAGTCCCTGGGGGATGCATACAGTCAGCTTGCATGGCTTTTAATCAGAATGTTGGAGTTTACCGTCTACTAGAAGCATCTCAGAAGAAAGCTCTGGTGATTTAGTTATGAAAAATTAGCCATTGAAAACTCTACAGAGTGCATGAGGTCCCATGACTCTGAGTCAACTCACTGACAACTGGACTGGATTAATAAAACAAAACTGCATGAACAAAGAGTTGAAAAACAGGGGAGATACAATTGTTTGTTGTTGTTTAACCTCTATTAGAGAGAACATGCAACCAATTAATCTATGGTGTGGTTTAGGCCCCATCTGCTTCTGTGAGCCTGCTTCCCTTCCCCCGTCCCCACCTTGTATTCAGAAGGCCTAGGAATCCAGTCACATGTTGGTCATCACCAGCCTGCAGCATCGGGGACCAAAGCACGCATGCTCACTTGCACAAGTGCCGGTCAGAATACTTGCATTCTGAGCTGCTGCCATGAAGAAACGATGTCCTGGACATTCCAGGAGGGCAAGAACACAGCCCTATCACACTGTCTGCATTAATAATGCCCACTCGTGTTTCTGTCATTGTCGTTAGGTGCCATTGAGTTGGTCCCGACCCATAGCAACCGTTTGCACGATAGATGGAAGCACTGCCTGGTCCTGCACCATCCTCACAATTGTTCCCGTGCCCGAGCCCATTGTTGCAGCCACTGTGTCAGTCCATCTCCTGAGGGCCTTCCTCCTTCTTGCTGCCTCCACTTCACCAAGCGTGATGTCCTTCTCCAGGGACTGGTCTCTCCTGACAAGATGTCCAAATCATGTAAGACGAAGTGATGTAAGACAAGGGAGCAGTCTGGCCATACTTCTTCCAAGACAGATCGGGGTGTCCTTTTAGCAGTCCACGGTACTTTCGATGTTCTTCTCCAGCGCCACCGTTCAAAAGCATCCACTTTTCTTCAGTTTTCCTTATTCAATGTCCAATGTTCACATTCATGTGAGACGACTGAAATTATCATGGCACACTGTAATCCTCAAAGTAACATCCTGGCTTTGTGATATTTTAAAGAGACCTTGTGCAGCAGATTTGCCCCAGGCAAAGCATTGTTGGATCTCTTGACTGCTGCTTCCATGGACATCAATTGTGGATCCAAGCAAGATAAAATCCTTGACAACTTCTAACTTTTCCCCATAATGCTCACTCATAGTGACCCTATTTATAGTTCCTGAGGCTGTAATTACATCTTTACAGGAGCTGACCACTTCTTCTTTCTTCCACAGAGTGGTGGCTGCTTTTGCACTGCCACCATTGCGTTTAGCAGTCCAGCATGGACCCAACCAAGCCGTGTGTTTCAGAAGTGCATCCCACAGGATTTTCAGGGATGTAGTTCTTGGAAGAAGCTTGACAGGCCTTTTCTGTGATGCCTCTGGATATATTTAAAGCATGAGTATTGGTGATATTTTTTAATATAGTACTATAGAAATACAACATAATTTATGCCCCTATGTTTTAAAGCTAAGCTGCAGCTCTGGTGGTGCAGTAGGTTAAGTGCTGGGCTGCTAACCTAAAGGACAGGAGTTCAAATCCACCTGCTTCCATGGGAGAAAGATGGAGATGTTGCTCCTGTAAATTTACAGTCTCAGCAACTCCCTGGGGATGTCCTGCTCTATCATAGGGATGCTATGAGTGGGACTCGAGGGCGGTGGGTTTTGATTTCTTTTAAGAGGGGTTTCAACATTCAGAAATAAAACATCTTTGATCTGACCACCCAATTTCAAAGCTAAAATATTAATAACCCTCTTGTGTAGTTATTTCTTAGCTCCTTCTCTATCCTAACATAACTACTTATTTTTATCATTCCTTGGTTTCTTAAAAAGATCTGTACGTATCCCTAAATAATACATTTTTGAACCATGCTGATTTTTAGCTTTATAAAAATGTCATCATTTAAATATTCCATGAAATTTGCTTTTTCATTCATTACTGTCTCTAAGATATGGCTCAACCATATTGCAGCCTTCTGTTTAACTCATTTATTTCTCACTGATTCATAAAATTCAATCATGTGAATATAGTCTGTTCTCTGTCAATGGACGCTTGAATTGTTTCCAGCTTGTTATTTTAAGTAATAGTGCTACAAACGTAATTGTACATGTTTCTTGTTGCACATGTACAAGAGTTTATGTAGCACATTTATTTAGGATACTATGTTCTTAGCAAAAGCCCTTGTTCGACCTTTCAAAATAAGGCTAGATTGTTTTTACTTAAGTGGTTGGAACAATTTATGCATTCACTAGCAGTGTATAACACGTCCCCTCGCTCCACTTCCTTAGCATATTTGGGACTGACACACTTCTTGATTGTTGCCGATTGAGTGGGATTAAATGACCTCTCTTATGATCTTAATTTGCATTTCTCTAATGACTAATGAAATTGATCATCTTTTCATATATTTATTCATCATTCATATTTCTTCTGTAAAATCTGGTTAACATCTTTTTGCCCTTTTAATATGAGCTTTTGTTGTTGTTGCTAGTTTTGTTTGTTTGTTTGTCTGTCTGTTTGTTTTGAAGATTTGCTGATATCCTGGGAGTTAATGCTTTGTTGGTTACATGTATTACAAATGTCATTTAATAGCTTTTGATCAAATGCATCATTTATTGTGTGCTGCTTCTTTTTTTTCTTAAAGAAATCCTTTTCTATCCTGGAGTCATATAGATGTCCTTTGATGATTTATTTTAAATATTGCCTTTTCCATACCAAATCAAGTCTTTGATCAGCTAATTTTTGGTGTGCAAAAGAGAAAAGAATCCAATTTGATTTTTTTTTTCATATATAGGCTAATTCTTTCTATCCCCAACGAGCTGCAATGCTACCTCTGGTGTGAGTCAAGTCTCCACTTCCTTAAATGAATGTCTATACTTGATCCAATAACACACTGTCTAAACGCATCCTTCAGGTTAGCCTGCAGCTGGTCTGCAAAGGTACTGGAGTGCTCGACCTGGGGAACTGTTCCCTGAGTAGCTCCACCCTTCCAGAGGGTCTTCATTTCCCATTAACTCTCTTGGTCACATCTGAACATTGACATTACAACTTCTTTGAGGGCAGAAAAACTTCATTTGATGAGTTTCCTTATCTCTGACGTATTTTAGTTATTAAATGTGTCCTAACATCAAATGCTTTAACTTGGATGTGAATTTAACTTCCTATGGTTTATTCTTCTTCAGAGTGTCTTGGCTCTTGCTCCTTTACTCTTATAATTTATAGAATCATTCTGCCAAGTTCCATCTTTAAAATGTTAGAAATTTCCTCATTGTAATTGCAGTGAATCAATGAGGCACTTGGGGCGGGGGGAACTAATGGCTTTAGAATGCTTGTTCATCCAAACCATGAGCATAATACAGTTCTCCATTTATTTCACTCTTCTTGCTATCAATAAGTCTTACCATTTTCTTCAAAAAATACTTTATACTTCTAGTGTGAGATTTATCTGAGGTACTTTTTGCTGCTAGAGGAAATGGCAGGGTTCTTTCCCGCTGTTAATAGGTTTTCCATCTGTTTTCATATAGAGAAATGTAATTAGCTGTCTGTATATATTTTGTGTTTCAGCCCCCTTGCTACATACTCCTGGTAATTCTAATAGTTCTACTATTCTTGTTGAATTTCTATGTACTCAATCATATCATCGGCAAATATTGACAGTTTTGTTTCTTTCTTTCTGATCCAGCATTGTTGATGAGGACCTTTAGTGTCGTGGTGAACAGAAAGGTGATAGCAAGCATTTACATTTTATTCCTGCCTATAAATGAAAGGATTTTGTTTTTCACAATTACCACTTAATATTACGTTTACTCAGATACTGCTTTTCTTCTACACAAAGTTGATTACAAAGTTTTATCATGAACGGTTTCGTCAGCTATGTTTTCTGCATTTATTGACCTGATCGTGTGATCTTCCTCTTTCGATCTGTTAAATAAGAACGTGGTGGTGGTCTTTTCCTTGTGTAGAGTCTATTCCAACTCACGGCAGCCGTGCATGTGCAGAGCAGAACTGCTCCAGCAGGTTTACAGGCTGCGTCCTTGGGGAGCCCTGGCAGCATAGTTCTTACCTGTTGGGTTGCTAACTGCCGGGTCAGCAGTTCAAAACTACCAGCCGCTCCTGAGGAGAAAGGCTGGGTTTCTAATCTTGTAAAGAGTTGCAGTCTCAGAAACGCACAAGGGCAACTCTACCCTATATTTTAGGGTGGCTGCAAGTGAGCGTCAACTCAATGACTGTGAGTTTGAGGCCTGTCTTTTGAGGCTCCTCTGGGGGGGTGGGGGGGAGTCTCACCAATAGCCTTTGGCTAAAAGTCAAACGCTTACTTACATGTCTCCCAGGGGCTTTCTAAAGTTAAACTACCCTTTTATTCCTAATATAAATCCAACTTAGTGTGTTGTTTTTCATAAACTGTTGGATTTGATTTGCTAATTTTTTCTCAGGATTATTGCCCCCCCCCCCCATATGAGATTGGACTGAATCTCCCTTTATGATGATTTTTTTTCATGTCTCCCAGCAATTCTTTAAATTTTTCATGTTTGAGTTTCTAAGCAATTTTTCTGGGTATACAACTTACAGTTATTATATCTTCCTGGTTAATTTAGCATTTTACCCACATGTAGTAACCCTTTTATGCCTAATGATTTCAGTGTTAAGGTCCATTGTTAATATTAACCTAAACTCAAAAAGCTCACGGCCACAGAGCCAATTCCAACTCACGGTGGTCCTCTGGGGCTGAGTGGAACCGCCCTGGAGGTTTCTAAGACTGCACATCTTCACCGGCGCAGAAAGCCTCGTCTTTTGAACTACTAACCTTGTGGTACGCAGCCCAAAATGTAGCCCAACGAGGCCACCAGGGGTCCCATTAACAGTAACATAGTTACTTCCATTTTCTTTTGATTGCTATTTTCCTGGTTTATCCTTTTTTATCCCCCTGTACAATTACCTTATTCTTTCTATACCACAATATTAGGTGTTTTCCAGAAAACAAACTTTAACTGGAATTTTTTCCAACTGAAAAATTCTACTATTTACCTGAAAATTTAGTCTACTTACGTTGGTATGACTGGTGATGTGTTCAGAAATATTTCCACCATATCTCTTTATATCTTCTATTTGTCCTATTTTTTTAAAGTTCTGTTGGCATATAATTCACATATCATACAATTCAATAGTTCAATCACATCAAGAAGAGCTGTGAAATCATCAACATGATCAGGTTTAGGGCATTTTCTTTGTTCTTGTGCTCATGGTTATAGCTCGCCGTTTCCCCGACCGCCCTTGCCAAACCCCTGTCCCATCTTCATCCCTCCTAGTTCTCTCCTTCCCGCTCTTCCTTTTGTTATGAGGGCTTTTGAGTTTGTTGGTTTGTTGGTTTGTTTGTTGTCATTTCATTTTTTCCCTTTCCTTTGTTTAGAAGAAGTATACTCTACTTTAATCGTGGTTTGGTGGTTACTCTGGACAGTTTATAATGTATTCTTATTGTAAAGCCTAGATTTAAATGATATTCTAATTCCTTGTCACACAGTTCACAGATGTTGGAATTCCATAACTAACTCAAATCACTTCCTTCGAAATACACATTTTATTTTTGACCAATAGTTTACTTCTATCCTTTTTTTAACGCCACAGATAGACATTTCTTTTAACAGTTTCACTGATGTATAATTCATACACCATATACTTCAATGGTTTAAATATATTTAAAAGAGTTGTGCAATCATCACCACAATCAATTTTGGAACATTTTCTTCATTCTTTTGCCCATTATTTTTAGCTTCCTATTATGACCCTGCCCCAACCCAAGAGCTAGTAATCTAGTTACTGTGTCTATAGATTTACCTCTCCTAGATTTCATATAAAGAAAACCATACGCCCCCCCAAAAAAAAAACAATGACCAGAAAATTCTCAATCCAAAATAAAGCAATAGATAATAGAAACTGTTGTAAATTTTAAAATGGCCCAAAAGGGAAAACAAATGATAATAGTAAATTTTAAGTTAGCTACATCTGCATTAATCCACTTTCTAATGCACTCTGTCTAAAGGCAAGCCTAGTCACATCCTGGTCAACGTCTGAGGGAGTTCAGAGGAGATGTAATCTTCCCGGGGACTCTGCGAGTGCATTCTGGGCTTTCATTGCCACCCATAGCCTTCTGCAAATGGGATGAGAAAGATAGTATTGTCGTTGAAGCTGAGACGTGCAGATTTGGGCTGCCCATCCCTAACGAACCAACGAGCAGAGACAGGGATAGAATCTTTTCACGAGCATTTAATTCAAATACTGGTGATCTGAGAAATTGACAGGTAAAGACTAATAATAAACCACCTTGCCAGCTCCTTGCAGGATTTTATAGTATAGAGGGGGGAGTAGGGATGGCATCATCCTGTGTGTAAGGATGAGGTCCAGGTTCCCCTCCCCCTAAAATGCTTGAAGGTCTTGGTGTTTATTCTTCCTTCTGGGCACAGCCCCTGGGATTTCGCTGTTATCTTTTGAGTCCAGAGGGTCAGATAGCACACTCGGTGTCTGAAGAACCAACTTTCGGGTTTTCAGGAGTCAACGGAAACTACGTGCTAAATTCACCCTTGGTTGATTATTAAAAAAAAAAGTCACAGCAGTTTGTCAGGGTGAATTCTTACACACCTTGACATACACTGTTGCTGTTGTTTAGATTATTTTACATATTTCAGAGATGTTGCTCACCAATTCCTTCTTGCACGCAAGACTTCGTTCTGAATCATTTTCCTTCGTCTTGAAATACAGTCTTAAATTTTCCTTTTATCAATACCTGTGAGTTGAAAAGTCTCTCGCTTTTCTTTGTGTACCTGAAAAGGTCTTCTAGCTTTGCGTTCTTCTTGAAAGATGAGTTTTGTTGAGTAGAACATTTTAGATTGGCAGTTATTTCTCTCAGGACTTTGAAGTACAGTACTCACTTACCCTCTGTAACTTCCACTGTTGTTGATAATTAGAATCTAATTATTCCTTTGTAAAGGTCTGACTTTTCTTCCTCAATCTAAGTTCTCTTTGTCTTTAATGTTCTATAATTTCATCATAAGTGTGGACTTGCTATTATTTATCCTGTTTGGCATATATTATAAGGAATCCTTTGGGTTAGACTTTGGGCTGACAATCACAAGGTCGATGGTTCAAATCCACCAGCCACTCCATGTAAGAAAAGTGAGGCTATCTGCTTCTGTAACCCTACATAGGCTCTCTGGAAACCCTACAAAGGGCTCTGAGTAGAAATCCACTCAGCAGCAGGGCATGGTGGTGGTAGTGGTATGTATTATAATTCTTGTTTCTATGGATTTAAATTTTTCATTTCTTCATTATAATCCCTTCAAATCTAGCCTCTACTGCATTATCTTCCTGCTCTCTTCTCTCCTTTACTTTTCTCCTCTCTTCTTATTTAATCTCATTCCCTCTCTTCTTCCCTGCTCCTCTTCCGCTTTCCTTTGTGAATGGGCATTCACACTCAGTTTCTAGCTCAGAAAAGGGCACTTTACTGGTCGTCTGCTCAGAGGACAGGGTTTCTCTTGGAGCTTTTGCTGTCAGTGCCCACTACCCAGTTCTGCACCAGGAACTTAGGGTCAATGTCAGAAAATAAAACAGGAAGAAAAAAATAAAATGGGAAATTTATAGCCAAATAAGTCATTCTTCAAGTTTTGGCTCTTGTCCCCAATCTTCCTGCTATTATAAACTTTCCACGGTCTCCAGATGGTTGCTTTGTACATTTTGTCTAGAGTTTTTATTGCAATCAGCAGAAAAGATTGGCTGTACATGGGCTTACTCCATCGGGATCAACATTAGAAGCCCTTTCCTTACCTTTCACTGAGCTTGGTATTGCACTAAAATTATGGATTTTCCTGGGCTTAGTTGGAGGTTAGCTATGGAAACGTGACAGGTATGCAGTCTGACATAATGTTGTAAGCTGCAGTCTCACCCTTTTTTCCTTACGGACTCACAAGCCATCTTTTTATGTAAGAAGGAGGGTCAGGCATTTCCAATGAACAACATTAAGTTGGCCTTCACTTAACAGTGGCTATTGGAAATCAGCAGTGCCAATGCGGAGGCATTGCAATAAATCAGGAAAATTAATCCTCAAGGTGTTCGTAATTCAACAAGGGAGATATACACATACAACTAAGTGCTGTGATAAGATGTAGTTCAAGGGTCATGATAACCTTGGGCTTAATAATTTGGGCAAGAGATTGGCCAGCTGCAGAGTGCCCTGGAAAGGAGATAACAAATTAAGTTTGTTCTTGAAAGATGAGCAGATGTCACAATGGAAAGGGCATTCAAGACATGGATAGAATGAACACAAGCATAAAAATGTAAATTCAAATGGCGATACAGCCTGCACGCGAGGACTTGAAGGTCAGATTTTTCACCTTTCTTCTGATCAAAGGAAAGAACCCTTGTTCCAGAGAGAAACTTCCCTCAGGAGGACTACTCAACAATCTTTGTGACATGGAAAACATGTGCCACATATACACACACTGACACAACTCTGGCAGCCCTGACTTTCTTATTCTGCAGAGCAACTGGTTTTATTTTGTTACTTTATCAAATACATTTTTAAAAATCACATTTTTCAAGAATGGACTAGGGTCAAGGTCAACCTCTAATATATCAATTGTTCTGAAGAAAATTAAGATGATCAATTTACCTAAGGAATACCTCTTCATATTTTCCTTTTAGTAGACAAAAGACCGTAATATTCTTAATCGCTTGAAAACTACATTATAATACGAAAGTTGGATAAACATGAGTGTATGTCTAAATCTTGTTGGCTAGTGTTATTTTATTTCACAAATTAACAGGGCTATTAAAATTATATTTATAGTTGCTTTGAGCCGGAATCAACTCAATCGAAAAGCTTTTTTTTTTTTTTTGGCAAAATGGAACTCAATTTATTTAGGACAGCTCCCACAAACCAAAGTAATTTTACCCCTTCTCTCTGAAGATATGCCCTACACACTTTTGAATCCCTCTTCACATGTTGGTGTGGTTAGATGCCGTCGGGTCGTTTCCGATCCCTAGCAATGTGTGCAAACAGAACGAAACAGTGCCCAGTCCTGTGCCCTCCCACCATTCTTCTCATGCCTGAGCCCTTGTTTGCAGCCATCATGGCACATAGATTAAATCAACTATGGTGTATCTATGGTAAATGCATATGTGTGCTCATATATATATATACATAGAGAGAGAGAAAGAGAAAGAACATGGTTCAAGAGATCACAGAAAAGCAGGTTACGAGGTTGAACATCGTCACCAAATTACTAAATTCTTTAACTCACAAAAATATCAAGAAAGTAACATGGCAAAGTAACAGGAGATAACTCCAAGTTCACTGCCATGAAGGAGTCCTGGTGGCCAGGGTGTATAGGGGGTTGCACATGGGGCTTCTAGCCACAAGGTTGGCAGTTTGAAACCACCAGCTGCTCCTCGGGAAAAAGATGGGCCTTTCTACTCCTTTCAAGATTACACTCTTCAAGGGTGTTGCACTGGTCCAAGTAATACCACTTAGCACACGAGTGGAAAAGCTGTTGCAATCATTCAGGCCAGAGACGACGATGACTAGGGCTATGGGGTCCTAGGGTCAGGATGGTGTCCCTGAGGTGGTAAGATGGAGCAGATTGCTCGGTTACTTTTCTAGTTGTCACAGATTTTCTAAGTTTACTTTTCTTTCCTTTCTTGTCCTTTTCTGATGGTGTAAGAAGTTTACTTTTCCAATTTTCCCTCCCATTGATACGTAAATGAAACCTTCATTTCTCTTCTCTTAGGAATATTACAATGCACATTTACAGTATCAAAATCTAGACCAGGATCTGAGAAATCTTTGACGTTGGTCACCCTGTGGCTAGCAGACACGCTCCTCTGTCACGGATCATCATTCTCACTTTTGAACCTGCTCAGTCATGGCTGCCATGGCTTTCTTCAGGCAATATGGACTTCAATTTTTGGCAAAATTTGCCATTTTCTTTTCTCCTTATTCGTTCCTCCTTACATTTTAAAGTTTTTTATGTCTATGGTCATGTGGGATATTGATCTGTAGTTTTCTAACAAGATATTTGTCTGGTTTTCGATAGCCGGGTAATACTGGCATCATAGTCTGAGCTGAGCAGTGTTTTTACCACTTTTTTTTTAACCGTTTGTATTGGTACTCGCTAAGCATTGGTTCTGATTGATTTTTAAATGTTTCCTTGTGCTTACCAGTGAAGTCATTTTGGGCTGGGCTTTGCTTTGCGGGTAGTTTTGTTGTTGGTACAATTTCATTTTCTTTATTTGTGATATGTATACTTAGATTTTCTGTTTCTTCCATAGTCGGCTTCAGTAATTTGGGTCTTCCTAGGACTTTGTACATTTAAATCTAAATTAAATCTTATTTCTACTGTTGATTTTTTAAATTGAATCCTCTTTTTTGGGGGGTCAGTCTAGCTAAAGAGTTGTCCATTTTGTTGATCTTTTCCAAGAACCAATATTTTGCTTTCTTCCCTGTTGTTTTGCTTTCTTGGCTGTCTCTCTCATCTCTGCTTCATTTATTCCATCTTGATTTTTATTACTTCCTTTCTCTGTTCACTTGAGGCTTGGCTTCCTCTTCCTTTTTAAGTTTCTTAACAAGGAAGTTTAGGCTATTGATTTGAAATCTTTCTTTTGAGCATAAGTGTTTACAGCTACAAATTTCCTTCTAAATACTACTTTGGTTGTAACCCGTTTTGTCAGTTGTATGTTTCATCTCAAAGTTCATTCTGATTTTGCTTGTGATTTCTTCTTTGACCCATTGGTACTCTAGAGTGTGTGGCTTACTTGCCACATATTTGTTCCCTCCCCAAAATTCCTTCTGCTCTTCATCTCTAACCTTATTCACATGTGGTCAGAAAGCACACCTTGAATGAGTTCAAGGTGTGCGACATATTGAGAGCGATTGCATGGAGTGCCCTGGAGAAGGTTCCGAGTCCCCTTGGGAAGAATATGTATTCCATCGCTGCTGGCAGGAGCGTCTCCAAGGTCTCACCGGCTTACCGTGTTTCTCAAGTCTTCCGTTTCCTTGCTGGTCTTCTGTCTGGTTCTTCTAGACATATTAGAGTGAAGTATTGAATTCTTCAACTGTTATTGTTCAATTTTCTAATTTGTCAGCTTTTGCTTCATGTATTTGGGAGAGATCTGATGTTAGGTTCAAATATGTGTATCACTGTTGTAGTTTCTTGATGAATGCACTCTTTCATTATTACATAAAGTTATTATTTGTCTCTAGCAATAATTTTGTCTTAAAGTCTATTTCATTTGTTATTAAGTTAGATACTAGGGCTCTTTTGTTGTTGTTTGTACATGGTGTATCTTTTGTCATTCTTGTACTCTCAAGTTATGTGTTTATGAATACACACCTATCCCTTATTTATCAGCTATCCTGCTATTCAAAACTTCACATTTGTGACAATAGTGAAAATCTACTACCCAACCATTTTGCTTGTTTGTTTGGGGTTTTTCTGCTTGTTAATAACACACATCTGGTAGTAATGGGGTGAGAATAACCCTAGCAGTGATGGTAACCATTCTGTGTTAACTTGGCTGGGCCATGAGTCCCAGTGGTTTATCAGTTATGTAATAATATGTCATCCTTCATCTTGTGATCTGATGTGGTCAATGTTTATTTCCACATATTGTCAGAATGACCTGTCTTTGGGACCTAACTGCGTGCATAGTGAGGAGTGGGTGTAAAGGATGTCTCCTATAGACTGCACAAAGTTGGACAATGCTGTTTATTCATCTCTGACTTTTGATTCAAATGTTTATATCATGTGGTGTCATGACTGATTTACATCTGCTCTTTTAATATTTGTTTCCTATGTGTCTTTTTCATTTTTCTGTTCCTCCATTACTGCTTACTTGAATGAATGAACACCAAACCACATGACCGCTTTTAGGGACTCTTAACACTTCTTTGTGAGCTACTTTTTCCATTAAAAAAATTGTTTTCCTTAATTCCATTATACAACAGCGATGATATAAAAGTTAATATACTAACATTTTTTTTCTATCCAAATGTTGCATTTTAATTCTGATTTTAAAAATAAATGAAAACATTTTCATGGGTCACTAGAAGTATCATGGTCCCTAGGCATTGTGTTTCCTTGTCCAATGGAGAAGTCAGCCCTGTATGAATGAATGAATGAATGAATGCTTCCATTTCCTGAGACATTTCCTAAGAGAATCCTCTGGCCTCAGAGAAAATGTACAAGTGGCATTTCCCATCATACCAAACCTGTTGCCTAGTTTTTGTTTTCAAGTGGAAACATTCTACCACTTCTCATTGAAATGAAGGCTGATTTTAACTCCAGGTGCCAGTAACTCATATTGCACTTTTGTGCAAATTAGAAAAAGGCTTCTTATCTGCTGTCATTAGATTGTCAACCCTAAATAGAATGAATGCCCTTGACTGTAACTCTTTCCAGAGTAACCAGCCTCATCTTCTCCTTCAGAACAATGGGTGAGTGTGAATGAAGGGCCCTGCCATCAGCAGATCAACAGCTAACCCACAATGCCTCCAGGGCTCCTGTCTCATCTTGAAGAAGGTGGGGTGGGTGGACTTTTACTATACTGTTGTCGTTGTTATATTTTTGCACTGTTTGAACAAGTGTCATCACCAGACCTCAGAAGTATCCCTCCCAACATCATCGGAGGGTGGATTGTAGACAGCAGCTTGTCACGGCTGTCTCCAGCCTACATGTATCTGAAGTGCGGTTCCATAAGCAAAACGTCATTCAGGGTCTGTAGGGAAGTCTATTCAGGTCTAGGGCAAAACTGCTGGGCCTTTAAATGTGGAAGAAGGTCAAAGTCATGACCTCAGGATACTCCCAGAGCAAGAAGTAGAAGAGGCACAGCCACATCATGTGTGCACCAGTGCGTGTGTGCAGGTGTGGGTTCATGTGAACTGGGACTCGTGTCTTCACAATTGCACACGGCAGCTTTGCCAGGCTCACTGCCTCTCCTGAGCCCTGGAAAGGCCACACACACGTCCTTACGCCTCCCTTCTCTTCTTTCCTCTGCAGGGATGACATGCCAAGCCCGAAGCTCCTACATCACCAGTGAGATCCTGTGGGGTTACCGTTTCACACCTGTCCTGACCCTGGAGGACGGGTTCTACGAAGTTGACTACAACAGCTTCCATGAGACCTACGAGACCAGCACTCCTTCCCTCAGCGCCAAAGAGCTGGCCGAGCTGGCCAGCAGGGCAGAGCTGCCCCTGAGTTGGTCCGTCTCCAGCAAACTCAACCAACATGCGGAACTAGAGACCGAGGACGAAGAGAAGAACCCCGAAGAGCAAACGGAAAGGAATGGTGATGTGGCAAACCTAGAGAGTGAATCCAAAGTTTAGTCCCCTGCCTGGGCAACCCCTTCTCCTCTCCCGACACAACCTTTTTCTCCTCGCTCATGCTCTTTCTTTCTGTCTCTCTCATTTTGTTCTTTCTTCCTTTCTTTCCATTTCATTTTGCCATGACCCGCAAACACATCTTCAAGGTGTAAAATATCTACCTGCCCTCTCTCAGTGATTCAGATGGATAAAGGAGACATGAGTTGGGTTAAGGGGCAAGGTGCCCTCACTGTGGCCCAAGTTGGGTCTCCTCCCAGAATACCCTGCAGCCAACACCTACCCAATGAAGCCAGTCACCTGCAGGTGTTTGACCAGACCAGAGAATTCTGAAGGGTGTGTTACAGAGATTACCTGGTTAAGACAAGAAGAGTCTCGGGTGCCTAATTATTCATGCAGTGAGACATGGAGGATAGCCCTCAAATTCCAAGATTCCAGTGAATGCCATCTAGAAGGTGAGGTGCTTGCCACGTGTGGGCATTGTAGCCACCGTGCCCGGGTGAGCTCAAGACAAAACACTGTACATAGATCTGCCTTATGTAATTATGGTTTTTCTTTTCACAGTTAGTAATAAAACCACGCATGTACAAAAGTACTGTAGAACAGAACTCTTAAATAATGTACATAGATGTATAATTAATGTAGGTTTAGATATATAACTTTAGAAATAAGATGCAAAAAAAATTTGTAAAAAGAAAAAAAGATTCCCAACTGTCCCATAGACATTTCTGTTCCGATGTCTGTGTTCTCCAGATGATTTTTGAACCCCCTTGACCGCTGGCCCCTCAGTGCATGGCCTTTCGTATGTGTCCCAGATTGGCAGCCATTTAAGGTACCTCCTGACTTCCTTGCTGATCCTTTTAGTGAATCTAATAAGCCATAGGTCTGGGGAAGTTGAGAGGTCCAATAGATGGCAAAACCCACCACCAATATGCTGATATACTGTGAAATGTTTACAAAACTATGTCTTTTCTTTTTTAAGATGTAAGGGCCTCACTGACTAGCCTGCGGAATAATAGGAAGAGGGCGTTCTCCCACGCTTCGCCAATGATAGTGTTTAGGCTCTTCACGTCAGCTCTCACCCTTTGGAGGAGAGTAGTTTGGGGAAATTCTGTTCTACAAAACCTTGACTCTCCAGCTGTTCCACTCTGTGGTCATGAGAATCTGCAGACGCCCTGAAGACAGACATGCTACGCTCACAGAAGACGGCTTGGGTCTAGGGCATGCAAATCATGAAGGCCTTACATTGGCAACACATATTCTAATCATTCATTCACATCCTTGGATTCTATCTTGCACTCTGAGGATATTGGTTGGCCTGTCTCTGGGGGCGTGCCCGTGAGCACTTCTGGAAATCTTATGAAGTGACGACAGTTCTACTTTCAAAGGTCAGATCAACGATCTTGGAGAGTGTCTAAGCAATCTCTCCTAGACCCTGTGCCACAGGTTAAACCAAATCCAGTCTCCGGCCCCCAAGAGAGCAAATGAAGAACTGCAGCCTGGATGCCTTTTCCTCTGAATTAGGTAGCGATGGAAGGGAAGAAACGAGAGAAGGAAGGGAAAAAGGAAGGAAGGAAGGAAGGAAGGAAGGAAGGAAGGAAGGAAGGAAGGAAGGAAGGGTGATTTGTACTGAAAAATCTAAGTGTCACGAGAAAAAAGAGAGACTCAGGCAAAATTCAGGGGCAGGTGGAGATTTTGCACTGTGATAGAGCTTTTACTTTCATTTCACATTTATAAACTGTTTGTTCCTTAACGCAGTGGCCCATCATAAATATTCATTATGGATCCAAGTTTATTTTCAGCTCCGACAGCTGGGCTCAGTTTGAGGCTTTGCACCATGTAGGTCAAAGACATCAAACTAGCCGTCCCTCTCCATCCCCCTCACCTCCACTGCCCAGATCGCATGGGCCTTTGATGCGCTTTCAGGACTTGGTCTACGAAAAAGGATGTCCCAGAGACAAGGAAAGTGGCTCCTAAATTTACCGCAGGACAGGGCGGGGGAGGGGTGTCTCTCCCTCCCCCTTCAGAGACCTTGCTTCAGGACAACTGCTTCTTAGCACTGACTCGGTGGGGAAACACACTCTTGGCCAGGCCCTTTCCTGATGGCTGGCATTTCGTCTTTTTTTTTAAATGTGTACTGAGTATCTGTTGAGTCCTTTATTCATCTCACACACTCTGCAGAAAAGGTTGTAGTCCAGGAGGCGGGCACCCAGTACACTTCCTGCAAGGATGTGGGCAGGTACAGTGGCCTTACCTTAGCGGTAGCTCTTCAAGGGCCCTCATAGAAGCACTAACCCCTGCAGCTGCAGCAGCAGCAGCAGCAGCAGGGTTGTATGGCTGGGCATAGGCAGCATGAAGCAACATGGGATAGAACTGTGAAAAGTCTGTTCACTTGGCTCTTGAAGACTCATTGGGCCTTTCCAAATCTCCGACTCGAATTGAAAGGGCAATCCACCTCTGCTGTCTTCTGAAGAGCAGCCTGGCCATCTGCTGCCTGCCCGTTAGCACAACCGAACAGAGAGCCGTGGCAACACAGCGTCACCCGTACGTGTCGGTTCTGTATCTGGAGCAGGGCACCCAGGGGTGTGATGCTTGTCGCCTGTCCTTGCTCTCTTTGCTGTCCAGGTGGGTGGAGACAGAACATGAACCAAATCTCACTTTTGTAACCTGAGCCTCTGACTCTTTAAACGAGGCTCCACAAGAACCTTTTACTAGAATGTCCCGATCAAACAGGTCTATTTTTCTACAACTGTTGATAATACAGTGGAACAGGTATTTTGTGTCAAAACTGTTACAATGCAGAACTGGACGAAGTTCATTAAGACTGACTTTTCTAAGCAGCAAGTACTGAATGCAGTTTTTCATTACGACCATTCATTGAAGAAGGCCTCCGTTTCTCCCCCTTCTACTCCACAACACCCGTCCTCCAGTCTCACGCTGTCACCCTGCGCGCAAATCAAGTTCCATGAAGATAAATAAGCCTATTGTAACGCAATGATAGCCAGAGTCATGAGGGGCACTCTCGGCTTGGCAGGTTAAGCTGTTTGCTTGGTGTGTTTAAGTCATGTTTGCCCATCAAAGCATGTCAGGATTCGTGAGAAATTGAGAAAATTGAACTTAGGGGTTGCAAGCGGCCATGGTCGAGCCTAATCTGACAGAGCAAGGTGGTCCTGGGGAACAGGGCATGTTGAGCTGAACGCATTCCCTCTTCAAGAATCGTGAGCCCCTAAAGTACTTCCCAACTGGAGGAGCACCTATTCATTTATCAGTAAGCTTTACATAGCTCATAAAATCGGTTACGTTTTCTGCCATCCCCTGAGAAAATCGTCCTCATCTGCACTCACACATTACGAATCACTGTTTCTCCCTTCCTGCATGGTTGGCCCAATATACTGCCTCTCTCTGCCTACGAGATGGGCCCCTCTCTTCCCTCACCCCCTTCCTCCAGGCACCCCTCTCGTTTATTCGCGCCCTAATGCTCCAGCTCCAGATCGGTTGGCATCTTCTCCTTATCAGGACTCCAGCTACCATGTCTAAAAAGGTCACCATATTCCTGAAGCACAATTTTCTCTTGCGGTTTAAACAAACCAAGGCTCTAACCTGCCTATTTTTCATTACGTGCTAATTAAAAGTAACTTATGACTTCATTTCAGAGCCTAAAATGTTGTTTCCAAGACAACTTTCTTTTATTTCACCCTCTCCCCACATTCTCTGCATTTCAGGGTTCTGACCTCCCCTCCTGCCTTGCTTTCTAAAATTTAGATTTAAGTCAGCATCTTCATGGTGCTCAGAAACTGTTGGCTAAGGGAAAAGCTGATGGACAGAGACAACATGCATGAGATGCATTCAGATGACTTCCTGAATGCACCAGAAAACTATGAAAATCACTTGATTAGCCGGGTGATTTAAGAGAATACAATTAAAATAAACATAGGAAGCCAGTTTCCAAGGGGTTTGCCAAAAATCTAACCCATTGTCAGTCTTTGTTTCCTGGACTTAAATGATCGAAAAGAGTCAGGAAGGTAGCCAAAAGTGACTGTCCTACACACAAGATGAGCTTTCTCTTCCATCATTATTTCCCTTCAGTGAACGGCTAGAAGGTCAAAACAGGTCCGCAAAATATGAACAGATGATTCATTGATATTACAATATAATAAAATGATCTTAATGTGTATCTAGATTTTATGGCCACCCTGTATTTAAGAAAAGTTCCCTTTGATTTAAAATTAAGTAGAACGCACTCCTTACTAATATTTCTGCCTTTGCTTCTGATTGAGAAGGTCACCTGGCAGTCAAAGCTCCCAGGAGGCTGATAAGAAATATTGGCAAAGCACTGTGTTCAACGATAACAAAATAACAGGATGCCCAGCATCATGTGGTACTGTGGAGCACAGGCAAAATCGAGTGATCTCAGTGAATACTAAATCCCCATGGAAACTTCTTCCATATCATCATTTCCATTTTGTAGATAAGAAAGCAGGGGTTTCAGGAAAATTAAGTAATTCCCCCAGGGTTTGAAGGTCAATAAGTTATAGAACGTCACAATGCTCTAAGCTGGGGGCTCTTTCTACTACGCAAAGGGTCCACAAACCAAATGGGTAGCCAAATCTGGCCCACTGACTATTTTGTACTATTTGTGAGCTCTAGATAATTTTTACATTTTTAAATGGTGGGGGGTGGGGTGGGCAGATTAGAAGAATAATATTTTGCAACATATAAAAAATCTATGAAGTTCAAATTTTAGTGTCTGTAAATAAAGTTTTGTTGGAACACAGCCACACGCATTCATTTCTGTATTGCCGGTGGCTGCTTCTCGCACGATGCTGACCAACCAAACCAACTGCCATCGAGTCAATTCCAATTCCTGGCAACCTGATGTGCTCTATAGGAGACTCAGTGGCCAATTTTCAGAAGTTGAGCATCTGGCCTTTCTTCCAGAAAGCTCCTGGGTGGACTTGAACCTTCAACCATTCAGTTAGTAACTGAGCATGTTAACCATTTGTCCCACCCAGTGGCAGCACAGACAGAACTGAGTCCTTCCAGCAAAGCCTAAATCCTGATCCTTTACAAAAAGTTTGCTGAGGCCTGTGTTACATGACATACCATGAAGAATACAAGGGAAACTTAGATGAATAACATTCTTTTCCAGTATTAATGATTGAAGTCACTCCTAGGTCTACTCAACAGAAAAATGACGTAAGTTTTGGTAATAGATGCAAATGATACATAAGATTTTGGGGGTTCAGGGAAACCATCTTTCCTTTTCAGAGTCATCCCCAAGAGGCTCAATAAGATAAACCACCGCCTCAGAAAAAGGATCAGCTAAAACCACCTGGTCACTACAATAAACACATGGTAGCATCCCGCTCCATCACTGCAGGGTTGCATCCCGGGTCCCCATAGGCATTTGACTATGTAGACAGCAGGACCACTGATCTTTGCCCAGTGAAGTAGAGCTGGACTTGGCAGCAGTTGGCAACACATCAAACCAACTACCCCTTGTCTACGTGACATCTCTTGTATGGGCAGTCTTGGAAAAGATCTTAATGGGCTGCAGGAATGCGTGTGCTATGTTTTCTTGCTAGTTTGCTGTGACCCACCACTGAGGAATGTGATGAAACTGAGCCTTGAGCTACTTCTGCTCATGTTTAATTGTCGTTTGGGCTCTTTCCCGCCATCAGCTGGAATTTGAACGCACACACACAAACATACACACAAGAAGAGGACAAAGTGATTCTCTTGGAAAACCACTAGGTTCTTTGAACAGAGCTCAGGGAGAAACAGAAGGGTCGTTAAACGGGTTGTTGGATGGTTTGCCACTTTCTGAGTCCGAAGCACAAGATAAAGATTGGTCCTCACAGACAAGTTGGATTAACACAATCCAGACAATGAAGCTTTTAGATAAGTCGATATTAAATGGCATTCTGAAGGATCGCTAAGCTGAGCCCACTCATAGTCCCAGGAAGCGTTTCTAATACCAGAGTTAGGTCAGTCAAGGAAGGTTCTTTATCATTCTAGTTCTATGGAAAGATAGAACAAGTTTTCTTATAAATGCTTTCCTGGAAACTAGGTGGGGGAAAAAAGTTTTGTAACAGATCATGGTGATGTTGTCTTGCCAACAGATAAGTGATGGATGTTGCGGTGGATCCAATCCTTGCCTGACACTAAGTATGTAATGGTGTTTTGCAATAGAGACCGTACAAAAGCATGTGACCCTTAAGCTACATGCAACACCATAACAAATAAGTGGGAGAAAAATCTCAAAGTTCAACACCATAAAACTTAAAAATAAATGTAAAAGGAGTCAAACTTCTACTTGGCCTTATTGCCTTGGTAAGAAGAGAGCTTCATGCAGCCACCTAACTCAAATCAGAGAATTCTGGAGAAAGGAAGTCAAACTACTTTAAGACACACAAGAGCAGTTCATGGTGATGGTCAACATGATTAAAGAACAGGGATTTATCGCCTATGGAAATAGTATGTATTAAGTTCTTTTTAGACTACATCCCTGGATGTGCACCCTAAGGTTTTCTGTGATTGGCCAGAGAACTATGACCACATAGTCAACAAATCTTGACTTCAGAAAATGAACTGTTCCTGATGATAAGTAAAATCGGCCATGTCAAGATTAAGGCTCAGAAGCCCATTGTATTAACCTTGATCATAAATACTGTGAAACCAACTTGCCAATCTTCTTCACAATATGAAGGGCTGTTTATCTCAGGCAATGTAAATATCTGCTACCAACAAGAACTCGTGAAATAAATAAAGTAACTTATCACCATGTTAGAGATTCTGATAGGAATCCATCCATCCAAAGGAGAAAGCAATTCCAGGAGCCTAAGATCAGGCTTTGACTAGTTCAGACTGAATATCTTAGGGAAGCTATTGATGTGGCTTTATCCCACTAACTGTGATTAACAGATCTAGATCACCTGGAGCACAAAAGAGCTGGGTTCCTAGCAACCACGCATGATCTGTTTATGATCTGAACAGATTTCCATCTGTTCTCAGCAGGTACCATTCAAGCACTGGGAGTGGGTATGAGCAATACTCCCCCTTGGTTCATCTTTGGACTGTCCAGACACCTTGACCATGCACACCTGCTCTGGCTCTCTGCATGAGATATGGTCCTGCCCTTCTAGACAAGGACCACTGCCCAGAAGTGTCAGCTGGGGACGTGTATGCTTTAAGTCTACCTTAGCCAGCCCCCTTGGCCCGACAGAGCAATCACATGAGTCAAGGATAATAGTTCTCCTTGGAAGGAGACAACTGGAATTAATTAAGACAACTGGAATCTCCTTAACACTGGGTGTCCCTCCTATACATCAGTCAGTAGAAATAAGGCGATAGTAACACATTAGTGGAGGAAGTATGTGGAAGGCCAAAAAGTTCTAATTTCCACATGGTAACTATTTCAGGTATTACCAAAAAACAATGTAATTCATCACCTTTTGTGATGTAGCGATGTCAGGAGCAAACTCAGGTAGCCCACATCCCTCCTTCCATAGCCCGATCCTGTTCTCTCTCTTCAAGTCGTTTGGAATACTTGTCGTTTGGAATACTTGTCGGGTCAAACCTTCCCATGACCAATAAAACATGGTCAAGAAACCCTACAAGCCCTCCTTATCCTGCGACAGGGCTGTCCCAGGAGAACAGCAATGTCAAGAGTCTCACCTCTGTGTGCAAGGCACTCCTGTGGACATCAACATGGAGGGCACAACTCGTCCTGTCCCCAGAGGCAGCAGATTCTCATGCTGCCCATGTGTGCTTCCTGCATTTCCCCTCTCAGCTCACTCCTAAAGGTAGAGTTCCTGATGCCTTCCTCGAAAGGTCATTGCATTCTTGAGTAGTGGTCACAATCTAAAAAAAAAAAAAAAGTTGTCATCTAATTGGCTCTGCCTCCAGGTGAGGCCACGTGTGTCTGGGGAAAGCTGTGTGCCACGTGGTTTTCAGGGACTTGATTTTAGAAGAACATGACCAGCTCTTCCTTCCAATTCACCTTTTGAGTGGAGTTGAATTTCCCATCCTTTGGTCAGTCAGAGTGCTAACTGAACCTCCAACCTTTTGGTTACAGGTCAAGTTCTCAATGTTTTGGGCCACCCAGTCACGGTATATGGATTTTGTTGTGTACTATCAAGTCAGTTCTGATTGAGAGTGACCTTACAGGACAGAGCAGCTACACAGGCTTTCCTAGACTATACATCTGTATAGGCAGAGATGGCTAGGTCTTTTCTCCCAAAGAGCAGCTAGTGGATTTGAACCACTAACCCTTCTGTTAGCAACTGGGTGCCTAACTCTTTTACTCCCAGGGTTCCTTCCTCACAATCTAGAAACCTATTATTGGGGCATTGATCCTACCACTAATTGCACATCACTGATTTTAATAGAAGATGTCATCTGTTCAGAATCTGCAGTGTGAAATCAAAACATCAGAAAATTTTGTTTGTGCCCGTAGGCAGCTTGAGAGGTCACAAGCAACCATTGGGCTTATATAAATCAGTGACTACAAAGAGTAGAGTGTAAGATAAGGTCTAATACCAAAAAAGAGTCAGATGGGGACGCCAGCTTGTCCAGTGAGGTCTTCTGGTCTTTTGTAACCTATGGTTAGGCTGGTCACCTTGCCAAAGAAGGTCCTGGGTATTCTGCCTAATGGTTCCTGGTGTAAAACCTCAAGCCACGCAGGGACAATAGCACACTCTCACACATTCTCAGGAGTCTGAAATGATGACCCAGCAGCAGCCTGTTTTGGCACAGTGGTCCTAACTCCCCCCACTGTCTGCACAGACGGTGCTGTGGGGAAAAAACTG
This sequence comes from Echinops telfairi, assembly GCF_000313985.2. NCBI lineage: Eukaryota > Metazoa > Chordata > Mammalia > Afrosoricida > Tenrecidae > Echinops > Echinops telfairi. Next base: position 29,908,834 of record NW_022111372.1, on the reverse strand, counting down.
AGCACCCATGTGGTGCCTGGTTCCCCGGCTGCCTCCATGGCAACCTCCAGCCTATCAACGTGGACCGCTTTCCTGCAGACTCCTCAGAAACTTGGTTTGGTAGAGCCACAGGAGCTGGGCTCCTAAAGACTGCTCCACACCTACAGCTTGGAGACAACCAAGGAACTGTAGGGCAGTTCCCAGGCAAACAGGCCCTCAGCCAGCATGCCAGGTGAAGGATATTCCAAATTCTCTTGTTCCTCAAATGGTACACACTTATGTAGCCAATTGTCCCCTGACAAAGCTATTCTTTAAACCACTATCCCTCCCAGCAACCCCTCCACACACACATATCACACATTTGCCTTTTTTTAAAAAGATTCCGAAACTGAATTGACATCATGTGATGGAATAATATCCAAGGAGCTGGCATTTAATTATTTTGTAACTCTTTGTCTTTGAAGTTGCCTTTTTCCATCTGCCTTTGAATGGGAGGACAGTCCCCTTTACTTTGTCAGGAAATGTCAAGTGTCATTCAGAGCTCAAGCCTTCAGCATCCTGGCCCACTGACTAGGCAGGAATTGTTGTGGTTGTTAGATGCCAGTAAGTCAGTTCCGACCCACAGAGACCCATCCTGCGCCATCCTCACAATTATGGTCACGATGAACCAGGAAAGCTCTGCAGCACTTGGCTGGACGCGCATCTCATGGACATTTTGAAGATGCTGGTGGTTCGGGAGGATGCGGAGCACTGTGCCAGAACCAATAGTCAGAGAGAGGAGAGTAGCCTTCAAGCCTCATCTTACATGGGTCCGACCAAGTCAGATCCCATGACTGCAGAGGCTCTGGTTGTCTGACCTGGCCTGTGTGGGGTGTTTTCATGTCAATGAGACCTCACCACAGTCCGAAGAACCATAGTGGATGATTTTACTTCTATATTATTGTCTAATTCCCTACCAACAGGAGGAGCCTGGGGGACAAGCAAGGAGTAGCTAACCTCAATGTCAGCAGTTAACGCCCCAGCCTCACTGCAGGAGAAAGATGAGGCTGTCTACAATGGTAATGATTTACAGTCTCCGAACCCCTACGGAGTAGTCCACACTGTCCGAGAGGATCGCCGTGAGTTGGAATTGCCTGGACACTAGCAGAGCTTGATTCAGTTACAACAGGCAAGAAGAAGTGTGACTTGTTATCATCTGTTTCCCTATTCACATCTTCAAAGAGCTTTTCTTTCTTTTATTCCCTAAAGCATTCTTTCCTCAAAGACATCTGTTGTACACTACATAGGTGCACACTACATGGTGTGCATGTTGCACACTGCAGGGGCAGTGTTCCCAGTCCTCCATTCCAATCCATCACAGTGAACTCTGCCTAACAAACACAACAACATACATATACGCATATATACACCTTGCATGAACATACACACGTGTACACACATACATGCACACACACATTTATCCCTCCCGCCCCCCCCATCACCAAAGCTTTAAGAAGAACATTCCCTCCTCCCTTCCCATTGCTCAGGCATTTGTTCCAACCTGTCCCCTAAGCGTCCCTAAATCCATAGGCTATGGGTCACTGCTATGGGAGCTGCCTTTCAGGCGTTATTTTGAAGACACACCAGACTCAGACTTAGGAGACTAGGATTCTGGTCCTGGTTCTGTCCCCAGATGCGCTGTGTGGTCTGAGAAAAATCATCTAACCACTCTGAACCAATTTGTGTTCACAAGCATTTGAACCACATCTCCCTTGCTTCTTTCAGGCCCCTATCAGTTTCTGTGTGCTGAATGGTTTCGCATTAAATCCTTCTCTTTTTAAAAATTATTTCACTGATTGCTTTGCTGGGAGCCGGGACATGTCACGATTCTCCACAGGCTGGTCTCTAGCACCCTTCACCCACCATAAGTGTCTGCCCCTCTCATCTACCGTCACTAAATGGCTAGCAGACAGGTAGGCAGAGAGTTAAGTAGCTTCAAGAAAACAAAGGCCTTCCCTAATGCACCATGCAGCTTCTATAGTAGAAAAAAAAATCCCAGTTGAAGGTGCACTTCACCAATATCCAACCTGAACTTGGCTGCAGCCAGCCTGAACCTCCAGGCACACCTCAGTCAGCTCCAGCAACTTGCTTTGAGACCAAATCCAGCTCTCCCCTGCTTGAAGAGTGTGCCTGAGGCCAGAGGCAGAAACACTTCAACCCCACACCAAGCAAAATATAATTAAATCAATTGACATCAAGTCAACTCCTACTAGAGGCAACGCCAATTGTATCAGAGTAGAACTGTGCTCCATAAGGTTTTCAATGGCTGATTTTTGGGGAAGTAGACAGCCAGGCCTTTCTTCCAAGGTGCCTTTGGGTTGACTCAAGAATGGCCACTAGTAGTTAGTTGAGTACTGAATGTTTTGCACCACACAGGAAGCCCAGAACATCATTGTTGCCATTACTATGTGCTATCAAGTTGAGGCTGACACATTGCAATCCTGCAGGACAAGGAGAATTGCCCCCATAGCAAGGTTAAAAAAAAAATCAAACCCCAATAACATTCTAATTCAACTACTTTAGTTTAGCTATATTACTCTTTTCTCCTCTAGCACTCTTAATTGAAAGGTACTAAGTTGTATCTGTCTTCTTTGAGATCTGAATTGTTTTTCCCTTGACCCAATCAAGCAAATTGTCGTTCTGTGAACCATTGCCTCAGATGAAAAATTACTCTAGGAAGTTCACTAGTTCTCAAATCCATAACAATGCCAACATTTCAGTCATTTTTTAATCCCAAGTGTAGGTAACAGAGAGTAAGGCTGAACTTGGCTTGGGGATTGCATGTTTGTGGGCTTTTGTGTTTCCGTTGACCTGGAAGTACTCTGTCTGACCACCACCAAAATACGCAAGACTCAGCAGCTCTTAGCACTGGGTCATCAAGTTGGAGGAGTGATTTGAGTGCAGGTCAGCTTCCCAGCTCAAATATCCGTTCCTAGATAATACTCAACTCAAGTTCACTGCCACTGAGTCAGTTCCAACACAGAGTAAGCCTTTAGAAAGTGGCAGGGCACAGACCACTTGATCATCAATTTTGTCTCCAGAAATATTTTTTAAGAGCCCAAGTCATTGGTAAAATGTATATTCTCTAGAGATAAATTTTAAAAAGTTATCTTTTACAAGAGAACCAAGTTCACATCATTCCCAGGCACCAATGCAGTCACCTAACCCTGAACAAGGATAAAACCCCACTCAACAGAGGATGAAAGCTGTCCAATGTCCCCATGTTTTATTGTCCCAAACATGGACTCACTGACACATGGGGCTGCTAGGACTCAAACTTGACTAAGGATACACACTAGCAACAACCCAGTGTCGATCGACGAACACCCCATAGACTCTCAGCAAACAGCAGGCAATGTCCCAGCCAAGGGACTTCGGAGACCCTACAGGCCGTGGCTACCTTCCCCTGTCCTCAGCAGGCCTGCAATCTCATCGCTACCAACTCTTCCTTTGTGACAAGTATTTCCCCAGTGTATCCAACCACACAAACCCCTGCGAGGAAATATCAGTTCCCACTTTACAAATGAAGAAGTCGAGGCATAGCGGAGTTAATTAACTTAATCTAGTTTGGGGAATGAGCTAAGCAAATGCGAAGATGGATAGGTACATTAACTGCTGTGGGATAGAAAGGACACAGATCAGGAATGATGCCATAGTAAGAAGGGAGGGACACATGTCCTGAGCCCTGAAAGACTAGGTGAGTTTGAAAGGTAGGTATCCCGGGGGGTCGGGAGGTGGGGGTATTCCAGTTTGAGGGACCAGCATGGGAAAAGGCCCAAAGATAGACAGATGCCCAATGGTACCTTGGTCAGCCTACATGGGGTCCGCCAGCTTATAGTTGGGTTTTAGGAAATAAACATTTGAGAAAGCCAACTGGTGCTACATTTTAGAAGAGGTTGAATTCTAGACCAAGGAACAGAAACTGAGGAAATAATTGCATGGATACAGTTATTAATTAACCCCTTCAGTGTACTTTTAAGTTGTGCTTGAGAGCCTTAAGTTTTGAGGCTCTTAAGTAGTTAGGATTAGATGAAAAAATAAATTCCACTAGATGAAACCAAACTCTCCTGGCCAAGACTGGAAGCATTTTGACTGATTCCGTGGATTTGTGAAAAGCCGAAGACCACCTTGGCGGAGCTCCCTGCCAACCCTGAGACATCATAAAGCAAGGGTTATCACAGGGCAGGTTTATACGAATACAGTACACAAAATAATCGGAAGTTTTCTGAGCAGAGCCAGAAAACAGGATGCGCAGGAAGAAAATGGGGTACCCCCTCTTTCATATATCCAACTGAGGCTGCTTACTTTTCTTCATGATCAGGCACCTGAAATTTGCTTCTGAAGTCAATATTGCCAGCCTTTCCCCCAAACTTTTAGTGGGGGAAAGGAACATCAGGGAGGGCTAAAGTACTGGTTTGGCTCCTGACCCACACTTGTGGTCATTTTGTAACTCCCTTTACTCGATTCCACGTATGTCTGTGCACGGATAGTGAGACGAAAGCATGCCAACTATGAAAGCACAAAACTATGTATTGAGAAATTCACTACAATGCCAAAATTTTTTAGAATAATACTTAAAAACAGATATATCTTGAAGAACTCGCTGTGTTAGGGAAACTGTTTACATATTAAGGCGTTCCTCTTTTTTTGACTGGAACAATAAAAAAAATTTGATATGGTCTTGATTTCTTATTTTGTGTGTGTATGTCCAAAAGGAGTCTACTTTTCTCTACAGGTGGGAACTTGCATTGTTTTCAAAGCACTACATCTGGCCACTGGGACGCCTGACTGGCCACCCATATGCCAAGAATGCATCTGTTGGACTAGATGGCTGACCTCTCTCTCCCACCTCTCTTGTCTCTCTCCCATCCCCATGTTCTGCCTGTGGTCACATTCCAGCGATGGGTCCACTCAGCTCCTTCACACACCTGTCCTCCAGGTGAGACCCATTTGATGCCTATTTGCATTTTGCAGCTGATGGAATTTAAAAGCATGAAAGCATCTTGGGGACTTGAAGAGTGGTTCATCTGGCCATTTGCCACAACTCTAAAAGTCCAATCAAGGGGATTTCATAATAGTAAGTGACAAAGTTCAATGTTGATGCAAGGAAACATTCCATAAGAGAGTTGTTCATGTTCTTGGTTCCCTGTTGTGCATGAACAGCAGTATCTCCATTCTGACGCTCAGATGAACACACACACACAGGATGGTTTAGTCCATCTAGGAAAGCAGGGAGAATACCTCTGGGTTCAATCAAGTTTCAGTACGTGATATCAACATAGCCGGTGGCTGTGAAGTTATTCCTTACGTGTGACAACCTGTATGGGAGGGTGTAGACTTGTGTGCCTGTGGGGCCTGCATGGCTGTGACCCTTCAGAACCAGATCTCCAGGTCTGTTTTCCAAGGTTCCTCAGTTAGAACCACCAATGTTTGGGGGAGTAGCTAGGCGTTTAACTGTTTGCACACCGAGAGTTCTTCATATACCGAAGATAAATTCTCTAGACATTGGTAAACAAAACCCTCAGGACACCCTGACTATTTCACTCCATGCTTGCTAATGTCACCCACCCACCCCCGCCCCCCCCACCCCCCAGTATCGGGACCATGCCTGATGGACTCATTAACCTGTCCCTTAGCATTTGTCTCATACTTTGAAGGAAATCTCAAACACAGGTTTGAAATATAAACTAGACAATATGGAGTTTCGCTGTTGCAACAGGAGTAGAGGCTCAGAGCCCTGTTCCTCAAATTCAAGAACCAGGATACCGTTGTTGTTAAAGCACAAGTTAGTTACTGCTCCTCACCAAAAGCAAATCCAGTGGCATCGAGTCCGTTCTGACTCACAGCAACACGAGGTAGGGGTTCTGAGACTGCAGAGCTTTATGTGAGCACACAGCCTTATCTTGCTCCCTCAGAGGAGTGGATGGATTAGAACCACTGACTTTGCAGGTAGCAACCCAATGCCTAAGCCACAGTCACCAGGGCTCCTTAGTTACTTCTGCTAGGCAACATAATGTCCAAACTCCTCGGTTATCCTACCAAGAGCTGCATGTTCCTCAACATGCAGAACCCTCTGCAGGCCAATGTTCTTCCCCACCACCCTTCCTTAATGTGTTAGGCAGGACGCTCCAGAGAAACAAAACCAGGACATTTATAGATAGATAGATAGATAGATAGATAGATAGATAGATAGATAGATAGATAGATAGATAGATAGATGGATGATAGATAGAAGATAGAAGATAGATGATAGATGATAGATAGATAGATAGATAGATAGATAGATAGATAGATAGATAGATATAGATGATAGGTAGGTTTATAGAGAGAGAAGGAATATTACAGCTAATTAGTCCACACAGCAGAGCAGAGAGCTCTCAGTTCAACTCAGTTTTGTGGAACAGTTAATATAACGAAGGTCCTTCAACTCACGTGGGTTGCCGGTCCACAGTCAAGGAAGCCGACTCGAAGTCTGCCCTCAGGCAAGACAAGCAGGGTGGGGCAGCAACAGCGGGAAGATGGAGGTGTAGCAGAGGCAAGTGGTGTAGAAGCTTAGGGAAGCTGTTTTAATATACAATTACATTCCAGCCCGGTCCAGATCAAGTCCATAAGTCCAGTAGTAGCCCATATGTCTGATACAAGTCTGTAAATTCCTCTTCAGACTCACACAACACATGCAATGACGCTGGGTGGAAAGCCTGGTGGATCCAATGGTGGTGGAAACATCTCAGTGCTGGCATGGGTCTCCTTGTGGGCCCCCCAGCTTCAAGGCTTTGACTGCCATCAGCATAGCTCGATGTGGCTTGTCAACAGGAACGTCTTGCAGGGAGAGAGCGTATCTGACCTCCAGTGAGCTATTTATCTCAGCATCTCCAAATGAGGTCATCAAGCTGCGGCCTGATTGACAGGCTGAACTCCACCCCTTCACTCTTAAAAGTCTCAAGTTGACACCAGATTATGTAACTACCACAATTGGTAAGCCGATAACAACCATCACAGGCCCTGTGACGACAGTTATTAAACTGAAGTCAGGAAGGGGCAGGCAGCAGAGCATTAGCCTAGCCAAGGGGCCAGGCCAGCCTAAAGCGCAATCCTGGCTATTGGTGATGGAGGCTCTGACTTCCTCAGCAGGGTCACTCTGCTAATGCAAGATCCAGCTAGGTCTTTCTCCAAGCTGCCCATCAAGTAGGGCAGCAAGTAGTCCATCCCAAAGACATGGCAAGTGGAAACGGTATATTTGAAGATTGGAAGGTAAAAGTGAGTTGCATAAGGAGAGGACCCAAACTCCCAGAAGGTTAACTCTTATTCCACTGCTAAACCAGTTACTGCCTAGTGGCTTCTGGCTCCTGCAATCCCACCTGTGTTGGAGAAGAACTGGTCTCCATTAGGGTTTTCAGTGGGTAGTTGTTTGGAAGTAGATTGATCACAGGCCTTTCTCCTGAGGACATAAGCCTACACCCTGTCAGTTAACAGCTGAGTAAATTAACTATCTGCACCATCCACTGCTACCTCCTTCCACTCTTAAAGCAACATGGAAAGGTCTCTATAACTGATTACCCGGGGAGCATAAGAAGAAATGAGGCTGATTTTTGAGGCAGTGTTTCACTAAGCCAGAAATGCTATGCTATTACAGCCAGTGATAAGCTGTAGCTGACTTGAACCACTTCATAAGAGTTGATTGCTAAATGTGCAGGGATTTTGCCAGCTGGCTGTCAGACACAACCATTATTAGAAAGAAAAATGTATAAACTTATAACTAATAAATTAAACACAAGGGTTACATGGTTCAAAATATATCACTTCCTAATCATTTTACTATTATCTGTGTTTCTTGGATTATTTATATCTATCCTACCTATATGGAAAAGAAACAAACAAACATGTAATGAAGTTCCACAGAACATTTCTCCCCAACTTCAGTTAAATTGGTAGCTTGAAATTGGTCATGGTGCAAGTATTTACATCACAGAAAATGGCAAATACTGGAAACCAGAGCTTCCCAGGTCCTCTCTGGAAAACCTACTGCTAAACATTTACCATCAGAAACCACAGTTGGTTCTGGAAGGCAGTGGAAACAGTAAATATTATTAGCAGCCAAAACGTAACTGGTCATATTGCCTGAGGAAGAAATAGCCAAACTAAATCATAAGCAGTGACAGTTGATTGACTGAATTGTTGGGGTCTTGGAGAAAGCACAATTAGATGATTGGTGTCAATCACCCTTCAGAATACATGGTGAGTGTCAGAATATTTATATTATGTTCTATTGTTTAGAAATCATAGATTTGCTAGGGAGTGTTTTGTTCTGTCGGGCATGGGGTTGCTGTGAGTCAGAAACAATTCAACAGCATTAAAAACAACAACCAGAGTAGAGTGGGTCCTAAACCTAATCCCTTTTGAGTGGTGTCTTTTAATTAGTAAAACAGAGAGAAGCACACCAGGGCAAGAGACCAGGTCACAAGGGCAAGAGCCCAGGTAAAGCCAAGAAATGTCAAAAATCGCTTGGGGCTGCAGAGGTTGAGAGAGATAAGACAAGGACTTCCTTTTGACCCAGCACCCTAATTTGACCTTTGAACCAAAGAGCATGGTCATGCAGATGCCCTGGACTTCTAGCCCCCATAATTGTGAGTCAACAAATTTGTGCTCCTCAAAGACATCCTCTTCTGGAGTCCTGTTACAGAAGCCTTAGGAGACGATGAGAGTGCTCACGGAAAGAAAGCTTCCGCCGAGGACGCAGCAATGAATGCATGTAATTTGAATTGTAGCGTTTTCTTCTTACAAGTACTAGAGTTTCTTTATTCATATTTAAAAATCCCTGACTGGTCCATAAATTAGGAGAACCGGTAGATGACTGGAGTGAATTGAGAAGGTGGAACCCAAAGAACTCCAAACTCACAAATGCTCACCACTGCATCAGGAGTACGGCCAGGGGAAAGAAGGAAAACATATGATGGGAAGCTAGAACCTAGCAGAAAGGAGATGTTAAAAAAAGAGTTCTCTGGAGTGAAAAAGAAGCTGGACATGTATTTCAAGGAAAACTATGCTCCGCTCAGAGTCAGGGTTCAACTTATGTGTTCCATGAGTGAATGAATTTTGAAAACTGAGCAGAAGCAAGGAGAAATAAAGAATGTGTAAAAACCACAGAGCATTACATCACATATGTGCTTGTGACTAGACACCCTGCTTGGCTAGGCTACAATGTAGCAGTCAATTTAACATCATGGTCACTGCATAGAAGCCCACAGTTGTCTTTACCTGACTCTCAATCCCTGTGTGTGAGTCTGATCATTAGAGGCAGAGAGTGTGATTGATGGAGGAGAAACCACAATGGTCCTGACGCAGTCTCAGCCAGAGATGTGGGCAGCTCTGAGACTCGAAGTGGTTTGTTCCCTAGTTCGTGCTTCCGAACAGCTTGCTGGGCTGCTGCCATTGGAGAGAGTTGGGATGAACTTCCCGGACATTCTTGAGAGCCACTGCAGGACCCATGAGCTCTAGAGAAACAGCAATTTAGTCCTTTGGCCTCAGCTCTTCCACAGCACCTTCCTGTCCTTCACTTCCCCAGCTCTCCCATCCACTGCATAAGCCCCAAAGCTCTCACTAGGCCCGTCATCCTAGAATCGTGGTTGACATACTAGCCAGCAAGTCTTGGTCTCATGGTGTTTAAATCTATAAAGTAGATTCATATGTCTTAATTCACATGTCTTAATATCCTAATGCTATTGTAACAAAACTCCAGTAGGTGGCTTTTCAGAATAGAAATCCATTGTCTCACCGTTAGGGGCTAGCAGTGTGCAATCAGGGTGTCAGTAGACCCGTGCTTTCAGCCTGCTCCAAAAGAAGTTCCTGCTTTGCCTGTTCCAGCCTCTGGCAGCCTCAGGTTTCGCCTGCGTTCCTTGGTTTCCTTCCTATGACATCTCCCCGCTGTGGGACACAGTTTCCATGTCTGGTCTCTACTTTTACAAGACACTGCTCAGGAAGGATTAGAACCCCCATCGACTCAACTGATCCGATCTTCTGAGAAAGAGCTACCCACATGCAGTTTGATAAAACAGTGCTAATAACCCCTGAGGCGATGACCCTGAGACACCCTTTCAAGTCGAGCACTCAACCTTCAGCCAACAGACAGCCCTAAGGCGGCAAGCATAAACACCAGGGAGGTATGCATTCCGCAGACCAATCAGCCATCTGAGATCAAGTCCAGGGATAAAGTTCAGGAGACAGGAAATGATAGGAAGAGGGGTGAATGGAATCCGGCCACATAGGGAGGAAGCGGGAAGAGTGTACATTACATTATGGGGACTGCGATCAATATCAGGAAACATAATGCATATACATTGTTGAATGGAAAACCAATTTGCTCTTTAAACTTTTACCCAAATCACAATCAAACACGATTATTTTTTAATGTGTTTACATTGGCATTTAAGCAAATATAATCCAACTTCCATGAGTCACATAAACCATTATAGCTATTATAGCTCTCCCTATCGTCCGCTAGAGAATTCGTAATAGCGTACAAATGCACATGGGCATGGTGAGGACAAGCAGAAGGATGTTTCAAATTAGTTTCTCCTCAGTAGCTTTGCTGGAATGGTTGAATAAATGATATTTGAGAACTGTCTTTACATTAAGCTTATCTTCTTTCTTTTAATTCACTATTAACTATGATCCATGAAGAGTCATTGTGCAAACTAACAGTGCCCTCTTTAGTCCAAGGCCAACACCACACCCTACAATAAGATGAGTCTCCTCCAGAGGAGATTTATTGGGGCTCCTTCTCTCAATCCTAGTCACAAACTATGGGAAGAGGAGGAACCAAGTTATGGGGAGCTCCAGTCCTTCTTTCTTTCCTAGAAACAAGCATCTCCTTAAGTGAGTCAGAAGAACAATAGGCTACTAAGGATGATCATAAGCTGGAGGAAAAGGATCGGGCTTTGGTCCCTCCGGATTCGTCTCCCAGGACCAGCTTAACGGAAAGCACAAAGTAGCTGGTTTATAAAAAAAAGAAAGGTATTGGCTCACACTTCTAGAGGTTAGAAGGCCAAACTCAGAGTGTCGGCAGAGCAATGCTCTCCCTAAAGTCTCTAGTGAAGATTCTTCTTTGTCTCTCTCAGTTTCTGGTAACCCATTCCTTGGCTGGCAGCTGCCGCAAACTCTCTCCTTCTCTGGCTACCTTCACTCTTCCCATCTCTCATCTATCCTCTTGTATAAGGAAACCACTCCAACACACCCAGTCCAGAATGACCTCATGTTAACTGGTAACATCGTTGTAGGCCTGTTTCCAAAGTCGCATTCACTGATACCAGGGCTTACGACTTCAACACACCTTTTTGGAGGACACAATTCAATCTGTACCAGTCCCCAACTATGCCTCCCTGACCATCTTGCATGAGAAGGGGTACCCAAAGTCCTCAAGAAAATCACACCCGCCTCTATCCGTTCCGGACAGCCAGGTTAATGGCAGCGTTGATAACAACTTGAGGTCATAAATTACACCATCCAAGCTAAGAATTCTTAGAGGGGCCTCCAGTACCCAGTAACTGGGCTAGGCATGTACCCAGTAACTGGGCTATGGCATAGGTCTTGGTAGATCAGCCTTGGTGGGCTGTGGACTTCTGCCTTCCTTCCCCGGCACTCTGTAAGCTCTTGAGGACAGAGGTCGCATGTATGGCATCTCCCATCTTAGCACACCAAGCATATGGCCTGACACTTAAAGAAGGGTGTGCACAGTATGGATTAGCTGTAGGCTGAGGCATCTGGTGTGCACAGTGAGTGTCTCTGTTGCTAGAGTTGCTGAAGCTCACGCCCCTCGCACATATCAGAGGAGGTGAGCGTGGACCTCACCGGGCATCTTGTACTCTGGCTGGTCTCTGTCAGTCACCTCTCTTCACCTTTATCTGAGAATGCCATTGAATCTTTTCACTGTTGTTGCTTAATTGAAGGTATGCACAGAAAAACGCCCACAACGTCCAACAACTTCGACATGTCCGTCTCAGTGATATTGATTACCTTCTTCATGTCTTACAACCAATGTCACTCTTTTTCTGAGTCGTTCCTCCCGTTAACACAAACTCATTGCCCTCTAAGGCTTCTATCTAATCTGTGGAGCTGCTGTGACGATCATGTCATGTAGATAGCTTTCAAAGAGCAGAATGCTGAAGGCATGTATTTTTGACTAGTTAAGCTCTAACAATTGACTTGAAGGAGAATTCAAGGAATATTTTTGGATTAAGTTGTTTGTTTATTATTCATTTTATTGGGGGCTCTTACAGCTTTTATCACAATCCGTATGTCCATCCATTGTGTCTAGCACTTTTTTACATGTATGTTGCTATCATCATTTTCAAAATATTTTCTTTCTACTTCAGTCCTTGATATCAGCTCCACGTTTTTCCCTCCCTCTACCACTCTCCCTCCCTCATGATCCTTTGATAAATTATAAATTATTATTTTCATATCTTACGTCATCTGCTGTCTCCCTTCACCCACTTTTCTGTTGTTTGTCCCCCCAGAGTGGGGGAGGGGGTTATATGTAGATCACTGTGGTCGGTTCCCACTTTCTCCCCCGACCTTACCCTTACCCTCCTGGTATCGCTACTCTTATTTTTGGTCCTGGACGCTTTACCTGTCCCAGATTCCCTGTGTTCCAAGCTCTTATCTGTACCAGTGTACATGCTCTGGTCTGGCCAGATTTGTAAGGTAGACATGAGGTCATGATAGTGGGTGTGAAGGAAGCATTAAAGAACTAGAGCAACATTGTATATTTCATCAGTGCTATACTGCACCATGATTGGCTCAGCTCTTCCTTGTGACCCTTCTGTAAGGGGATGTCCAGTTGCCTACAGATGGGCTTTGGGTCCCCACTCTGCACCTGCACTCCCCTTCATTCACAATGATATGATTTTTTGATGCCTGATACCGGATCCCATCAATACCTCACACAGACTGGTGCTTCTTCCATGTGGGCTTTGTCACTTCTCAGCTAGATGGCCACTGTTTATCTTCAAGGCTTTAAGACCCCAGGTGCTCTATCTTTTGATAACTGGGCACCATCCCCTTTCTTCACCACATTAGCTTATGCATCCACAAAGTAAAACATTGCCTACACCCCCTCAAAATCATGATTATGTCTGATCCCATGGTTGCAGCCACTGCGTCAATCTATGTCCTTGAAGGTCTTCCTCTGTTTCCTTGATCTTCTTCTTTACCAAGCAGGCAGTCCTACTCCAGAGGCTGGCCCTCCTGATAACATGCAAGACTGTCTCGCCATCCTAGACTCTAAGCAGCAACTGTACTTCTTCCAACAAAGAGTTGTTGGTTCTTCTAGAAGTCCATGGTTTATTTCTCTTATTGTTGTCCAACACTATAACTCAAAGGCGCAGATTCTTCTTCTGTATTCCTCTCCAGCTTCTGCATGTCTATGGAGTGATTGAAACATACCATGGCTTGACTGGAGCCACCAATAGCTGAGCTTCACATATCCCTAAATTCATTGAAAGCAGGGATTCAAATAGAGACTTGAACGGGAAAGTTTATCACAGCATTAGTCACAATAGCCAAAAGGTGGGAACGATTCAATGTCCATTAGTTTATAAACAAGATGTGTGGATAAGCAAGATGGGATATTGTAAAAAATGATGTGGGGCAGCATCTAACCTCCTCTGACTTCATGAAGGGGGAGGAATATCAAATCCAAGGTCAGCCCAATGCTGACTCCAGTGAAGCAGTCAGACAGGCCTCTAAGCGCCAACCTTCTTTGCCAATTCGGACTCCAACTGGCCTTCCCATAGTATTTTACATGTATCTTCTGGTTAATCCCTTGCCATGGCCACACAGAACTCACAGACACTATTCATGACTATGGTGTTTCTTAGGGAAGTTAACAGGTTACAATACAAGATCAGAAATCATTAGGATATAATTCTTCCTGTTGGGACAGCCTCTTCCCTATTGTGGCCACAGCATGCTTTTCTCCAGCCCTTGGTCTCTCACCACATGGCCCTTTGGCCTCTACCCTGCTCTGACAATGTTATAGAGCTCTTTTAGTACTGCTGAGAAATGCCCAATGGCACGCCATTGCATCATAAAGCTCAGTGCGAAGGCATTCGAGCTCCATAGGTCAACAAACCGACAGAAATGCACCGTCTACATGGTTCCACCCCGAAGTGTCATGGGCATTACAAAGGCTATGGCTAGAAGATCCATCTCATGCAAATCACTGCACCACAGGTATCTACAGGCATGTCTTAGAGCTATCACAGGTTCAAATCCAGGCCACCGCAACAAAGCAAATATCACAAAAAAGTGAGGCACACATATTTTTCAGTTCTCCAGACTATCTAAACGTACTGTCGTTTAGTAAGTGTGCATTATGTAAAAGGTTGAAATATCGTGAGAATTACCAAAATGTGACATATTGGAAAAATGGCACTAATGGACATGCTACGTGCAGGGCTGTCACAGCCTTTGGTTTGTTCGTTTAAAAAGAATGCAGCCTCTGTGAGGCATGATAAACCAACGAGAAATAAAACAAGAGATGCTAGTACAGACAATGAAACATATCAACCACCAAAAGGATGACTACGTATTATGATGTGGATAAACTGTGAAAATATTACACTGAGTGAAACAGTCAGGAGCACAGTGACAAATGTGGTATGACCTCAATGATATGAAATATCTAGACTAGGTAAGTAAATGCATCAAGACATAAAGGGATGAGGAATACAAGGAGCTGGGAAGAGGGGGCCCAAGAGTAACATTTACAGGGTAGAATTTCTTTTGGGAATGATTACAAAAGATTTGAAAACACAATTGCAGCAGTTGCACAATATCATGAAGATAATTAATGCCACTTAATTGTATGCCTGTAAGCCCAAGTGATACAGTGGGCTATGAGTTGGGCTACTAACCACAAGGTCAGCAGTTCAAAACCACCAGCTGCTCCTCAGGAGAAAGATGAGGCTTTCTACTCCCCTAAAGAGTTATAGCCTCGAAAATCCACAGGGGCAGTTCTGTACCCTCCTATAGTGTCTCCATAGTCGGAATCAACTCCATGGCAGTGAGCTTCTCAGTGTGGAATTGTACGTTGACAGGAGAAAAACTGACGCCCGTGAACTGCAGTGTTGATGAAGAATACTGAGAGTACTCTGGACTGTTAGGTGAAGAAAATGCTGTGCTAGAAGACGTACGCCTAGAATGCTCCTCCTTAGAAGCGAGGAGAGTGGACTTTATCACACATGCTTTTGACGTATTTTCAGAAGGAGCCAATCCCTGGAAAAGGACATCATACTTGGTAAAAATCGATGGGTAACCAAAAAAACGGAAGACCCTTGACAAGCTGTATTGACACATGGCTGCAATAATGAACATAAACATAGCCACTGTGACGATGGTGCGGGCTCAAGCAGTGTTCCTTCCGTCGGACACAGGGTCAGTGTAAGTCAGAATCAACCTGACAGCACCTAACAATGACAACAATCTTACTCTTAAAATGGTTAAAGTGGTAAATTATTTGTTGTCTATATTTATACAACCGCAATTTAAAAAGAAACACCTATCCACCTCAGCCCTGATCTAACTCACAGGCTGCTAACATACCGTAGCCAGCCCCAGATGGGAAAAGGCCAATTGAGAAATGCAGGCACAGAGCCATGCACCCTCTTCTTCAACGCAGCTTAACCAAGGTCATCCATTGGCATCCCCAAACACACAGGTTCCAGGGTCTTCTCTACTCCTTGAAATGTTAAAGGGAGGGTACCAGGGCCAAAGAGCAAGGAGACACAAGTTCGGTAGAACATGCCCCCAAACACACCACCAACAACTTGGGCTGTGCTTTCACCACCTTGGACAGGACAGGCCAAATCAGACCCCCACGCACCACTTCACCACTGTGCCACCAGGGCTGCTTCCTCGTAAGCCCCCAAGGCATAAGAACTAAGCACCCCGGTAGCTAAAAGGAACAGATGGAGGTTGGCTAGTTCTGCTTGCTAGAAGCCTGTCTCTATGGACTACCAAGAACCCAGGAATCTGTTATGTGCACACACAGAAAGATAAAATGAGATCATCAGAAAGTCCAAGAAATTGGACTTAGGTGTCGAAATTGATAACAGCCAGAGGACAAGAAAGACAGACACCCATTCAAGCACTTTTGCAACCTACCTCCAAGGTCTGGCAGGTATGATTCTAATCATCTCTTTGACTTTTCTAGTCCATTTCCCCCAAAAATTTAAAGTTTATTTTAAAGTAGTTTAAATGTTTTCACATTTTAGAGTGTTTTTAGCTTCATATTCCTCACAGTATGTTGACCATGGTTATGGTATAAGCATAGGCTATTTGAGATACTGGAAGAAAGGAAGATTTCCAAAGGTGAGGTAGCCAGAAGAGTTGCGCAAATACCAAAGGGAGGCAAGAAAAGAACTCCAGAGCTCCCTTGGGCACTGAGCCAGGAGCAAGCAAAAGCCCTGCTGCCCAGTCAGTGTCAGGGGGCATGTCCCCTGAGTTAGTTAGTTTATTGTGCCAACCTGGCCAATAAACACATGTGGGATTAATTGAAGGGTGGAGGGATAAATGGCTCAGTGGCCTTGCCTTTCTAGTTCTCGGGTCTTTTGCTTTGTGATGGTCACACCAGGGTGCAGTTGCCTTAGCCAGTTCCCTGCTTCAGCTGGCAAGGCTCACTTCCTGCAAGACATCCCCACGGAGAAGCCACATGGACCTACCCCGATGCAGCCCTGGGTGCTGGGGCAGCTGTGTGGAGACCCCTTCGAGCGCTGAGATGCTTACACACTCACTGACTCCTCCTGCAGTCAGCATCGTTGTGTCTGTTTTGTGAGATGGAGGAGGATTTGTGGACTGGTGTTGGACATATGGGTTAATGGGTTAATGTTGGACTTGTGGGCTTGGACAGCACTGGGTTGAGATATTTTCTTGATGTGCACTTAACCTTTACATAAAATACAACTTTCCTCTAGTTCCTAAATGCTTCCTCCCCCTCCCCACTATCATGATCTGAATTCTATCTTGCAAATCTGGCAAGACCTGAGGATGTACACTGGTACAGATAGGAACTGGAAACACAAGGAATCCAGGGCAGATGATCCCTTCAGGACCAGCAGTGTGAGTGGCGATACTGGGAGCATAGAGGGAGGAAAGGGGGAACCGATTACAAGGATCTACATGTGACCTCCTCCCTGGGGGATGGACAACAGAAAACTGGGTGAAGGGAGACATTGGACAGGGCAAGATATGGCAAAATAATAATTTATAAATTATCAAGGCCTTATGAGGAAGGGGTGAGCAGAAGGGAGGAAGGGGGAAAAAATGAGGACCTGATGCCAGGGGATTAAATGGAGAGCAAATGTTTTGAGAATGATGAGGGCAATGAATGTACAAATGTGCTTTACACAATTGATGTATGTGTGGATTGTGATAAGAGTTGTATGAACCCCTAATACAATGATTAAAAAAAATTAAAAGTGAACAAGAAACCTTAAAAAAAAACTCTCTCTTTACATGAGTTTCTGTGGATTTGTTTCTCTAAAGTACCCAGACAATGCTGGGAAGATGCATCCCCTCCCTGTACAGGAGTACCTGGCAGCCCCATACTGACCCAAGATTGGCAGATCAGACAGGCCCTAAGGAAAAACAAACTTCAACTCTAATTTTTTCCCCTCTTATTTAAAACATGCAAGGCAATATGGAGCTAAACACACAGGCACCCAGGAAGTGCAACTATCACTCCAATGGTGCCTTTCTACTTTTCCACATGTACTTCCAGCCTCTCCACCTTTCTTGGCATCTCCCCGTCTCCCAAGACACATTCTGCACCCATATTAGTGCCTTTTATTTGCCTCGTAGTAGGAACCACCAAATGCTGTACAAGTAAGTGGTTTACATTCCCACCGCACTCCAAGGTATACATGATGCCCTTTGGGGGGAGGTGTAATAGTCACGATTGTGTCAACTTGATGAAGCCAGAATTCCCTGTGGTTTGGCAGTGAAGATGTAATCAACTCGATGATGAAATCTACTGTAATGTAATCACTTCTATGATGGGATCTGCAATGCACAGCCAACCAGTTGAAAGGAAGTTTCCTCTGAAATACGGCCTGGTTTGAGCGTACTTGCTCTCTCGGGAAAAGTTTGCTTGCTTTTTGTTGGGTCTGAATCATGCATCCGGCTCATCATCTTCCCTCAGTTCTTTACACTTGAGCCAGCAGCCTGACAAACCTGGGAGTTGCCAGCTGCCTACCAGATTAACTGCTGGCCTAAGATTCATTTGCTTCTGCAGCCAGTTTTCCCTTGGGGGTTTTCTGTGTGAAGTCAAGCCACTTGATATAGGAGAATTCTCACAGGGGAAATAGTCCCTGGGTGAGCTGAGTGCTAGTGCCACCATTGTGGAGTGTCTGGAAAACTATGATGCCCAGCTGCCACCTGAGCAGGGTGAATTAGTGCCACAGAAGAGAAGAACCTGCACAAACATCAGGGCTGGAGGTCACAAAAGCCTGGAAACCTTGACCCTCAGGGGAACACACCCTACTTGCTCCTCAGGGACCAAGAATTTTGTAGGGATTGTCCTTGCTGCCTCTTGGGACCTTTCAATCTGTGAATGAGTAGAAGGAGACCTTGCCTATAGCAAGCAGATATCTTTAGGCTTTATATTTAAGTCTTTACCCATTCTTAAAGACAGCAATTTTGACAGAAGCAAGAGCAGGTGGCCACAAGCATTGATTGACAGAGAAAATTCCACTCGTGAGGCACCTGGTTCATAAAGTGAAAATAATAGCTGATACATGTCATCAACAGCCCCGGTGGTGCTGTTGCGTTAGCACTGGAATGCTAACAGTAAGGTGTGTGGTAAGGTGTGTGGTTCAACGTGTCCCCAGGAGAAAGATGAGGCTCTCTTGCTCCCGTGAAGATTTACAGCCTCCGCGACTCTATCGAGTCACTGTGAGTTGGAATCAACTCAATGGTAGTGCATGGGTCTCCTTCTACCTAGAAGTGTTTGTCATATTAAATGCAAAACCAAATTCACTGCCATCAAGTCCTTTTCTTCCCTAAGTTTACTCAGAGTAATTAACTCTGACCATCAAATTTGAATTATGGTGTTGGTGAAGATTATTGAATGTACCATGGACTGCCAGAAAAATGTACAAATCTGTGTTGGAAAAAATACAGCCAGAATGCTGTTTAGAACTGAGGATGGAAAAATATTGTCTTACATGTTATCAGGAGGGATCCGTCTCTGGAGAAGGACAACATGCTCAGTATAGTACCGGGTCAGCAAAAAACGAGGAAGACTCAGTGACATGAATTAACCCAGAGGCTACAATGGTGCACTCAACGGTATCAAAGAGTGTGAGGATGGTGCATGGCTGGCTAATGTTTCATTCTCTAGCACAGAGAATTACTATGAGTTGAAACCAATTCAACATACCTAACAACAAGAACAATCACTGTACCCATGACTGTGCTTGGAAATGAGATTTTCTGTGAAGATGCTATCAGGTAAATCTATGAACAGGGTCATACTTCTGTTTTGTAAAACAACCGGAAACAGAGTCCGGTAGAGAGAAGACAAACATGAAATGAAGATCCATACGGATGCCAGGAAGTGCGCAGGCCTACCAGAAGGTGAAAGAGACAAAGAAAGATCTTCCCCAAGAGCTAACAGAGAGCGCGTGGCCCTGTCAACACCCTGAATTTGGACTTCTAGCCTCCACAACTATGAAACAGTAACCTTCAATTCTTTAAAGCCACATACTTGGTGGTATGGCACTTCATTGTGACACCACCAGGTCACTGAAACCCCTGGCAATACAATAACCCTGTGCCTGTTACCAGATGAAACACTCCCGTAAGGACCTGCCACTAAAAGACACACATTTGCCGCTCAGAGATGACTTGTAATGTCAATTTCAGGGGAACAGCACAATGCTGTCCAAGGTACCCTAGTATCCCAACCTGACAGAAGAGGGCTTGGCTAAAGATCACCATTCCTGGGTTCCACAGACTCAGCCTTCTCATATTGATTAGCTGACACTCTGGAATGCTGAGACTCAGAAAGGGCAGGTGTGAACTAGGATTAGGATGTAGTCTAACGTCTGACCCCAGGCTCCCCTTACCCTCGGAGGCCACTGGCAATCTGCAAGGAGGAACGGCATGATCTAACTCAGCGGTTCTCAACCTTCCTCATGCTGAGACCCTTTCATACAGTTCCTCATGTGGTGGTGAGCCCCATCCATAACATTATTTTCGTTGCTACTTCATAATTGTCATTTTGCTAGTTATCGATCATAATGTAAATATCTGATATGCAGGATGTATTTTCATTGTTACAAATTGAACATAATTAAAGCACAGCGATTAATCACAAAACCAATATGTAATTATGTATTGTGAAATATTTATTTCTAATGACAAATGAATGAAATTTTGTCTGGGAACATGGTGTAGCATGGGTAACAGTCTTCACGCTGGGTACTCATAGATGGGCACATCTGCATGTGGGCAGACTTGCCTGGAGATGGATAGAGGAGCAGTGTCTCCAGTCCCAAGACCACTGGAAATATGTGTTTTCTGATGATCTTAGGTGACCTCTGTGAAAGGGTCGTTCGACCCCCCCAAAGGGGTTCCGACCCACAGGTTGGGAATCGCTGATCTAACTGCTTTAAGAAGATTCCTCTGCGAGCGATGGAGGTTGAGGCAGTCATCCAAAACTGAGTACAAATGGGTACGTTGGGTAGCAAGTAGTGTTTTTGTCACATTGTCAAAACTTGGATGCAACCAAGGTGTCCCTTAATAGGTGAATGGGTAAACAAAGGTGGTATATCCATATAATGGATTTATGACTTGGTGAGCAAAAGGGGGTATGGGCTACAAGCTATGAAAAGACACAGAGGAACCCTAAACACACATTTCTGAATATAATAAGCCAGTCTGAAAAGGCTACACAGTATCTGAATCCATAGAACATTCTAGAAGCGATAGAATGACATGAAGATCAAGGGAAGATGAATGGTTGCTGGGGTTCGGGATAAAAGGAAAGGGATGATGTGGTGCAGCACAGGGCATTTGAGGGACAATTGAACTCTTTTGTATGATATTTAGTGGTGAACATATGACATCATGTATTTATCAAAATCCATGGGACTGTATAACACAAATAGTGAACCCTGGGCTTCACAGTTGTGAACTGTGAACTTCAGTTAACAATAATGTATGGGTATTGGTTATTCAATTGTAACAAATGTACAACACACATGTTGGGTGCTAATCATAGGAGAGAAACTGTGGGAATGTGGGGATTCTCTGTACTTCCTGCAATTTCTCTGTAAAACTGCTCTAAAAAATAAAGTCTACATTGGCGTCACAATAGGGGGATGATAAGGATGTTTGTGCCTCTGAGATTCGGTAGAAGTGGACTCCCTGGGATGTGGCTCCACTGGGGTATAGGAGGGGAAAGGGAGGCAGAAGGCAGAGATTCCAAAGCAGCGTTAGAAGAAGTGACCTGGGGGACAGAATGGGGAACGGAGGAAGCAGGGGGACAAGTGCAGCACAGGACAAAGGCACACTGAACTACCTGGCATTGAACAGATACCTGGGGGCACCGTGATTTGGACTTAACTCAATGTCAACATACAACTACTCCTATTAGCTGTCTTCTATCCAGGACTTCTAAATACAAACCCTGTGTTCAATTAAATCATTAAAGGAAGTGTATTGCTTCAGTGCTCCACAAAGAAAGCCTTAATTGGATTAGGATTTAATGCAAGCTTTCAGCTCACACAGAGAATCGACACTGTAATTGTGCTCAGCCAATCACCATGATCTGACTTTCTTTGCGAAACTGAGAGGATCGATGCCGGAGATGGATGCTCCTCGGGTTTCTACTTTGCCAAACGGGTCGTAGTGATATCAGTGGTTATATTAACCTATGACTTTTATGCTTGCTTTTAAAAATAACTAATGTGTATAACCAAATCAATCTCCACTGTTGGCTGCAGTTCCAGGAAATTCAGAGCTTAATTCAAACACTCAGTTTCACCCTTCAGGCCAGAAAAACAAAACAAAACATTATTTATATAGTCTTTTCATTTGATATTTTCCCATCTATTTGTAATGATCCTTTTGTCCTTCAATGCCATCAGGTCAATTTCAACTCACAGTGACCCTATAGGACAGGGTAGAACTACCCCTGTGGGCTTCCAAGATTAAAATTCTTTATTCGGAGTAGAAAGCCTCATCTTTCTCCCACTGACTGGCTGATTGATGGTTCCAAACTGCTGACCTTACTGATAGCAACCCAACATGTAACCATATGCCACCAGGGCTCCTCTGACCTGGCGTATATCTGTTTAGTTTTCCTTTGCATCCTATGAGAATGTGAGCCCCATGTGGAAGGGGATTTTTTTTCCCACCTTACTTACTGCCTGAATGCCTAGCATGGTGTCTATTACTTAGCAATTCGTAATAAATAGTGGTTGAATCAATGAACACATTTTAGTGAATGTTCCCATTGTGATTGTTGCCTCCCACATATTACCTAATAATCTGAAAAGCAAACTTGCAAGACAAGGGTGGCTGTTCCCAAACTGCAGACGAGAGACAACAAGGCTCTGTGAGAGATTCCATGCTCTCACATGGTACCCACTGAGCCAACAGTCAGGGGAGGATTCAAAGCTCTATCTACCTTCTCCCCTTCATCACACAACTTTCACCACCAAGCAACTGGAAGTTGATTTTTGAACCGATAGAGAAAAATAAAGGTGATAATGCAAAATGAGAGGGACATGCTGTCATTGCTGTCATTGGGTGTCGCCAAGTAAGTTCTCACTCACAGTCACTCCATGTGCAAGAGAAGGAAACTGTCCAGTCCTGCACCATCCTCACAGCTATTGTTATGCTTCGTCCATGTTGCAGCCACTGTGTCAATCCATCTTGCTGGTGGTGGGTCCTCTGTTTTACTAAACATGATGACCTTATCCAGGAACTAGTCTGTCCTAACACCATGTCCAAAGGGTGTGAGATAAATTCTCTTCCTCTGCCCTTCTAAAAAACACAATCGCTGTACTTCTTCCAAAATAGTTTCATTTGTTCTTCTGGCCAGCCATAGTACTTTCAGTATTCTTTACCAACACCAAATGAATCGATTCTTCATTTATCTTCCTTGTTCATTGTCCAGCTTTCCCATACATATGGAGGGCTGAAAACACCCTGGCTTCGGTCAGGTGCACTTTAGGCCTCCAAATGACATTCTTGCTCTTCAGCACTTTGGAGAGCTCTTATGTCACTTGGTTTTTTGACTGCCGCCTCCAACAAACCTCTTTCCATTAATCATGATATTGTCTATTGGTCCAGTTCTGAAGACTTTTCTTTTTTTATAGAGATGAAATTCATACTTAAGGCGACAGTCTGATTTTCACCAGCGAGTTCTGCAAGTCCTGCTTACTTTTAGCAAGCAAAGTGGTATCATCTGCATGTTACAGGTGGTTAATAAGCTTTCCTTCAATTCTGATCCCAAGTACTTCTTCATGTAGTCTTGCTTCTCAGATTATTTGCTCAGTATACAGATTGATTAAGTATGGTGAAAGTATACATCTCTGGTGCATAAGTGTCCTGACGTTAAACCGTGCAGTATTCCCTGGTTCTGTTCAAAAGCCTCCCTCTTGGTCCATGTACAAGTTCTGCATGAGCACACTTAGTTGTAATGGAATTCTCATTCTTCTCAGTGTTATCCGCAGTTTGTTATGATACACAGAATAGAATACCTTTGCATAGTCAATAAACCATGAGAGCGCAATAGCCTCCTGGTATGATGTGCTCTGAGCCAAGATCCATCTAACGTCAGCAAAGACAGCTCTCGGTCCATGTCCTCTTTGGGACCCAGCTTGTATTTCTGGCAGTTCCTTGTCAATGTACTTCTCGACCATTTTTACATTATCTTTGGCAAAATTTTATTTTCATGTAATACTAATGATATTATTTAATAACTTCTGCATTCTGTTGAGTCATCTTTATTTGCAATGGGCACAAATATGGATCTCTTCCAAATTTTGTGGAATAGACTAATGAGTGTTCCAGAATTGCATCAGTTTGTTGAGACATTTCAATGGGTATTCCATCAGTCCCGGAACCTTGTTTTTCTCGGATGTCTTCAGTGCAGCTTAGATCTCCTCTTTCAATACCATCTATCTTTATCATGTGCTACCTCTCAAAATGGTTGAATGTTGAGCAATTCTTTTTGATAAAGTGACTCTGTATTCTTTCTACCTTCTTTGGGGGCTCCCAGATTGTTTAATATATTTCCCATAGAATTTTTCAATATTAGAACTCAAGGCTTGAATTTTTTTTCTTCTCATGAGTGGGTGTATCTCTATCAGAAAAGGAAGGCCCTGAACTATTTGTTCCATCCATGTCATTAAGGTTGACTCTACTTTGAGGACATAGCTCTACCCCCGTAGTATTCTGAGCATCCCACAATCTGAGGGGCTCATTTTCTGACACTATATCAGACAGTATTCACTGTTATTCATAAGGTTTTCAGTAGCTAGTCTCACACACCACCTATTCCTTCTTCATCTGTTCTTAATCTAGAAACTACACTGAAACCTACTCACCAAGGTGACCCTGCTAATATTTGAAATACGAGTGACATGATTTCCAGAATCATAGCAACATGCCAGCCACAAAAGTATGGCAAACTGCAGATGAATGGGATGATACTGGATAGAGTGGGATACAAATGTGGAACAAAATACAAAATTATTTTTAAAAGACCAGTCGTACTAGTCAGAGAGAGACTGGTGGAACCCCAAGACTTTGGCCCTTAGTCACCTTCGAAATATGAAAATGAACTCATCCCATGAGTCAATATTCAGCCAAACAAAAGCAAGGTCTATAAAGGGAACATAATACTAAGGAGGTAAGCACACCTTAGAATTATCAACCATTTGAGATCAACAGGACAGGGTTTACCCAAGGACAAAATGCAGAGTGTTTAGGACAGATGGAGAACAAGAAATAGGGCACAGGGAAGATGTAGGATGAGTGACGCTGTATTGTGGTGATTGCAATCAATATCATGAAATGAAATATGTATGAGTTGTCGAATAAAAACTGCAAACCTTCAACTAATTCACAATAAGAGGTGTTTTTAAAGTTCAAAAAGTTAAATAAATAAATTGTGTATGGAAAGCAAAAGATCCAAAATAGCCAAAATAATACTGAAGAAGACCCAAACCTAAGGACAGACACTGCCCAATTTCACGTCTCACTATTAAAGCTACAGTAATCAATACAGTATTACATGAGCAAAAGAACACACCATTACTCAATTATTGCTATAGTTAGGTTTCAAAGATCAGGCTTTTATGAGAAAATCAATGCTATCCAAAAATGGAGGATGATCACCTCTAATCACAAAATGAAGAATAACTGTATTATTACATAACTGCCCGATTATCTCCTTGAATAACTGCCATACCATACATATTCAATCTGTTTGCTGAGCAAATAATCCAAGAAGATAGACTATATAAAGAAGAACACAGTATCAAATTGGATAAAAACTCATTAACAACTCATTAACATAAATTGTATCATATAGATGATACAACTTTGCTTGCTGAAAACAAGGAGGTCATGAAGTACTTAATGGTGAAGATTACAGACTTCAATATGAATTTCACCTCAATGTTAAGAAAACAAAAGTCTTCACAACTAGACCAATTTATGGATTCAATTGTGTCCCCCTCCCTCACCACCAAAAAAATATGTATTGAAACCCTAGCCCATGTACCTGTACATAAAATCTTGTTTGGAAATAGGGTTTTCCTTTTTATGTTAATTAGGTCATATTCGGGTTGTATCTTGGCTCAGAGCAGAGAATACCAAAAAGATGTTTACTTGTTCTCTATTGACTATGCAAAGGCATTCAACTGTGTGGGCCATAGTAAACTATGGATTACCTTAAGAAGAATGGGAAGAGGAATTTGTACATGGATCAAGAGGCAGCTATGCAAGCACAACAAGGGGATACTGTATGGTTTAAAATCATGAAAGGTGTATGTCAGGGTTGTATCCTCTCACCATACTCCTTCAATCTGTATGCTGAGCAAATCCTCAGAGAAGCTAGTTTATATAAAGAAAAATGTGGCATCAAGATGGGTGAAAGACTGATTAACAGCCTCTGCTATGTAGGTGGTACAACCTTTCTTGCTGAAATTGAGGAGGACTTGAAGCACTTGCTGATTAAGACCAAGGATTGCATCCGTCACTATGAATCGCAACTTAATGTAAAGAAGACCAAATTCCTCACAACTGGACCAATAGGTAACAGCATAATCAAGGGAGAAAAGTTCGAAGTTGTCAAGGATTTTGTCTTACTTGGATCCACAATCAATACTCATGAAAGCAGCAGTCAAGAGAGCAAAAGACGGGTCGCAGTAGGTGAATCTGCTACACGAGACCTTTCTAGAGTCTTGAAAAGCAAGGATGTTACTTTGAGGACTAAGGTGCACCTGACCCAAGCCATAGTGTTCTCCACTGCATCACATACATGTGAAAGTTAGACATTAAATAAGGAAGACTGAAGAAGAATTGAGGCATTTGAATTATGGTGCTGGAAAAGAATATTGAAAGTACCATGTACTGCCAAAAGGACAGATTATCTTGGAAGAAGTAAGGCAAGAATGCTGCTTACAGGAAAGGATGGCAAGATTTCATCTTGGGTACTTGGGACCAGCAGTCGGGAGAGACCAGTCCCTGGAGAAAGACATGCTTGGTAAAGTGGATGGGGCAGCAAAAAAGAGGAAGCTCCCCAATGAGATAGACTGACATCATGACTGCCCCAATGGACTCAGGCATAGGACAATTGTGAGGACGGTGCAGGATCGTGTAATGTTTCGTTCTGCTGTGCACAGGGTCTCTATGGATTGGAACCAACGCAATGGTACCTAACACAAACAACAACAAACGGATTGGGTGAGTTCTAAATCTCATCAGTTCCGTGTTATAAAGAGCACAGGATGGATGTAGTGGAATACGTACAGGGGAAGACTAGTACTATGTGAGTATTTTCTACAAGACAAGTAACAAGAACGCCTGGAGCCACCAACAAGAAAGGAAAGGACACAACGGAGACCTGGATTTGAACTTTTAGCCTCCAGAACTACAAGAAAATAAATATGTGTTCTTTAAAGACACTCCATCGTAGTGTTTGTGTCACGGCAGCACCGGACAATGAACACAACAACAAAACCCAAGCTGGTTAATTGATAAACCCCTGGTTCAATAAACAAATCTCAAGAAAAGGAAAAGTTAAAACACAAATAGACAATATTGAGATTAAAAAGGAGGTTATATCTGTACAACCTACAGACACTAAAAAAGTCAATAAAGGAACTTATAAGTGACTTTATGCCAGTAAATACAACAATTTAGATAAAATGAACAAATTCATTGAGACATAGAACTACAAAAGAAGAAATAGGAAATAATTTTATTTTAAATAGATATGATATTGAATTTGTCCCTAAAATCTTCTTCACAAGAAAACCACTAGGCCCACATGACTTCATGAGTACATTCTATTGGGTAGACTTGAAAATATCAATTTTACACAAACTCTTTCAGAAACAGAAGAGGAGACATTTCTCATTTTATAACAGGCAGGAAAAGGAAATTACAGACCAATATTCCTCATGAAGACAGTTCCAAGATTCCTTTTGTTAAAATTACCAAATACAGCTTTTTAAAAAGTAATACATTATGACTAATGGGGTTTGTTCAGGATTCGAAGATTTCTATTTCCCCATATTGACAGCAAGGCAAAGGTACTCACCGTACCACTCGTAGTGGGATGTAAGCGCCAGGGAGCTCTGCGGCTGGAATGGTGTCACAGCCCGCTGACGCTGCTATAGCGCCAACACCTGCGGTGTTTTCTCACAGTGCTGGAGGCAGAAGTTAGTGACACACCCAAACCGGAGTCATGGCGTGCGGATTCCTTCCTTACTGATAGTCCTGGGCATTCCTTGGTTCTTTGGTGATGATGTCTTCCCCAGTTTGTACACATGCTTTCCGTTTGATCTGCTCTTTTGGTAATTCAGAGATTAGCTTTAGGTCACACCCTACACTGGTATGGAATCATTAAGAAAACCATATTTCTACGTAGTATTATATCCAGAGAAATGCAAAATAAATTCACTGCCATCGAGTCAATGCTGACTCATAATGGCCCCCTGTGGGTTTCTAAGACTGTAATTGCTTATGGGAGTAGAAAGCCCAGTCTTTCTACCACGGAGCTGCTGGTGGTTTTGAACTGCTGATCATGTGGATCACCCAATGTGTAACCACTACACCACCAGGGCTCCTTATGTTTGAGCCCATTGTCGCAGCCACTATGTCAATCCTTCTCATTGGGACTTTCCTCTTTATCACGGCCCCTCCATTTTCCCAAACATGATATCCTTCTACAAGGACTGGTCTCTCCTGATAACATGTCCAAAGTATGTGAGCCAAAGTCTCCCTATTCTTGTCTCTAAAGAGCATTTCAGGTGTACTTCTTCCAAGACAGATGTTTGTTCTTTTGGCAGTCCATTGGACTTAAAATATTCTTCACCAACATCACAGTTCAAATACATCAATTTTTCTTTTGTCTTCCTTATTAAATGCCCAAGCTTCACATTAATATAAAGGTATTGAAAATAGCATGACTTGGGCCAAGCATACCAAAGTAACATGCTTGCCTTCAATACTTTAAAAAGAGAGAGAGAGAGAGAGATCTTGTACAGAATATTTCCCCAATGCAATGGGGTGTTTGAGCTTTTGACTGCTGTTTCCATGAGCATTGAGTGTGGATCCAAGCAAGACAAAATCCTTGATAATTCAATCTTTTCTCCATTTATCATGATGTTACCTATTGGTTCAGTTTTAAGGATTTTTCTTTTCTCTATGTTGAGTTATAATCCATACTAAAGGCTGCAATTCTTGATCTTCATCAGCAAGTACTTCAAGTCCTCCTCACTTTCAGCAAGCAAGGTGTGTCATCTGCATACCGCAGGTTGTTAATGAACCTTCCTCCGATCTTGATGCCACATTTTTCTTAATATCACCCAGCTTCTCTGGTGATTTGCTCAACATACAGTTTGAGTAAGTATAGTGAGAGGATACAACCCTAACATACATCTTTCCTGATTTTAAACAATGCAAATATTCCCTTGTTCTGTGAAATGAAATGTTTTAGAATTCCCACTCTTCTCCAGGCTATCCATAATATTTTTAAGATCCATGTAGTCAATTCCTTTGCCTACTCAGTGAAACATGCATAAACAGCTTTATGATATTCTCTACTTTCAGCCAAGATCCTTCTGACATCAGCAACAATATTCCTTGTTCCATGTCCTCTTCTGAATCAAGCCTGAGTCTCTGGCAGCTCCCTGACAGAGAATACAAAATGTATTCTTGCATTTTGTTGAAGGATCTTCAGGAAAATTTTACTTGCTTATGATATTAGTGATTCTGTTGGGTCACTTTTCTATTATATACGGTAATAGAATTTTAAGATGCCATTAAACATAAACACCAAAATCATGGTCATTGTCTCTTCTGGGATAATGAAGGGAAAGGAATCATATATTGGAGGATTTGAGTTTGTGTATTGTTTTTCTCCTTAAAAAAAATAGCAAGCAAGTGTGAGAAACTATTAGAATTCAATAGCTCTGAGTGGTGGAGGCGCTGTGTAAACTTTTCGTACAATTGAAATGTTTATCATTTTAAGAAAAACATTCAAGGCTATCCCTCTTAATCTAACCACTTTTCCTTCTTCTCTCAAACAGAGCTTCTGATATCAGTCCCCACCTTTCCCGAGGCAGGTGCACAAGTCCTACACATCTGCCTGGTCCAACACCATGGGCTTTACTCATCCAGCCTGCAGAAGTGGAGAGAAGAGAATGAATTCATCACACTTCTTTATCAGAAGGCAATGTGCAATGTGTTCTTGTCTCATTTTGAAGTGAGCTACGTCCTGCTGACCACTAGGTGGGACATCAGCTTGTCGGCGACTGGATACATACAATGCATACGGAATTCTGGAAACAGCTCTGCTTCTGCAGAGAAAATCCTTCTCAGAGGACTGTGAGTGCAACAACTCAGAGGGGTGCGTTCTGAGTGCAGATGTTTGAAAAACTTATGTGGGCATTTGTTTGGGAGTGGAGTGAGAAATGTGTTTCTAATTGACATAATCTTTAAAATATTAATGAACTGGATTCATCTTCAGTTCATAATTGTTTGTGAATTTATTTTATGACTAAGTAGTGGTTGGGAAAAGGAAGAGAAGGAGTAGAAAATCGCATTTAATTGGTTTCTGTTATGCGCTAGGTAACCCCCTACAACTTCATCTCATGTGACCCTAACAAGCATTGATCAAGAAGGAGCAGGATTTCAGTTACAAATGAGGGAGCAAGGACAAGCATTAGCTTGCTCAGCATCCCATAAGCGATGTTGTTTGGTCGGCAGCTGTCCAGTCGGTTCAAACTCACAGTGACCCCAAGGACCCAGAGTGGGATTGCTCCAGAGTGTTCATGACTGTGACCGCTTGGAAGCAGAACCAAGCCTGTCCTCTGAAGCAACTCTGGGTGGATTCAAACTGCCAACCATTTTGCTAACAGTCAAGCTCTTAGCCATTTGCACCACCTGGGACTCCCTGTTGCGCAAGCGAGCAGCAGACAAAAGAGAACATTTTGTGACTTTGGCACGGGAAAAAGGTAGAGGTGACTGGTCTTTTGTGCTTTGTCATTATTTGGGCATATCATGGCTGTGCTGATCTATTTCAAATTATACTAAACATCTTCTGTGTGCATTCACACACTTTCTTTTGTTTGTCTCCTTCTCTCTCCTTTTGAGTTTCACTCTAACGGCTTCTTAGAAAGGGAGCATGGGGGCAAGAATACAAACTCTGTTGGCAAATAGAGACGAGTGAGTGAGTGAGTGAGTGAATGAGTGGAGTGAGTGAGTGAGTGGGTGGAGTGAGTGAATGAGTGAAGTGAGTGAATGAGTGGAGTGAGTGAGTGGAGTAAGTGAAGTGAATGGAGTGAGTGGAGTGGGTGAGTGAGTGGAGTGAGTGAGTGAGTGAATGAGTGAGAGAGTGAGTGGAGTGAGTGAGTGGAGTGAGTTAGTGGAGTGAGTGGTGAATGAGTGGAGTGAGTACAGTGAGTGAGTGAGTGAGTGGAGTGAGTGAGAGAGAGAGTGAGTGGAGTGGAGTGAGTGAGTGAGTGAGTGAATGAGTGAG
>NW_022111372.1:29870786-29872192 GCF_000313985.2 Echinops telfairi | reverse complement strand
GAGTGAGTGAGTGGAGTGAGTGAATGAGTGAGAGTGAGTGGAGTGAGTTAGTGGAGTGAGTGAGTGAATGGAGTGAATGAGTGAGTGGAGTGAGTGAGTGAGTGAGTGAGTAGAGTGAGTGAGAGAGTGAGTGAGTGAGTGAGTGGAGTGAATGAGTGAGTGTATGAGTGAGTGAATGGAGTGAATGAGTGAGTGAGTGAGTGGAGTGAGTGAGTGAGTGAATGGAGTGAATGAGTGAGTGAGTGGGGTGAGTGGAGGGAATGAATGGAGTGAGTGAGTGAGTGAGTGAGTGGAGTGAATGAGAGAGTGTGTGAGTGAGTGAGAGAGTGAGTGAGTGAGTGAGTGAGTGGAGTGAGTAAGACAACTGTGCAATAAGCAAGAGCTAGAGGGCAGGGCTTCAGGGAAATCTATGCCCAAAATTTAGGGGGGGAAATCTTACCTTCAAATGTGGAAGGTAAAATATCAGGAATAATATAAAATGGTGAAAAGATGATTTATTTTATTTGGTAGGAAAGCAAATGGCAAAATCGGGGAATGGATGCTGTGGGTGGGGCTGCTGGGGCCATCCATCCCCTCCACCCCACCCCACCCCACACAACTTCAAAGACTTTACCCCCCACCATGAGGTCAGTCGGGGGCTCAGTTATTTTTTAATCGTTTTAATGAACAAACCAATGACAGTTGGTCCCACTGAGGAGCTAAGGAGAGCTCGGTTTAATGCAAGTAGACAATTGATACAGAGAAAGTCTGTGCCGGCGGTGAGGTAGATGCAACACTTCATTTTATTATGGAAAATCTGATAACTAAAAACTGTAGCATGCATGTGCTGTGTCAGATGCATACGCTGTTAGGGGTTTTACAAATGTGTTAACCAGCTTAATGGTTCCACCAACCCCAGAGGTAGGTAGTATTAGCCCCACTTCACACACTAGAGGGAACAGAGGCCCAGGAAGTGCAGTGCTGCAGCAGTGCTGGAACGCACCCACCCCTTGTTCTCTCTGCACCCAAGCCTGTGTTTCCACCTTTGCTCTCTCATCAAAGCCCAGGTGAGCGCTGGAAGGACATCTGCAAATATCTCCCATGTTCTTCCAGGCTGAGTACTGGAACGCTAAGTCACATGACCACAGCAGCTGGAAAAAACCCAACTCAGTGCTGACTCATAGTGACCCCCCTGTGGGTTTCAGAGACTGTAACCGTTAACAGGAGTAGAAAACCCAGGATTTCTCCCAAGGACCTGTTGGTGGTTTCGAACTGCCTGCCATGCAGATTGCAGCCCAAGAAGTAAGTACTATACCACCAGGACTTTTGGATTGCAGCAGCTACATCATGAAAAGACCCTTCAGGACCAGTGGTGTGAGTGGTGATACCAGGAGGGTGGAGGGAGAGGGGGGTGGAAAGGGGGAACC
>NW_022111372.1:29858439-29870350 GCF_000313985.2 Echinops telfairi | reverse complement strand
AAAAAAAAAAAGACCAAAAAGCAGTGGTTTGGGCAGTTTAAGGAATGCTACCAGAAAGAGAGCAAGGGCCATCCCCCAGATAAACAGTAGCTCATGAGTTCAGCCAAAGGCTGAATTGATCAGAACACAAGAGCCAAGTTCAAGAGGTTGAAGCAACTGCTGGAACCTGTGGAAACCCCATCCTTCCCCCCAACCCTCCTCTCGTAGTGACCCTTTCTGACGTCTTTCCCTCTGGAAGAAGGCATTTTGGCCACATTACTGGAGGAGACTGTATCTCTGAGTGGGAATAACCCTGGCAGTCATTTTACCACCAAGATCACTGTAGAAGAAGAAAGTAGAAGTCGCCCACGCACCAACCCAAAGGGTTTCATGGAGAGACAGGACAAAAACCTTATGCTAACTAAGAGAGACAGCCAGGCTGTCCTATAAGAGACTCAACCGGTGGGATGTTCCAGATGAAATGGTAGAACCCAATGCTGTGTAAACAGAACATTGACCATGAGAGACAGAACAGGAGGAATTCAAAGGATAAACTTTTCTCCCTTCCTCTCTCTTGAAGGATGGTTCCGAGAAGCAGCCTCTGCATACAGCCTACCTAGAAACAGTCCACAGAACTAAGCAGAAAATGTAGAAGTCCTGGTGGTACAGGGGTTAAGCATGGCCAAAGGGTCAGGGGTCGGAACCCGCCAGCTACTCTACAAGGGAAAGAGGAGGCAGTCTGCTTCTATAAAGATTTACAGGGACAAGGGAATAAGTTATGTAAACTCGATGGTGAGGAGGGCGTAGAATGCCAGATGGGACTTGATCAAGGGCAATGTAGCCAAAAGGAATTACTGAAACCTGAATGAAGGTTAAACATGATAGTGGTGGGAAAGAGGAAAAGGAAAGGAAGTAGAGGAAAAAACTAGGAGGCAAAGGACATATAGAGGCCTAAGTAAAGACATGTACATATGTAAGTGTATTTATATATAATGATAGGGGAATAGAGCTATGTGCATATACTTATATGTTAAGTATTAAGGCAGCAGACGGACATTGGGCCTCTACTAAAGTACTCCTTCAACACAAGAAAACGTTGTTCTAATAACCCGACATTCCGTGATGCTCACCTTCCCAACCCAATTGCTGAAGAAAAAATGGGTGCATAGCAAATGTGGTAAAGAAAACTGATGATGCCCGGCTATCAAAAGATAGAGTGTCTGGGGTCTTAATAGGCTTGAAGATAAACAAGCAGCCACCTAGCTGAAAAGCAACAAAGCCCACATGGAAGAAGCACACCAGCCTGTGTGATCATGAGGTGCCAATGGGATCCGATAACAGGCACCAAAGAACCAGAACAAAAAATCATATTTTTGTGAATGAGGGGAAGGGTGGAGTGGGGTCCAAAGCCCATCTGTAGGCAATTGGACATCCCCTTACAGAGGAGTCTACAGGGGAGATGAGCCAGTCAGGGTGCAGTACAGCACCAACGACACATACAACTTTCCTCTAGTTCTTTAATGGTTTCTCCCCCCACTATCATGACCCCAATTCTACCTTACAAATACAGCTAGACCAGAGCATGTAAACTGACACAGATAAGAGCTCAAAACACAGGAAGTGCAGGACAGATAACTCCCTCAGGACCAATAATAAGAGTAGTGATAACAGGAGTGTAGGGGGAAGGTGGGGGGAGAAAGGAGGAACCGATCATAATGATCGACATGTAACCTCCCCCCACCCCAGGAGGATGAACAACAGAAAAATGGGTGAAGGGAAGCAGCAGATGATGTAAGATATAAAAATAATTTATAATTTATCAAGGTTCATGAGGGAGGGAGGGTGGGCAAAGGAGGAGAAAAATGAGGAACTGATAGAAAGGGCTATCAAGCAGAAAATATTTTGAAAATTATGTTGGCAACATATGTACAAAAGTGCTGGCATAATTGATGGATTGTGATAAGAGCTGTAAGAGCCCCCTACAAAATAATTTAAAAAGAAGAAAATGTCCTAAAATTGATTAAGTATGATTAAATCATTGAATTGTATATAAAAAACGATTTACAGGTAGTCCCCAGCTTACAAAGTTCCATTCTTAAATCTGTTTTTCAAGTCAAATTTGTAGGTAAATTGGAGCAATTACTTACAGATCATAGTTAACATCACGTATCAAATGTTTACCTTAACATATAGTATATCTTTCTATGCATAAAAGCATTAAATAAAGATTTCCAGATACACTAAAACATAACAAATACAATAATAATGATAATAATAATGTTTTGAAGCATGTTGTGGAGTGGTACCCATTTCTAACTATGAACCACTCTATGTACCCTCAGTTTTTAATCTAATATCAACAAGCTATCCAAGAGTTGGTTCATAATGATGAGTTGTATTAAGTCAGAAGTCTGTAATACCAGGACTGCCTGTACAGCCTTGGGAATCCTGTAGATCAGTGGTTCTCAACCTTCCTAATGACATGACCCTTTAATGCAGTTCCTCATGTTGTGGTGAACCCCAATCATAAAATTATTTGCGTTGCTACTTCATAACTGTAATTTTCATAACTGTAATTCATAACTGCTACTGTTATGAATTCGGCGACCTCTGTGAAAGGGTCGTTCAACCCTCAAAGGGGTCGCAACCCACAGGTTGAGAACCGCGGCTGTACAGTCTTTCTACTCTACCCTAAACTGTGCGTTGGAATCAACTTGATAGCAATGGGTGGTTTTGTTTTGCTTTGCTTTTAAGCAAAAAGCTGGACTTTCTGATGTAGCTAGCCTGAGATCAGGAATATTTCTACTCGTATTTGCTCTCCTGCCTTCGCTCTTTCAATCCCTTTGCCCTCATTCTGACTGCTCTGAGAATTTCACAACCCCGCAGCCAATCAAAGGAGCTCTGGTGGTGGTGCTGTTGGATAAACCGCTGGGTAACTAACTGCAAGGAGGGTGGTTCAAACCCACCAGCCTCACCAAAGAACAGTTGAGGCTATATGCTCCTGTAAAGATTTACAGGGCCCTCAGACACTCTATTTAGATAGGGTCACTTTAAGCTGTAATCAACTCAATGGCAGTGGGTTTCTGCCAATAAAGCGTTAGCTCACGACATCCTTTTTCAGTTTTCAAAAGGTGTATCAAGAACATTGATCTAAATATTTAGACGTAAATTGATAGTTCAGACATACAGTTCACTCAATTCTCCAACTGGTTAGCTATGTAAATTGTGGTAATTATTAATCAGAAATGGAACCTGGGTGGTATAGTGGTTTTGCTTTGGGTTAGAGAACCACATGGTCAGCAGTTCAAAACCACCAACAGCCCTGAGGAGAAAGCCTGAGCTTTCCACTCCTGTAAACAGTTATAGTCTTGGAAACCCACAACGGGTTGCTATGAGTCAGCATTGACTCATGGAAGTGAGTTATTTTTTTTCTTAATCAGAAAACAGCCTTCTACTGACCTCATGACTCTGATGAGAATGGAAAGTGAAATCCCCGCATGTGTGATTCAAAAAAAAACAAAAAAACTCCCTGCCATGGAGTCAACGCTAACTCATAGCGACCCCCTGTGGCTTTATGAGACTATAACTGTTTACAAGAGTAGAAATCCCAGTCCTTTTCCCAAGGACCTGCTGGTGGTTTCAACTGCTGACCATACAGGGCTTTAAATAAAAGCCACTCTAATTAAGAAGCCGTGGTGGCACTAGGAGTTAGGCCTTGACTGCAAGGTTTAAGACCCACCAATCACTCCAAAGGAAACAGATGGGACTACCTGCTCCCATAAAGACTTACAGTCCCGGAAACCCTAAAAGTTGGAATCCACTCAACAGCACTGAGTTTTTCTAGAGCTAACAGTTACCCAAGAGTGGAGATGCCCAGGGGGAATCTGAGTTCATGAGGATGAACTGGATGAAAGATGAACCTCGTGAACTATCAGCAAAGAGTCTCAAGAAATCTGCATAAATACAATATAAGAGTGAGCCCCAAGCCAAGGTTGAAATTAGTTCAGTTGCAAATGACAAGAATTTGTCCAAATCAGTTTTTCAAGGCAGAATTAATTAGCCAATGGTGTGCAACAATTTTAGGAGATTTATTCAAGAAAAATAGTTGAATCATCGTTAGAACATGGCACCATTTTAACTTTCCCTGTTTCCACTGCCCGCTTCACAGCTCCACGACGGACACGAAAATCAGAATACTGACAGCCGCTGGAGAAGACAGTGTGGGTCTGGAGCTTCCCAAGTAGCCCCCTTCAAAAAGGAATGTCAGTGTCTGATCTGCCTGGAAACTCCCAACAGCCACATGTCACAAAGCACACAGATTGTAGAACAGGCCCTAAATAGACAGACAGACACCGCCACCTAGGGAACATGTGATTTCCAGAGTCACCACATTA
Organism: Echinops telfairi; assembly: GCF_000313985.2. Taxonomy (NCBI): domain Eukaryota; kingdom Metazoa; phylum Chordata; class Mammalia; order Afrosoricida; family Tenrecidae; genus Echinops; species Echinops telfairi. The sequence goes on along the minus strand of NW_022111372.1, from coordinate 29,865,977 downwards.
CATCATTTAAGATGCCTAATTTTCAATAACAACAGCAACAATGAGACATGTAAAGACACAGGAAAGCATGATCCAAGAGAAACTGTCTTTGAAGAAGTCCAAATGTTGAACTGAGTGCATAAAAAACAAGCCATGCCTACTGTCAGCCCCATCATGTTTCCAAGGCTGTCAATCTCTGAGGAAGCAAATGGCTGCACCTTTCTCCCTTGGAGGGTATAGTGGATTCAAACTGCCAACCTTATAATGAGCAGTTGAGCATTTTATCCACAGCACTACCAGGGCTCTTCCAAAGCAGGACTTGGTTGTGTTAGTTTGTTATGATAATAAGGCAGGAACAGAGTGGGATATAATACCCTTAGTTAAGTCATAGACAATTCAACGTAAGAGGAGTTACCCTGGGTTGTGGTCTACATCCCCTTTCATCATACAAGAGATAAAAGGAAAGAGAAGTGGGCAGAGAGGGAGGGACCACGGTACCACCGAGGAATAAGAGCTAGGAGCAGAGTACATTAAACCAGGGTTTCTTTGTTGAGAACCCCCTAGACCCAGGGGAAGATGCAGGCCAAAGCACATGGAGATCTCCAAGGAATTCCAGAACCACACATGCTAAAAGGAAAGAAGGACCTTTCCCCAAAGCCAACAGAGAACGTCTTCCCTTAGACTTTCAGTGAGTGCCCTGGATTCTAGCCTTCTAAAGGATGACAGAATAAATTTGTGTTTGTTAAATCCATCCACTTGTGGTAGTTCTGTTACAGCAGCGCTAGATACCATGACAGTATGTATTAGGGAACCTCAGAAGGCATGTTCTGCCACAGGACATTTGCATCTACCATTCCTCTGTCTGATGCATTTTATATGTACACATGTATATATCACTCCCTTTCCTCTGCCATGACTCTGTTCAAATGTCTTCTCAGCAAGAAAGCCTTCTTGGACTTGTCCATATAAAAGAGCAATCCCCTATCTCTCCTCGCCCCTTGAAAGCACTCCTACCCTCCACAGTTTAAAAAAGAAACTTTCTCCATAGTCATCAACACTTGCTGCCCTTCTATTTGTCTACTTTCTTATGTGGTCGCGGCCTCTTCCCATACTAGAGGTAAGTTCCAGGAAAGCTCCGTTTGCTGTGTGGTTCTCTGCCAAATAGCCAGCTCCTGGCAGTCTTGGTATCCTATTGGTGTTCAGCAAATACTTTTTAAAGGAATGAATTGTATCATCCATTGAGATGCTTTATCCAGCAAACTGACTTGTAGGAATTGAAAGCAATAGAATAGAACAGTTATATGAATGCAAATGTTCATTACTATAGAGCATGTTTGTCAAACTTTATGAAGTCAAGGATAGTAGTTGGGGTAATCACTCTAGGGGTGTCAGGCAATTTGAGGAAAGGCACCTTGGAGGACAGAGTTTTCAACAGAAACTCAAAGGAAGTAGCTGATTTGGTTTATCAGATCCTGGCCAAAGGGGGCCTCACAGGAAGAGTGGAGTTTGGGGATCAGAAAGAAGTGAATGAGGAAGGTGGGTTGGGAGGTAATAGAACACACCTAAAATTTAGTCCGAATATGGCCCTGCTCGTTTCTCAATATATATATATATGAACCCCAAAATATTTATAATATAATTCATCTTGGAAAACTGCTTTAAAATGCCTTTGCATGTGTAAAATGTCTGAGATTTGCTTTTCCAGATCAGGAAAGTCATCCTAAGTTCATGGCAGATCCTGTCAAACACACACCCACCTAGGTTCTAATATGGAGCCAACACATATCAGCTAGGGCAGCACTTCTCTAGTGAACACCTCCACGCCTATTAGGAATCCCTTACCAGATAATTGGGGGTGCTGTCAACATGTTTGTAATCCTGCCAGAAAAGCCTTGAGAGTAATTTTCAACAGAAAGAACAAAAAGTAAGTCTTGTAGATGAGAAATGTGCTCAGCAAGGAAAAGTCTTCGATCAGAAAATATTTGTTAACAACAACAAAAAGAAACAACTCACCAGGCAAGGGGTAATTAATCAAAAGATATTTAGGAACCAATTATTTAGCATACCTAAACTTGAGCCAAGGGATATTGGAGGCAGGTTCAGAGATAGAATTCCCACCTTCCATGCAAGGGATCTGAATTTGATTCCCAGACAGTGTATCATTTGCGACTATCACCCATCTGTCAAGGGAGGCTTGAGTGGTGCTATGAAGCTACCCAGGTTTCACCAAAGCTTCCACACTAAGATGAGCTAGGAATAAAAGCCTGATGATCTCCTTCTAAAATCATGAAAACCCTGTGGAACACAGCAGTTCACAACTGATGGAAGGGCTAACACAATCAGGGCCAGCTCAGTGGCAGCTACAACAAAGCAGCACATGTGCTCCTCAGTCATGAGAACTTACATGGGGACGGTGTTAGTCCTGGGGCCACTGCTGTGGTTTCTGTCTTCCTGGATTCCCCATGTGCCCAGAGGATGCTGGAGACATAAAAATAGGATAGGTTCACAACCCCTTATCTGAAATTCCTGGGGCGACTTGTAATTTAGAATGTTCTAAATAGATGTCATAGAGAAAATGAAGTGCACAGACCTAATATTTCATAGCAGCCTGTGTGAGGTGCAGTGCAATACAGTGTGATCCGTCATATTAGCATTGCCATAAAAAAGCAAGGATACTTAGCCTACGTGGGCTAAATAAAGGCTGAAAATAGTCTCAGTTCAGGTCAACGTTTTGCCACCAAATAAATTTAGTTCAATGTTATGGAAAACTTTTGAGATTTGAGAGCGTGTAGAATTTTAGGACTGTAGATCAAGGATGGCAGGTTATGAAAACGTGCTCTATTTCCAGAGGAATTTGACACTATTGGTAAAATAGAAGGCATGTAATGAAGCAAATAGTGTTGTGCATCACGGGATTTCAAAGACCAGACTCAGACCCAGACTACACAAAACTTTTATAGACAACACATGTGTGACGGACCCAGGGGAAAAAATAAATCTATAATTAACAATTACAGAGCCAACTCAAGAGTGAGACATTTATAGACAACACCTACATGACTGACCCAGTTGGAGAAATAAATCTATGACTAGCAATTAGCAAAGATCGCAAGGCTCACGTTGGGTCTTGGGTATGAGAACCCATACTGAAGAGTACAGGGAGGTGTGCTTGCTCCAGAGAAGCAACTTGGATGGAAGCTCAGGTTCCTCTCAGGAAAGAGTCAGGGCAGAGAGCAGAGATGGCTCATAAGCCTGAGAGAGGGCTCCAGCAGACCCACAGTGGTTTCCTTTAGCATTTTCAATGTCTGAGCGTTCCAGACTCCCTACAAAATCAGCTGCAAACTCTCCATATCTCATTAATATGTTATGGAGTTAGATTATATTGGATTATATGAAGAAGAATGCATCATCAGGATTGGAGAGAGAATTTTTATCAACTTGTGACATGCAGATGGCCCAGCTTTGCTTGCTGAAAGTAAGGCGGACTAGAAACACTTGCTGATGAAGATCAAGAATCGCAGCCTTGGATCACAACTCAATGTACAGAAAACCAGAATCTGCACAACTAGGCCAGTAAAGAACCAGTAGATCACATCATGATAAATGGAGAAAAAAATGCTAGTTGTCTAGCATTTTGTCTTGCTTAGATCCACAATCAACAGATCAAATGATATATGGGGTTATGCTTTGGGCTGGAGAACCACATGGTCAGCAGTTCAAACCCACCAACAGCCCTGTAGGAGAAAGATTCATAGCAGTGCGTCAGCATTGACTCATAGCAGTGAGGGGTTTTCTTTGAACCACACATCCAGGGATTTCGGTTTCCATTCTCATCAGAGTCGTGAGAACAGGGGAAGACTGTTTTCTGTTGTTGGTGAGTGTCATTGAGTCAGCTCTGAGCAATAGTGACCCTTGCACAACAAAATGAAACATAGCATGGTCCCGTGCCATCTGCACAACTGGTCCTATGCCTAAGCCTACTGTTACTGCCACTGTGTCAATCCATCTCATTAGGGCCTTCTCTTCCTTCATTGTCCCTCCACTTTACCAAGCATGATGCCCCTCCCCAGGGACTGGTCTCTCCTGACAAATTGTCCAAAAAATGGAAGATGAAGCCTCGCCATCCTTGCCACTAAAAAGAACTTTGGCCTTACTTCTTCCAACACAGTACGTGGTACTTTCCGTTTCCTTCTCCAGCACCACAATTCAAATGCATCAATTCTTCTTTCAGCTTCTTTATTCAATGGAGAATGCCATTGCTTGGATCAGGTGCACCTTAGTCCTCAAAGTAACATCCTCACTCTTCAATACTTGACAGCTTAAACCGTTTTCTATGGTGCTACCTATTGGTCCAGTTTGAGAATTTTGGACTTCCTTACATTGAGTTGTAATCCATACTGAGGCTACAATCCTTGGTCTTTATCAGCAAGTGCTTCAATCCCTTCTCATTTTCAGCAAGTAAGGTTGTATAATCTGCATAACACAGGTTGTTTGTTAATAAGCCTTCCTCCCATCTTGATACTGGGTTCTTCATATAATCCAACTTCTCTGATGACTTGCTCAGCAAATTGATTGAAAAAATATGGTGAGAGGATGCAACGCTAGTGCTCACCTTTCCTGATTTTAAACCATGCAGTATGTCCTTGTTCTGGTCACACAACTGCCTCTTAATCCATGTACAAATTCCTCATGAAGGTAATGAAGTTTTCTGGAATTCCCATTTTTCTCAAGGTGGTTCACAGTTTCATAAGGTCCGCACAGTCGAATGCCTTGGCATAGCCAATGAAACACAAGTAAATATCTTTCTAGTAATCTCTTTGAGCCAAGATCCATCTGACATCAGCAATGATATCCCTTGTTTCATGTTCTCTTTGGAATCTGGCCTGAACTTCTGGCAGTTCCCTGTAAATGTATAGCTGCAACCATTGTTGGGTGATCTTGAGCAAAATTTTACTTGGGTGCAATATCAGTGATATTTTCTATAGTTTGAGCATTCTGTTGAGTCACTTTTCTTTAGTTTGGGTTCAAATATGGATCTCTTCAGCTCAGTTGGCCAAGTAGCTGTCATCCAAATTTGCTGGCATAGACAAATGGGTGCTTCCAGGGCCTCTTCAGCTCTCTGAAACATTTCAATGGGTATTCTGTCAATTCCTGGGACCTTATTTTTGGCTAATGCATTCAGTGCAGTTTGACCTTCTTCCTTCAGCACCATTGATTCTTGCTTATATGCTACCTCCTGAAATGGTGGGCTATCTACCAGTTATTTGTTTGTTTCAGTTCAGTGGCTCTATGTAACTTAATTGAACTTAAGAAGGATCAAAGACCTAAATGTACAAACTAGAGCTATAACGATCACCACTGGAAAAATAACGACAAATTAGGGACCCCAAAACATAGCATAAACACACAGTCAAACATAAAAAAGTACACACATAGTAGAAGATTAAATAGCTATTTGGGACCTCCTAAAATTTAGACACCTGTTTGCATGAAAAGGCTTCTCCAAAAGAGTAAAAAAAGAACTCACAGATAAGGGGAGAAATTGGCAATGATCTAGTTGATAAGGGACTAATCTCTAAGATCTACAGAAAACTTCAGTGTGTAAATAAGAAAAAGACAATCCAATTAAAATAATGAGCAGAGGACATGAACAGGCACTTACCAAAGAAGATATTCATGTGGCCAGTGAACATATGAAAGCACGTGCAATCATTAGCCAGTTGAGAGAGGCAAATCAAAACAACAATGAGATATCCTCTCCCCCCAGCATTAGCAGCAGAGTCAGGAAAAAAATGGAAAACAGCAGATGCTGACAGGAAGACAGAGATACTGGAACTCTCCTACTGCTGGCAGAATGGTAAAACCAAACAGCCACTGTGGAAATCAGTATAGCACTTCCTCAAGATGTTGGGACTAAAAATGCCTTAGGACATAGCAAGCCCTCTCATTGGTGTATATTCTAAAGAATATGAGCTGTGGAAAATAAATGTACACTCACGCATGTTCATCACAGCACTGTTCATAATAACAAAAAGATGGAAACAACTTAATTTCCCAACAATGAAAGAATGAATAAACAAATTATGGTACATACAATGAATACTGCGTGATGGTAAAGAATAAGGATGAATCTGTGAAACGCCTCATAACCTAGATGAACCCAGAGGGCATTATATTGAGTGAAAGCATCCAATCACAGAAGGACAAATATTGTATGAAATCACTATTACTTAGAGCCAATAAAGGGTTTTCATAGTAAAAGGACCATTTTAATGGTTACCAGGGTTGAGGGGAAAGGGAGGGATGGGAAATCATAGGTAGAGAGTAGATAGGTGTTCATTTGGTTGATAGGGAAGATAATACTTAACAAGAGGGAGGTGGGAAAACAATGACGGACACAGGGTAAGACACTGAAAGGTTTGAAAGTGTTAAAGAGCACAGGGGCAAATACTGCTGCTTATGCAAACCTGCAACAGTGCTGGGCTCTGAGTACTATAAACGCAGGCTGCACAAGTAGGAATAGGAGGGTAAGGGGGAATGTACCCACAATTATATATAGATTTGACAGCGAGTACTCGTGTATAGTTTCCTTTGCTGCAAATATACTGATGAATGTGGCAGAGCATATAGGAGGTAAAGTTATGAATGCCTCTTAGATATAACCAAACCCCTTGAGGGAATGAGTTGCTGCACCTGGGGGACACCACAATCTGTTGACACTTAGCTCACAATACTGTGTGAACTTTCTACATTGCTCTTGGATTAGTAACCACGGGGGTCTTAAAAGCTCATAAGCTGCCATGTAGGGTGCAACCATTGGTCTCTCCCAGTCTGGAGGGAAGAAAATGAAGAACATCAAAAGATAGAAGGAAATAATTTTTCCAGTGGGCCAATGGGTGACCCTCAGTTACCTTTCCGGTCTGGAACTGAACCATACAAGTAAGAACAGCAATACAACCCATGGAGGAAGAACGGAAGCAGGAGACATAGGGAGAAAGGAGGATAAGGGTGGGACATTGAGATGATTACAACGGAGGAGTTGAAATGACATGTGTTGGGTGTACAATTGATGGTCAATTCCATAAGCCTTCACTTGATTCACAACAATCGGTTTAAAGATATAAAAGCTAAATACAGTGAGGATGACACCACAGTGCTGCTCAGCCTTCAAGGCCACGCACAGAGCCTGATTCAAACAGCTTTGAATCCACTGTAGTTGCCTCACAGCAAGTAGGAGGTAGATTAAAAGTAGAACTAGGGTGAGTTTTACTTTATTTATTTTATTTTTTGTTTAAATTTTATCCCCGCCGCCCTCCTTATGAACCCTTGATCCTTTATAAATTATTATTATTTTGTCATGTCTTACACTGTCCGACATCTCCCTTCACTCACTTTTCTGTTGTCCGTCCCCCAGGGAGGGGATTATATGTAGATCCTTATAATTGGTTCCCACTTTCTACCCCATCTTCACTCCACCCTCCGGGTATCGCCAATCTCACTACTGGTCCTGAAGGGTTCATCTGTCCTGGATTCCCTGTTTCCAGTTCCTGTCTGTACCA
>NW_022111372.1:29841063-29858009 GCF_000313985.2 Echinops telfairi | reverse complement strand
TTTGTCTTTAGCAATCACGGTGGGAAGGTGAGCATCATGGAATGCCAGTTTAATAGAACAAAGTGCTCTTGCATTAAAGGAGTACTTGAGTGGAGGCCCAACGTCCATCTACTACCTTAATACCAAACCTATAAATATATGCACATAGATCTATTTACCCATCATCATATATAAATATATTAACCTATGTACATGCCTGTATTTAGACCTCTATAAATGCCCTTTGCATCCTAGTTCTTTCCTCTATTTCCTTTTACTTTCCTCTTGTCCCACTATTATGCTCAGCCTTCATTTGGGTTTCAGTAATTCCTCTCAATTACATTGCCCTTGATCAAGTCCTACCAAGCCTCTTACACCCTCCTCACCACTAATTTTGGATCGCTTGTTGTTCCCTTGTCCCTGGTTTTGTTAACACCACTTCCTTTCCCCCACCTCTCCCTCTCCCATTTCCCCCCACCCCAGAACCGTTAGTCCTGTTGTTTTCTCCTCCAGATTGTTTATCCAGCCTATCTTATCTAGATAGACCTGCAGAGATAATAATATGTGCAAAAACAAGACAGCAAAACAAAGCAACAAAAAAATAAATAAATAAATAAAATTGACCAAAAAAAGAAAAGCCTGTAAATAGTTCAAGGTCTGTTTATTGACCTTTAGGAGTGTTTTCCGGTCCAGTCTGATGGGGTGGCACGCTCTGGCCCCAAAGTCTATTTTCAGTACTCCCTCAGGACTTCCTAGCTCTGCTTCCCTTGCAGTTCTGTTACATGCCCTTAGTGTTTTGCCTCATTGTGGTGGGGTCAGATTGGGTGCAATTCCCACACTGTGTCTCAAGTGGTGTCCCCTGTAGGGCTATGGGTCAGTGAGGGATATTGTGTCTCATAGTAGGGCAGGCTATATTGTCTTCTCTGTCCATTTGGCTGCTCTGAGCAGGGTTATCTTCCTCATGGCTTGGTGGGCCAGGATGTGTTCCACTCTCTCTTCCTCCCCCTTCATTTGCTCCCATGTGCTCTGATCAGACATGCCCCCCTCCCTGAGCTGTCTGTACCTTCAGTGCTGTCCTCTGAAGTAAATTCTTCTGTGGGGAGCAGCGGCTGTCCACGTAGTTGGGATTGGGGCTGGCCCCTCAGGCCTCTCTACTGGTTCCCTGCTTCATGCCGGTACGTTGGAGCACCAGGTTGAAGTCTGGTCCTAGAGTGAGTTTTTAAAAGATAAGTCCGAACATTTAGCCCTAAATCTTACATTCCTTTCCTTTCCTACCTCATGCTTACCTGGTTGCACCCCCACTGACCCCATTCCTTCCTCCTACCCTCTCCCCTGCCCTGGCCACCTTCTTTCTCTCTTCTCTTTCTACAGCCTGCTCCTGCTTATTTTTATCTACTGCCTAGTGGCCAGAACTCTCCCTTCAGAACACAGAAGTGGTATTCAGAGACAGATTTATTGGATTTCTGATAGAAGCACCTGTCAAATGAGGAAAGTAGCGTGCCACATTTGCTCCTAATGTGACCCAAACCTTCATGCTATTCTGTGGGAGCCATTTGCCCCACTTCACACTTGGCCATGACAAGCTAACTGCTCTTTTATATTTTCATGAACAGCTGATAGTAACATGTGACTTCTTTTCACAGACAAAATATTAAACTCCTCTGTGATACCACATATCAATGAAAGAAAATTGTATTGATTTAAACTTGCCACCATATCATTGCTTCCCATAGAAATACAATAAATAGGAGGTTCAGGCCAGATTCGGGAAAGGACATGGATAGAACAGAGGATCATGGCTGATGTAAGGTAGATCTGGACTTAAAGCAGAGAATACCAGAAAAATGTTTACTTGTGTTTCATTGACTATGTCAAGGCATTTGATTGTATGAATCATAACAAACTATGAGAAGAATAGGAATTCTTCTTAATAAGATAGGAATTCCAGAACACTTCATTGTGCTTGTGAAAATCTTATACATGAATCAAAGCTAGTTGTTCAAATGGAACAAGGGGCGCCTGCATGGCTTTAAACCAGGAAAAGTGTGTGTGAGGGTTGCGTCCTTTCACCATATGTATTCAATCTGTATGCGGAGCAAATCATCAGAGAAGCTGCATTATACAAAGAAGAATGCAGTATCAGGAGTGGGGGAAGGCTGATTAACAACCCGCAATATGCTGATGAAACAACCTTGCTTACTGAAAGTGAGGAGGACTTGAAGCACTTGCTGGTGGAGATCAAAGATTGAACCCTTCAGTATGAATTATAACCAAATATAAAGAAAGCCAAAATCCTTACAACTTAGTCAGTGGGTAACATCATGGCAAATGCGTAAAAGATTAAATTTGTTGAGGATTTTACCTTGCTTGTATCCACAATCAATGCTCATGGAAGCAGCAGTCACGAAATCAAACAATGCATTTCACTGGGTAAATCTGCTGCGTAAGACCTCTTTAAAGTGTTGAAAACCAAGAATGGCACCTGACCCAAGCCATGGTGTTTTCAATCACCTCGTATGCATGTAAAGTCGGGTATTGAATAGGGAAGCCACAAAAAAAATCAATGTGTTTTAATTATGGTGCTGGCAAAGAATATTGAAAGTACCATGGACTACCAAAAGGACAAACAAATCTGTCTTGGAAGAAGTACTGCAGGAATGCTCCGGAAAGACAAGGATGGCAAGACTTCATCTCAAGTACTTTGGACAAGTTGTCAGATTATTCCCTGGAAAGGGGCATCATGCTTGGTAAAGTATAGGGACAGTGAAAGAGAGGAAGCCCTTCCACAAGATGGATTGGCACAGGGGCTGCATTGATGGGCTCGGAAATAAGAACAATTGTGAAGACCGTGCAGGACTGAGCAGTGTTTCATTCTGGAGTGCAGAGGGTTGCTGTACGTCAGAACTGCCTGTACAGCACCGAACAACAACATGGATTCAAGCACAACCAGGATCCTGGCGATTTTACAGGACCAAGCAGTTTCATTCTCATTCTAAATCTTGCTTTTCACTGTCCCAATTTTCAGCTATTGTGCATTCATCCTGTCCCCACTGGTCTTCTCACCTTCTTTTCTACATTTTGCCATGAAAGGGGAGGATGCAATCGGCCTCTGGGCTGTGTAGACTTCTGCAACTGAGCAGGGCTTTGAAGTTTTTGACCACTGAGAGTGTGGTTCTCAACAAGCAGAGAACAAAGTTCGCCGTCCTCCAAGGGCATTTAGCAATGTCTGGAAGACTTTTTGTTTCTCAAAGTTTGTGTGGCAGTGCCATCAGCATCTAGTAGGTTGGGGTCAAGAGTGCTGCTAAATATTTTACAGTGTACAAGACCACCCTAAAATGATTGTCCAGCTGAAGTGTCAGTAGGAGGTTAAGAAACTCTGTTCTAAAGTAAGGGATAAAGCATGTTGGGTAATCAGGGAAGCTAATATTTGCATAAAACCTTTTCCCTTACTGCACAGCTTCATATGAGGTTTTTTTGTTTTTCCTTTTCATTGTAAATTAGGTGAAGGTTTAGGAAACAGATCCGTTTTACATTCAACAATGTAAACACACTGCTTCAGCTCATTCATGGCAATCCTCTGAACGTACCATCACTTATTCTGCTTCCTCCCTGTTTCCTGTTTTCATTCCTCCTTCTTTCCTTACCCTCAGAATTTGTCCTTGGGTAAATGGCTGCATCTCTCATGTTGAATGGTAGATGATTCTATCACAAGGGTGAGTCAAATTCCCAATTTAAAAGGTGACTGAGGATCATAGTCTCGGGCATCCCATCTGTCTCTATACAAGTAGAAATTATGGTCTCTTTTATAATTTTGAAGTTTGTTCCACATTGTCCTCCCACTCCACCCAGGACCTTCTAATAGGATCTTTTTCAGTACAACTGTTGCTGGTGATTGGGCACCATCCAGTTCCTCGGGTCTCAGGACCGTGGAGACTGATGTTTGTGCAGTCTACTAGCCCATTGGACAAATTGTTTTCCATGTGTCTTTCAGTTTTCATTACTTTTCTTTCCTCCAGATTGGGAGAGCCCAAGGGCACACCTCAGATGGTTGGTCACAAGTTTTTAAGACCCCAGTCATTACTCACCCAAGTAAGATATAGATCCTTGTCTTTATGCACACTGTTGTGCCAACCGACCTTGGTGTGGCTTGAGACTTTAGTCCTGGTCCCCAAGGCACATCATCTCATTCCCTCAAGGAATCTGGTTATGTCTAAGATGTATTCATAGCTTGGCCTCCTGTATGCTCCACCACATTCATGGGTATATTTACAGCAGAGAGCAATAGATACAAATAATCTCAAATATATTATTTTTCTTTCTTTCCATGGGCACCTTACCACTCTCCTTTTCACACCTATTGAGCTTACATGTCTATTTGACATCCATTCACAGCTCAGCACTATTGCATGATTGTGTATACGACAGTATTGGTCTCTGCTGCATTTTCACTCTTGAAAAACTCCCAATGTCTTGCCCCGCCTCTTCATTTTCTACCAGCCTCCTTCCTCTTGTATATTCTTTCCCTGCACCCAAGTGAATGCACATCTGCCCTCTCAGCTGTGACTTCTTCTCCCACCCTTGCCCTCTCACCCCTGGTAACAATTAAAGAATGTTTCTTTTACTATAAAAGCCTCTTCTTGACATTTTAGAGTAGAGATTTCATATGGTATTTATCCTCTTTCCATTGACTATTTTCACTCAGCACACTGTTCTCCAAGTTCATGAATGTTCTGAGGTATTTCAAATGTGTTGGTGTAGTCCTTTACAGTATCGTATTATCATCTTTTTATTTCAGTTGTTTCTGTCATTATGCTGCCCTTTCATTTCTTATTCATAAGTTTCATTTTTTTCTACTTGTTAGACTTGCCAGTGGTTTGTCAATATCATTAATCCTGTCAAATAACCAAATTTTGTCTTGTTGGTTCTTTCTACTGGTTTTTTTTGTTTTGTTTTCTGGTCCACTTATTTCCACTCTAATCTTTATTGCTTCTTTTCTTCTGGTGGGTGTGGGCTTACTTTGCTGCTCCTTTTGTTGGGCTGAGGTGTTGATTTGGGCTCTCGCTCCTTTGTTGATGTATGTGTTTGTTGCTATAAATTGCCCACTGAGTACTGCTTTTGCTGTATCCCTTAGGTTTGGGTATGCTGTATTTTAATTCCGATTTGTTTCAAGGAATATATGATTTCTTTTTTTCATTTCTTCAATTAGATAATAGTTTATAAGCAGGATGTTACTTAATTTCTATGTATTTCACTTTTTACTTTGATATTCTTTTAATCAATTTCTAATTTCTACCAGTGTCATCTGAGAAAATGCTTTGTAACATCTTGATGTTTTTTAATTTATTGAAACTTGCCTGTTACCTCACGTACAATCTAGTCTAGAGAATGTTCCTTATTTACCGGGAAAGAATGTATATTCTGTTGCTGTTGAGTAGATTGCTCTGCGCATGTCTATGAGGTCATGTGGGTTGAAGGTATTGGTTAGTTCTTCAGAGTCTCTGCTGAGTTTACTAGTCGTTCTGTCATCATTGGAGTGGTGCATTAGATTCTCCTTTATTATTTTAGATTTCTCTATTTCTCTCTTCAGTTCTGTACATTGTATTGATGGATTTTGAGGCTTTTTCATCGCGTGCATAGAAATTTATTATGATTTTGCCTTGTTCAGTTGGCGCTTCTGAGTTTTGACTTAAAATATATTTTATCAGAAGTTAATATTGCCACTCCTACTCTTTTTTATCACCATTACTTCAGGTCCCCCCCCCTTTTTTTTTTGTCTTTGGGTCTTAGGTTTGTCTCTTGCAGGCAGCATATTGATAGGACCAGTTTTCTTATCCATTCTGCTATCTGTCTCTTAACTGGTGTATTCAATCCATTTTTATTCAGTGTAAATATTGATAGGTATGAATTTACTATTTTAATATTTTCTGTGTTTTTGGGGGTGCTGCTATTTTCTTTATTATGTTTAATTTTCTGTGCTGTGTTGGTTTTGCTTATCTTTTTTCTATGCTATTGTTTTAATATTTACTGTCTTTGTGATTTTCCTCTTTTCATTTTGATGGTTTATTAATTTTCTGTGAGGCTACATTGTAATTTATAATATTCTTCCTGGGCTTATAAGAGTTTATTCTATTTTGAAGGGTACTTGACCTCTCTATTTGAAATTTCTGTATCTACATTATTCCCTCTATTTAGTTGTTAGTTCTGTTCCATCCAAGTTGGCATTTTTGGTTTCCTATCATCACTCTTGTTTGTTTTTCTTTGGATACTTCTGTAAGTGGGTTGACTTATGGGTAGTGTGGTCATGTATGTTCATTTCAGATTGCTGTCTGCTTGTGTTGATCCTCTGTCCAAAGAACTCCTCTTAGTACTTTTATGGGGGGTCTTATTTTTATAAATTCCTTCCATTGTTGTTTATTTGGAAATGTTCTTATTTCACCTCATAATTTTTCTGAGTATATGATTCTTGATTGGCAATATTTTTTTCATTATTATATATGTCGCACCATTGCCTTCTTGCTTTCATAGTTTCTGCTTAAAAGTCAGAGTAGTTTATTGGTAACTCTTTGTAGGTAATTTTTTTTCCCTAAGCTAGTTTCAAGATTATTTTCTCATCCTTGATTTGGGAGGATTTAATTATTTCTTGGAGATTTTCTTTGGGGTTCTTTAAACTTCTTGAATGCATATCTTCTGGTATCTCATTAATTTGAGGAAATTTCTATTCAATAATTTTCCCTGTGCTTTTTTCATTGTTGTTTCTTCCTGCTCTGGAGTTTCTATCACACGTATGCTATTCCCCTTGAGAGTGTCTCATATAATTATTAGGTTTTCTTCTAATTTTTTGTTCTTTTTGATTGCTTACCCCTCTAGCGGATTGGTTTTGAAAGACTTCTCTTCAAGTTCAATAATTTGGCCTTCCATTGATTCAGTTCCAAGCCTTTGCTCTCTCAATGCATTATCTAGTTCTAAAATCTTAGCATTAATCTTCTAGAATTCTATTTGCTCTTTTTGTTTTTTTAATTTTTCATTTATTTTGTCGGTTTGCTCTTATAGTGTTTCCTGAATTCTTCTAAAGCTCTGTTGCTCATTTTAAATGTTTTCAATCCTTCTATTAATCCATTGAAAGTATCTAAGTATGATCCTTCTGAATCCTTATCCAGTTATGCCTTTTCTTCATCAGAAAGATCTTTTTGGCTCCATGTATTGGTTACTTGTTTGTACCACTCTATCTTGTTCCTTTGTGTGAGCGGCAATTGTCTGTTTTCTCTGAAACATTTGGATATTGTTGTATTTATGTTTATTTGATGATCAGGTGGTACTGAGTGGATAGTTTCCCTTGCACAACAGGTGTAGCTGTTGGAGGTGTGGATGTAATTGTGTTGTGTGGGGACAAATGCATCCTGTTGAGTGGACAAGAATGGAAAAGAAGAAAAAAAAACAAATGAAAAATAAGCAACAGCTTTTTCTTTCTCTTTGTTAGCTACAGGCAACCAAAGAATATGAAGTAAGTTGCTCTAGGCATGTCCCTTCTGTCAGTCAGTTTTCAATAGCCCCAGGAGTGAACAGAAAGGCTGCAGAAGCTGCTGGTGTACGAAGGTAGATTCTGGCCACTCCTCTGGTCAGTATGGGCTTATGGAGTAGGGGAGGATCCCACCCCTCTGGCCATTAGTCACGAGTGTGTACCTGTGCTGGGCCCAGGAAAATAAGCTTAGCAAGACCAGCAGGTTGTCCCCATTGTGCTTTTTTCTTTCATTGGGTGTTCCGTATCTCCAGGATTTACAGGGAGAGGTAACCAGTAGCAGGCTATGTAAAGGTAATGGCTAGCCACTCCTCTGGTCATCAGGAAGTTGGGGGAACCAAAGGATGATCCCATCTTTCTTACTGTCAGCCACCAGTGTAGAGATGGTTTTGACTGTGACTGCAGAAAGCCAGCTAACAAGCCACCCAACTGTTTCCTCTCTGGCTGCTCTGGTTCCACTTTTTCTGTCAGTTACTGTTTAGTTATCTAGTCTTTCTTCAGGAATGCAGGCCTCTACAATTCCCATCTCTTTGTGTTCTCTGACATGTTTGCTGTAAAGTCTGTGTGGTGCATCTGTCTATTCCATCATCTTGCCAGAAATTCCCACATGAGGTCATGTCATATTGATCTCACAATGCCCTGACCATTTCACGGTCATAGAAACATAACTGATCTGCCCAGAATTACACAGTCTGAAAGGGGATGGGCCAGGTTGCAGTGGCTGGTCCTCAAGTTCTCGAGTCCTTTTCCTCAAGGTTGTCACAAATCAAAAATACCCAAAAAGCCACTGCCATGAGTCCACTCCAATTCATAGCAATCCTATATAAGGTTTTCAAGGCTGTGATCTTTACAGGAGCAGAAAGTCTCATATTTTTCCCACAGAGCAGCTGGTGAGTTTGAACTACCAACATTGCAACTAACATCTAATACTTACTCAACCTAGTGCCACAGTTTCCTGCAGAGCCGGAACAGGAGGATGCTTACCCTCATTCCTCCAGGGGCACCTGTGCAAGAAACCAGCAGTGCTTTCAGCCTTGATCTCAGGAGAGGGGCCAAAACTGAGGCCTACTGCTGGGTCAGAGTTCTTCACCTCCCTGATACAGTGATAGTTGAATCCTACCATGATTCAACCTCTGGGGAAGCTTGCATGAAAAGTGTTTCAATCAACTGAAAGCTCACATTGCTGAGACATTGTGGGACTTACACAGTGGAGCAATTGTCTAGCATCGGTTTGTATTGAATGTATATGAAGGACAGAATTTCTCTAGGAGCTGCTTTTGTTGTAACTGGGTAGGGAGGTTGTATCTGTATCTCTATGTGAGTGTTTGTATATAGAAAAGGTAACTGTATGGATTGGATTGTAGGGTGTCCTCAAAAGATTATGTTGAAATCCTAACTTCTGTACCTGTGAATATAACCTTATTTAGAGAAATGCGTTCTTTGTCTGAAGATATTATCAAGAAAATCACATTGAAGATAGGGTGTCCTATCTTTTGCATAAATGGGTCTCCACTCCTCTTTCACATCGCTATCATTATTTGTCTTGGATCTTTTGATACCTGATGCTTGATCCCATCACCACCTCATGATCACACAGGCAGGTGTGCTTCTTCCATGTGGGCTTATTTGCTTCCTTGCCAGATGGCTGCTTGATTAATTTCAAGCCTTTAAGACCCTAAACACTACATATTTTCATAACTGGGCACCATCTACTTTCTTCACCACATTTACTTATGCAGCCATTTTGTCTTCAGCAATTGTGTAGGGAAGGTGAGTATCAAAGAGTGCCAGGTTATTAGAACAAAGTGTTCTTGTGCTAAGGGAGTCCTTGAGTAGAGGCCCAAAGTCCATCTGCTATCCTAATACTTAACATAAATATACGTACATTGGCCTCTATCCCTTTCATTATAAATTAATATATTTTAGATGCCATTGTAAATGGAATTGTTTTCTTACTTTCCTTTTCAGAATTTTCATTGCTGCTGCATTGAAAACTGTATTAGATTGTGTTATCTAGAGAAACAAAATCAGTGGTGCTTATATGTAGATAGAAAGAAAATTATATCAAGAAATGGCTCACACAATTGTAAAAGTGGCTAAATTCTATCCAGTACAAGACCATGGCTACAATGGTAATCTGGAGGCTTCCCCTGACTCATGTGGCTGCAGGGACTGACAAACCAGGAAAGAGGAAGATGAAGAAGGAAGATCACAGGCTGGTGGATGCAAAGTTGAGTGAAACCAAGATTGGCAGTCCACTGATGACGCCTGGTATTGGCAGGCAATATAGCAGGAGGTTGGCAAATCAAATATAGGATCCAGACCCAGCAGAAGCGGAATGCTGTCCCACAGAGTCTGCTTAAAAAGAAAACCACATGCACAAAAAATCTTTCTTCCACTTGCATCAATTAGGCTGTAACCTAACCCCAAGGGAGCCACACTACACTACACCTGCTAGCTACTCACAGAGTTGGTTATGTTATATTAGATCCCCATCATGGAGATGGTTATGTTGTGTTAGATCACATCACAGGGAATTGTTGGCAAACAACTGATAATCCTGCCCCAGCCAAGTTGGCATAAAGCATAACTTTCATACAACCCTTATCATCTACAAATACATATTGATCTTATACTCCACAAATCTGTTGAATTCACTTATTAGCTTTAATCACTTTGCAATTTTCTATGTATAGGATCAGGCCAATCTATGAATAAAGATGGTTTTATTTATTTCTTCCAAATTTGCTTTTTTGTTCCTTTGGCTAGTTGCTAAGGCTAAAACTTCCAGTACAGTATTGGCTAGCAGTTGTAAGAATGAATATCCTTGCCTCCTTAATGATCTTGAGGAAAAGTTCACAAACTTTCTCCATTGAAGTTGGTGTGAGCAGTGGATTATTGATGTGTCCTTTATCATATTGAGGAATTTTCATTCTATTTCTAGTTCCTGAGTGATTTTTATCATGACAGGGTGTTTGATTGTGTTGAATGCCTTTTTTGCATTAATTGAAATGATCATGCATTTCTTTTTCTTTATTCTATTAAAGTGATGTGTTACATTGATTTACTTTCTAAGGTTGAACTACCCTTGCATTACTGGAATAAATTCCACTTGCTTATGATTGATAAGCTCTTTAATATGGTTTTAGGATTCTTTTTGCTAGGATTTTGATAAGGATTTTTATATATTTACATGGGATATTGAATGGTAATTTTTCTTTCTAGCGTTCGAATCACAGTAATGGTTGCCTTATAGGATGAATTAGGGTGTGTTCTCTCCTCTTCCATTTTTCGGGGTGAATTTCAGAAAGGTTGGCCTGATTTCTTAAATAATTTAGCACATTTATCCAGTGAAGATATGTGGTCATGGGCCCCCATTTTATTGGGGGCTCATACAACTCTTATCATTTCGCAATCCATACATGCATCCATTGTGTGTCAAGCACATTTGTACAATTGTTGCCCTCATTATTCTCAAAACATTTTCTTTCTACTTGAGCCCTTGGTATCAGCTCCTCATTTTACGCCTCCCTCCATGCTCCCCCCATCCTCCAGGACCGTTTTTTATTGGATTTTTTTTAACTGATGGAAACTTTTCACTTGCTATGAGTCTTCTGAGATTTCCTATTTCTTCTTTAAACAATTTATGTAACTCATGGTTTCTTCAAATTTATCCATTTCATCTAAGTTATCTGATTTGTTGGCACACAATTATTCATAGTGGTCTCATGTGGTTCTTTGGTTTCGCTAGCATCGCTTAAAACGCCCACACTTTTCATTTCCAATTTTATTAGTATCGTCTCTCTTTTTTCATATGTCTAGCTAAGTCTGTCATTTCGTTTGTCTTTCGAAAAATGACTTCAGGTTTTGTTTGTTCTGGTCTTTCTCTATTGGCTAGTGTGTACATTTCTGCTCTGGTCTTTATTTCCTTCCTCGCTAGCTTTGGGCTTGGTTTGCTCTTCTTTGTCTGCTTCCTTGGGTTATCAGATTATGTTTCTGATTTGAGATTCTTCCTTTCTCGGTGGTAGGCTTTTGCTGCTTTAAATTTCTCCCTGGTCACTGCCTTCATTAAGTCACATAAATGTTAATAGGTTTGTTCTCTCATTTTCCTTCAAGTATTTTCTGATTCCTCTGTTTATCCCTTGACTCAGTCTGTTTAACAGTATACTGTTTAACTTCTAGGTATTTTATTGATTTTCCAGATGTCTTTTATTGTCTTCTAGTTGTGTTCCATTTTGGTCAGAGAAGATGACTGGTGCTATTTCGATGTTTACATTTATCAAGACTCACGCTGAGACAGTCTGTCATGGAGAATGCTCCGTGTAGAGTGCACAAGCATGCGGACTGGGCTTTTGTGAACTGGAGTGTTTTATGTTTGGCTACTAGGGGTCCAGCTCATGCAGACACAGGTTTGTTCCAAAAAGGGAAAGGGTGTTTAAACATGTCTCTGCAATCAGAGGACGGCTGCAGACACGTTCTCTCAATAATCTATGTGTCTTAGTCACATTAGGGTACCTTCCAAAGGAGATACGTAAAGACAACTTCAAGCTCAGGGCTAATAACACATTTTTAACATAACTCAAGTGGACATCTTCCCAAATCATGGAACTTTTCACCAAGTTTATGGGAATGCTGCCTCACATAAAAAGACAGTTTTAGATGGGTTGAGCCTTTTAAAGGTCAGAGAGACCTCAAAAATGAGCCAAGAGAGAAAACTCGTAACCTTGACAAATGAAGAAACTACGGCTGAATTCCAGACACTGGTGGAAGAAAACCGTAGAGCAACCATTGATGTGAGAGCGACTGCAGTTGACACTCCACGATTCAGCATTTTCAATTTTAAGCGAATGTCTTGGTCACAGTGAGCCTTTGCCTCTATGGGTGCCAAGTGTTGCTGATCTTTACACAAGTCTTTTAAGCAAGAACAAAGCTCATGAAGATGACTTATGGAACAGACTGTAACCAGGAAAGAGCCTTGATCTATTAATATGGCTCGAGGAACAAAGTGCAATTGAAACAGTGACTTCCAAGGAGATTTGCAGATCTGCTGATTAAATTCAAGGCAGAGAGATCCGTTCAGGTGGTTATGGTGACTGTTTGGGGGACTTCAAAGGCGGTAATCTTCATAGAGTTCCTCAATAGTCACAGGACAATCACAGGAGCTCATTAGGAAGTTTTCAGAGAATGGTAAACCTGCATAGGTGAGAAAAAGGCCACTAACGTTTCACCCAGGGATTTTTCATCATGACAACACACTTGCTCATTCTTTGAGGGTAGAAAGGGCTGTCCTATGAGAATTCGGTGGAGAAACCTCATCATATTCATCCTAAAGCCCTAATCCTGCTCTCTTCAGACTTCTTTTTGCTTTTAAAATGCAAAGAACATTGAAAAGAACATCATTTGAGTCCCCCAAAGAAGTCAAAGGTGCCATTTTCACATGGCATAAACTCAAGAGTATAGAGTTCTTCAGGAAAGGTTAGAGAGCTAACAACACCTCCTTGATGAGCCTATAGACCTAGATGGAGGATATGCCAAGAAATACTAGCTTGATATTTTGATAGTTTTGTTTAATAAAGGTTTCTATAGATTTTTAGGCATACTAATGACTTACCCTCACATGTCTGTTAGGTCTATAGTTTTTAACAATTTTCAAATATATTACTGCTCTGTTGATCTTTGTTCAAATGTTCTATCCATTATTGACAGTGGTGCACTGAAAGTGGATTTTGCTTTAAGATGAAGCAAGCATGATGTATTGCATAACAAAGACCCTCCTTCTCTATTTCCTTCTTTCAAAAATCTATCCTAGATCGCTGGTCCCGCAGCCCTCAACTTCCCTTCCTATGCACTCTAGCAAGAGCTCCTGGACCCTGCTTCCTGCAGCAGAGCTCCTCCTTGATACCTATGGCCCTCTCAAAAGTGTAGTCTGGTCTCATGCCCGGTATTTTCTCTCATGTATTGGAGACCTGGAGTTTTATGGATGTCCCTGGGTGACACAAACCATTAACTAACTCAGCCACTAACCAAAAGGTTGGGGGTTTAAGTTCATCTACAGGCACCTGGAATGAAGTGTCTGGCAATCTACTTTTGAAATATCAATCACTGAGAACCATAAGGGGCACAATTCTCCTCTGAAACACATGCAGTCACTGTGAGTTGGAATCAATTCAGCAGCAACTGATTTGGTTTGTGTGGGATGTTCTACAAAGTAGCTACTGTGTTGTCTTGTGAGGTAGTTAGTTTATTGTGCTAATCTGGCCGATAAACACATGTGGGGTTAATTGAAGGGTGAAGGGATAAATGGCTCAGTGAGCCTCCCATTTCTAGTTCTCGGGTCTCTTGCTTTGTGATGGTTGGACCAGGGTTCAGCTGCCTTAGCAAGTTCCCTGCTTCAGCTGGTCAGGCTCACTTCCTGCAAGACATCCCCAAGGAGAAGCTGCATGGACTTACCCAGATGCAGCCCTGGGTGTTGGAGCAGCCATGTGGAGACCCCTGCCAGCGCTGAGATGCTTACACGTTCACTGACTCGGCTTTCCTCCTGCAGTCGGTGTCATTGCGTGTGTTTTGTGAGAAGGAGGAGGACTTTGAAGATTGGTGTCGGACATTTGGGTTAATGTTGGACTTGTGGGCTTGGGCATCACTGGGTTGGGATATTTTCCTGATGTGCACTTAACCTTTATATAAAACTCTGTCTTATACATGAGTTTCTCTAAAGTACCCAGACTAATACATCTTGCTTAATTATCTCTATTTTACTTCTGTGGGTTCTAATGTCTATTGCAAAGGCTACACGGAAGTCACAGACAAAATTCATGATTAAAGAGTTTTGGAGTTTTTTAAAATCATTTTATTGGGGGCTCGTACAATTCTTATCACAATCCATACATACATCCATTGTGTCAAGCACATGTGTACATTTGTTGATTGAAGAGTTTTTTAAAGAAGCTAACAAGTTGTAATACTGTGAGAAATGCTCAGGATAACTGCTTAACAGGACACATTACAAAGGTCTTACAGGTCTGCTAATAAACAACCAAGAGGGCACACCACTCAGCTGGAAGCCTCAACCCAAAGCGTTCAGCTCAAGCTCCATGGGTTAGCAAGCCCAGTTCCCTGATCTAAGAGCCCAGAGGCACCCAACTCCAGTAAGCCTCAACCAGAAGGCAGTTAGCTCCACTTAGGTTGGTCAGCAAACCCAGCTTCCCCGTTAAGTACCCAGAGGCACCCCACTCTGCAAGCCAGACTCCTGCACAAAGGCATTCAGCTGTATTTGCTCCATGAGGGGGGAAATTCACCACTCTGTTCCATGCTCAAGTTCCTGGTTCCGCTGCTGCTCCTTTAACATTATAGTTATCTCCTGGATCAAGGTGGTTCACTGCACAGGAATCTGGTCCCCAGAGGATGCACTCCCCTCCAGGCCCTTGCTGATAAGGAGATTCTCCCTCCTGCTTCTCAGAGGGCTCATTGTATAGACAGCAGGGTAACATTCCAGAAAATTTTGTTCACAATTACTCATAGGTGAATCCTATCAGTATCTTATCCCACCTTCTTACCAGACTCATGCAGGGAAAGGTCATTTGGCATTGTGGTAGTTAAACACATGTCAACTTGATAAAAAAGAATGAAGGGATCTAACCTGTCAATCAGGTCACAGCCTAGTGATTCCTCTTTGTAGGCGTGGCCTTCTCATGGGGATTCTGGAACTTCATCTCTTCCTCCCTGGAGGCGGGACACACTCTCTCTGCTAGACCTTCCTGTTGAAATGCCACATGGAGCCATACTGAATGCAGTCAAAGCCCTGGAGATGCATCCACCGGGACTGGATCCACGGGACTTTCGACCCACTCGGCATCATTGCATGTGCTGCGTGAATCAAAGAGGAATTTATGAGCTAGTATCAGACATAAGGGCTAATATCAGGCCTATTGTGGACTTGATCTGGACTGGATTTTTTCTTTATGGACAATTTCTCTTTGATATAAAGCTCTCTCTTACACACGAGTGTCTCTGGATTTGTTTCTCTAGTCTAACCTGGCCTAACACAGTAGGAGTTAGAGACTTTGTATAGGAGCGTGACCTTAAATAATTCACTGGCCCTGCAGCCACTGCAATAACCATATATTACTATCAGAAGTGCTATCGTTAAATTTAAATTATATCAGAAAAAAAGGCTATTGAAATCCAAGAATCTTGTAGCTGGAAACACCTATTGGTTTTGAGGAAAATAGATATTGGTTAGAAAGCAGAGGACACTCAGAAGGGCTTCAACCATGCGGTATCAAAACAAGTTAACACCTTAAAAATTGACTAGGTGGGAGGAAAACTCAAGCCTGGTTCCTCAAAGCCTAATCAATGATTCTCCTGAGGAACAAGTGAAAACCAGGGGGCAGAACCATGTGAGGTTTTCTGTAGGGACCCAGCCCAGTGGCTGGTGGGGTGATAGGGACACTAATGCACACGGCTCAGCTCATGTGGTCAGTCATCAATGCCCAGATCATCTGCTGCTACGTAGTGAGCAGTGGGCCAGGCCCCGTGGAAAAAGGCTGAGGTACCCAAGAGCTGGATTCCAGAATCAAGAGGCAAGAGTCAAAGAGCCAAATGCAGCCCAGGAGACACCACCCACATCGGCAGGAAAACAAGGTACCAGAGCGCAACTGGAGATGCCGCCACTGGCTGAGGTTAACAAGGAAGATGTCGTGACAGAGATGGAATTTGAGCTGGCGGTTCAATAACAGAAATCAGAAAAGATCTTCCAGGCGGTGTATACCAGTACAAGTAAAGATTGCAGGCAGAAAAGCAGAAGATTAACTTCAGAAAGAGGATGCATCCCATCTGCTGGGAAGCACAGAATTAATATGTGGAGTAGGGAGTGGAGCAATGGGCTGGAATCTCAAGAAGTTTTGAACATCAGCAGCCAGTTATTGAGCTTCGGTCTCTCAGCTCCAAACACACGTTTCTATTTTGGGTTTGGGGATGCTGGAACGTGGGCCTGTTGTATATTGTTGCTTGGTTTTGCTCTGACTTGTTTTTGTGCATGTTATTATCTCCGCCGGTCTGTCTAAATAAGATAGGCTGAATGAACAATCTGGAGGGGAAAACAACAGGACCGACAGTTCCGGGGGGACATGGGAGAGGGGGAGGTAGGGAGAAAGGAAGTGGTGTTAACAAACCCAGGGACAAGGGAACAACAAGTGATCCAAATTGGTGGTGAGGTGGGTGTGGGAGGCCTGGTAGGGCATGATCAAGGGGAATGTAACAAAGAGGAATTGCTGAAACCCTGGTGGGGACTGAGCATGATAGTGGCACAGGAGGAAAATCAAGGGAAATAGAGGAAAGAGCTGGGAGGCAAAGGGCATGTATAGAGGTCTAGATAAAGACATGTACGTATGCAAATATATTTATATGAGGATGGGGAAATAGATCTATGTGCCTATATTTATAGGTTTAGTAT
>NW_022111372.1:29834710-29839996 GCF_000313985.2 Echinops telfairi | reverse complement strand
GTGGAGAGGAAATGTTTTGAGAACGATGGGGGCAGTCAATGTACAAATGCGCTTTACACAATTGATGTATGTATGGATTGTGATAAGAGTTGTATGAGCCCCTAATAAAATTTTTAAAAATAAAATAAAATAAAACTGCAGGGAATTGCAAGCCATTGGAAGTGTCTGAAAAAGAGTAAAAGGAAAGTATCAAAAAGATTTTAATAAAATGTACACTTCTTGGTGAAATAATTAGTGTCTGATAAGCTCATTGAACAACACAAAGCACAAGGAAGCCTGGGATTCCTGATAGAAGGAACACAGGTAAGTTTGCTGAGCCCTCGTTTCCTTCCTGGAGTCCTTAGCTAGCTAAGATGTAAGAGCTGAGGGTCTGCACCGAAAGTATGGCCTTTCCCTCAAGCTGAGGAGACACAGATGAGCTCCAGGAGGCTTAGGCATCTGGAAGCTTCAGGACAGACCACTGAGGAAGAAACTAACTCACACACCATTCCATGCCATCCCATGCCAACTCTTACTTCATCGGGTTCTCAGTGGCTGTGCACCTTTTGGATGTAGATTGCCGGGCTTTTCTTCTAAAGTACCTGGGAATGAACTCGAATTCTCAGCCTTTTCATTATTAGTTGATCATATTAAGCATTTGCACCACCCAAGGACTTCACATAGCCATTGGAATGGTAGGTTTTAAAAGTTTGACAGTACATGGGGAGAGAGGGATTAGACCAATCCATTCTTGCCATATAATATTGTCCTATGGTCACCACGAAATCAAGAGGTAATTCTACAAGGATGCTTAGGGAACCTTAAAGGAAATTCAAGTCCAGAGGCGGTGGGGTATGGGGCGGGTTCTGTCTCAGAGAAGGTGATCTCACTTCTTTTGGTGAGGAAACCAGGTGGGGCAACCTGTCATTCTGGAAAATCCTTAACATTATTTACATAGTCTCCCAAGAGGAGAATGTACCCAACATGATGCTCTGAATTGGGCACTTCTAACCTAGTGTCTTTCCAGCTCTTGGTGACCAAGGCCGAGTGCTCTATACAGCTGGGAATTTAGACCCTGTCTTTTTTTGTTGTTGTTAAATTGGGGGCTCCTATAACACACCATACATCAATTGTATCAGGCATATTTGTACATGTTATGTTCTAAACACTTACTTTCTATTGAGCCCTCGGCATCAGCTCCTCTTCCCCCCTCCCCACCCTTGTGACCCCTTGATAAATTATAAATCATTATTATTTTCATATCTTACACCAACCGCTGTCTCTCTTCCCCCATGGTTTCTGTTGTTCATCCCCTTGGGGTGGGCGTGTTTATGTTTCGATCATTTTGATTGGTTCCCACTTCCTCCCCTTCCCTCCACCACCTTCCCCCTACCCTCCTGGTACCTACTCCCATTCCTGTTCCTGGATTCTGTGCACATGCTCCAGTCTAGCCCACAGTGAAAGGCGGACTGGGGTCATGATAATGGAGGGTGAGGAAGCCTCAAGGGAAAGGAGGAATATTGTGTGTTTCATTGGTGCTATGCTGCCACCTGGTTGACTCATAACTTCCTTGTGACCCTTCTGTGAGGGGATGTCCCATTGTCTACAGCTGTCTTTTGGGTCTCTGCTCTAACCTCCCTCATTCTCAACCATATGGTTTTTGTTTGCTTGTTCATGGTCTTTTGATGCCTGTTACCCGATCCCATCAATACCTCATGATCTCACAGGCTGGTGTAGTTTTTCCATGTGGGCTTGTTGCTTCTCTGCTAGATGACCCCTTGTTTAACTTAAAGCCTTTAAGACCCCAGACACTGTATCATCTCTTGATTGCTGGGCACCATCCACTTTCGTAACCACATTTGCTTATACACCCATTTTGTCTTCAGTGATTGTGCTCGGAGGGTGAGCATCACAGAATGTCAATTTGTTATTCTTGCATGAGGGAGGGCATGATTAGAGGCCTGAAGTCTGTCCACTACTTCAGTGTATTGTCATATAAATATATGTACAAAGGCCAATACCTCTATTTTTATGAATTAATGTATTTACATATGTACACACCTATGCTTATACCTCTACCCATAGCTTTGCTTCCTAGATTGTTCCTCTGTTTCCTTCTACCTTCCTCCTGGCCCACCAAGGACCCTATCTTTTCAAGGTAGACACCCGAAGGATCTGATTTGGAAACCCCACTAAGTGAACTGGAATTTACCTTAAACACACTTGTAGCAGATAAAAGGAACTGAACTCTGACCTTGGGTTTCAGGCTGAAAAGCCCAAACTGCTACTTTGGATTTAAGGCTGAAAAGCAGATGAATCCTATCCCAAGGTTATACTTTTGGAAGTCATTGGACTTTGCTATAAATCTCTTGCTTTATGAAAGAGCCCCAGTAAAAGTGTTTTAAAGAAAAAATAAATCTCTTGCTTTGAGGGTGCCCAAAGAATGGCAACTCATGAATACCATATTTTTTATATTTTCATACTCTTGTTGCCTTTTTATGACATATCTTAATCTTGCAGGCATAGTTCTGTCTTTGTGAATGAGTGTTATTGAAAGTTTTGCCTCATCTCCAACGCTCATTGTTACATAGAGTGCCCAGTCACTTAAAACTTTAATCTGCACAAGTCAAAAAGTTGTTATATATACTTCCCTTTTCTAAACAGTATTTTAAATTCTATATCATTAACTAAATTAATAATATTGTTAAGGGAATCACCCTATGCCCCAAGATGTTTTATAATGTTCCCCAATAAAATGAGAAGGATGTCTCTAAAGTGAACCAGACAAAAATCTCAAAATTCAGTGCCATCTAGTCAATGCTGACTTATAATGACTGTAGAGTACAGGGTAGAAGTAACCCCAGTGTGTTTCAAAGAAAAATGAACCATGGGCATATATAAACCATAGATATATGGATTTTGAGCTTGCACTTAATCATAGTCTTAATCTAAGAAAAATTAGTTCTTATGAGATAGCCCTACTCACTATTTATCCTCATGAAAAGATCACTGATTTTAAACTATGCAGTATCTCCCTGTTTTGTGTGAACAACTACTTGGTCTATGTACAAATTCTAAATGACAACAACGTAGTGTTTTGGAATCCCCATTCTTCTCATGTTACCCATAATTTGTAGGATCCACACAGCCTTTGAATTGTCAACAGAGCATGGGAAAACATCCTTCTGGTCTTCTCTGCTTTCAGGTAAGAACCATTTAGTATCAGCAGTGATATGCTCTGTACCATATCCTCCTCTAAATCAGTTTGAATTTCTTGCAGTTCCCTCGCAATGTACTGCTGCGATTATTTTTAAATTATGATCAGCAACACTTTACTTACGTGTGATATTAATAAGACTGTTAAATAATTTCCACATTCTGATGGATCACCTTCCTTTGGAATGAGCACAAATATGGATCTCTTCCAATTGACTGACCAGGGAACTGTTTTCCAAATTTCTTGGCATAAGTCACGAGCACCATCCCATGTTAAATCTGTCTGTTGAATGCCTCAATTGGTATTCCATCAGTTCTGAAGCCTTGTTTTTTGCCATTGCCTTCAGTATAGCTTAGACTGCTTCCCTCAATACAATCAATTTTTGAACATATTCTTCAAATGGTGAATGTTGATCCATGATTTTTGATACAGTGACTCTTGTATTTCTTCCACCTTCTTTTGGAGTTTTCTGTCGTTCATTATTTTATCCATAGAATCCTTCAATATTGCAATGCAAGTTGAATTTTTTTCTTTAGATCTTTCAGTTGGAGAAATATTGAGTGTGTTCTCCCTTTTGTTTTCTAACTTCTGCTCTTTGTACATTTCATTATAACATTCTATTTTGTCATTTCAAATTATCCTTTGAATTCTTCAGCTCAACTCTTACTTCATCATTTATTCCTTTCACTTTAGCTAGTCTACATTCAAGAGCAAGCTACAAAGTCTCTTCAAATGTCCATTTTCATCCTTTTTTCTTTGCTGTCTTTTTAATATCCTTTTGCCTTCCTCATGTATGATGTGTCATTCCATAAGTCACCTTTAGTAAAATTAGTGGTCAATGTGTCAAATCTGTTTTTGAGATCATCTCAAAAAGAGGGATCTACTCAAGGTGTAGTTTGGTTCTCATAGATTTAATTTTTTTCAGCTTCAACTTGAACTTGCATACAAGCACTTGATGGTCTGCTGTAGTCAGCCTTATTCTAACCAATGATATTGAACTTCTCCATCATCTCTTTCCACAGATGTAGGTGACTGAATCTCTGTGCATTGCACATAAGTTTGTAGTCACCATTTGTTATTAAGCAAGGGTATCTGTAATGAATAATTTATGGTTCTTACACAAGTCTATCATTTGATCTCTGACATTATTTCTAACACCAAGACCATATTTTTCAACTAATAATCATGGTTTCCAACTTTTACATTCCTATCATGAATAATTATCAATGCATCTTGATTGCACATTTGACCAATTTTAAATTACAGACGTTGATAAATATCTCCCATTTCTTTATCTTCAGCATTAGTGGTGGGTATTAATTTTTTTCCTGTAGATGTGTGCGCATTATCTGATGATGAACATAATGCCATAATTGGTCTAAAATAATGGAACCACTTGGGGGGGGGGGTGTAAATCTGTACTTACTATAAGACACAGAATCTCCATTTCTAGGTATTTATGGGAGGAAAATGAAAGCAAATACCCTCTCCTCCCCCCCCAAAAAAGATTTCTCTTCACATGTTCATAGCAGCTTAGGCAAATACTGGGAACAGCTCAAATTGCATTGTAGTGTATTTATGCAATGGAATACTAACAGCAATGCTTTTAAATATTTCTAATGCAATCATGAACTTCCCAAAAATTATGCTGACTGGCATGTCTGATCAGAGCACACCGGAGCAGATGAAGGGGGAGGGAGAGAGAGTGGAGCACATCTGGCCACCAAGCCCTGAGGACGACCTTCCCACTCAGAGCAGAGAGGACCATAGGGCTGGCCCACTATGCGACACACGTCCTTCACTAACCCATAATACTATGGGGGAAAACACTGGAGACACAGTGCGGGAATTGTGCCCTATTTGACCCCACTACACTGAGGCGATCTAGCTGAGAAGCAACAAAGCTCACATGGAAGAAGCACACCAGCCTGTGTTACCATGAGGTGTCAAAGGGATCACGTATCAGGCATCAAAGAACAAAAACTCCTATCATTGTGAATGAAGGGGAGTGTGGAGTAGAAACCCAAAGCCCGTCCATAGGCAACTGGACATCTCCTTACAGAAGGGTCCCAGGGAGGAGACGAGCCAGT
>NW_022111372.1:29791534-29834510 GCF_000313985.2 Echinops telfairi | reverse complement strand
GGGAAGGGGAAGGTGTGGGAGAAAGGGGGAACCGATCACAATGATCTAAACATAACCTCCTCCCTAGGGGATGGACAACAGAAAAGTGGGTGATGGGAGACATCAGACAGTGTAAGACATGAAAAAGTAATAATAATTTATAAATTATCAAGAGTTTGGGAGGGAGGGTGGGAGAGGAAGGGGAAAAAATGAGGAGCTGATACCAGGGGCTGAAGTAGAAAGAAAATGTTTTGAGAATGATAATGGCAACAAATATACAAATGTGTTTGACACAATGGATGTATGTATGGATTGTAATATGAGTTGTATGAGCCCCCAGTAAAATGATTGAAAATATATATGCTGGGGGGGAAAAAAAAAAAAAATATATATATATATACTGACTGGGAAAAGCCAGGCACAGAAGAATGCATACTATATGAGCCCATTTATGTGAAATTACCAAATGCATGAAATTAATCCATAGTGGTAGACATCATATCAATGATTGCCTGAATATATGAGGTGCAAAAAATTTAGGGCTCACAAGGAAATTTGGAAAGGATGATGGAAAATCCTTTATCTTAGTTGGATAGTAGTTACATAAGTACATACATGTTTCAAAATGAAGCCCACTGTACACTTAAAATGGGGTAATTCATTTTAGTTTACGTAAATTATATTTCGTAAATTATATCTCAAAATTATATCTCAAAATGTTAATTACAAATATAAGTTCAAATGAAAGGAAATAATAATGTGCAGGAGAAAAATGTGTGTTTCAGTGCATGGAGGATGGATTGAAAAGATGAGAGCTTACAGGCGGGATCTAAACTTTCTCTCCTGAACAAGCCAGAACCATAGATTCACACTTGGGTTATCAGGGTGTGGAGTATAGGGAATATAAAAATAAACATGTTGGGGTGAAGATGGTCTAAATGAAGTATGGGATTCCTTGAAAAGAGAAGGGGGGGAGCTATTCAGAGGTGGAGAGATTAAAAGCAGGTCTGCAATAGGCCCAAGGACTGCAATAGGATCAGCAAAGGGTGGATTTGTGTGAATGAGTAGGAAAATCAGTTTGCTGGCCACTGCAGCAGCCCTGCATGACAATAGTCTAACAGGCAATGGCATAGCAAGAAGCAGACGCTATGGGTCAGAATCAATTCGATGGCTGTGAGTTTGGTTGGTAACCTACTTAAAGTATGAAAGAGCAAAGATGCCAACTTTGAGGACTAAGGTGTACTTGACCCAAGCAATGGCATTTTCAGTCACCTTATGTAGATGTGAAAGCTGGACAACGAATAAAGAAGATCAGTGAAGAACTGATGCACTGGAATTATGGTGCTGAATGTTGAGATTACTATGGAATAGCAGAAGAAACAAAAAAATCTATCTTGGAAAAGTATACCCAGAATGCTCTTTAGAAGCAAGATGGCAAGACTTCATCTCACATACTTTGGATACATTAACAGAAGGGACCCGCCCCTGGAAAAAGACCTCAGGTTGGAAGTCCCTCAGAGCGATGAAGTGACACAGTGGCTGCAACAATGGGCTCAAACATAACAAAGGATAGACCAGGCGTTTCAGGGAAGACGGGGTCAACTAGGAAATGCTGAGCTCAGGTGCCCACAAGATAACCAGGCAATGCCGAGCAGCGGCTTGGAATGTAAAAGCCAAGTATAAGAAGTTAGCACATCCAATATATCGGCAACCCCATGCATGGAAGGGCATTGCTGGGCCTTTCTCCCAACGTGCCTTTGGGTGGGCTTGAACTCCAACCTTTAAGTTAGCAGCCAGGAGTGTTAACTCTTCCCTCCACTGAAGGCTCCAGCAGGTAGTTACTCTAGCAGTGGCTCTCTAGCACCGCACGGCAATAACTGGGACGTGGCAGGAGGGTTGGTGTAGGTAAGAATCTGACCTCCGCGGTCTGAGCAATCCTATTTGGAATCCCAACTGCCATATACTAGCGGTGGGACCCCACCTTTAGATCAAGCCTCAGTGAACAGAGCTCCCAGGGTCTTCTGTGGGGCTCCAGGGCCCTCTACAGACCAGGAGGGTGCAGAGAGGAAAGGTCCTAACAGGATTCGTGAGTGTCCTGAACATAGCTCGCTGTGACGCTAAGAATTCGGCTTGAGATTTGTCAGGCAAACAAACGTGAGGCACAAACCAGTCCTCCCATTTCCTAAGAGGAAGGCCTGGGAGAAGATTTCTGCAACCCCAAGTCACTACAGAGACAGGACGGCCAATAGGGTGCCCCTGAGGTTGTCCGGAGACAACCCGTTGCGTTCCCCAGAAGAGCCAAGAGCGAAATAAACCTGGAACTAGGCTTGGCTCCAGGGCAAGAGGGAGATGGCCGCCGCAAGAATCCCCCCGGGGGACAGCCCTGGTGGTGGCGAGGGCCACCTCGGGCACCGTGGCACGGGGAGAGAAAGAAGATACGACACCGCTGTGGGCTTGCTTTGCTTTCCTAGAACAACTCGGAGGTTAGGACGAGCCTGTGAACCCCCACATCTGGAAAGAAAGCTGCCCAGCTGGTGGCAGGCGTCCACGGGGCAGAAGAACCCGGCGGGGTGAGCCACCGCAGCCCCGACAGCAGGATCCGAACCTCACGTGGCCGGAGGATCCAGTCGCGGGCTGCACGACACGTCCCCGTCGTCACCGCCAGGAGCTGCGCGACACCGAAGCGCCTCAACAACGGAGCACCGCCTCCCGGGAGCGCCGGGCCAATCAGCACTGCGGGCGTGCAGTCACGTGACCGTCGCGCCCGCGGGGCCACGTGACCGCCCGCTCCCATCAGCCTCTGCTTCCGGCGAGCCGGGTCCACAGCTTCCGGACGCGCCACGCTGGTGGGATTATGGTGCAGCGCCCCACCTTTCCCCCCACGCACACGCTTTGGGGGGCCGCGCTCTCCTCCGTCCCGGCTCGTCGCGCTCCTGGAGCGGAGACAGCGGAGCGAGCAGGCCTGCGCTCCCGCGCCGGCTGCAGGCGCCGCGGCCCCGGGCGTGGAAGGGGCTGCGGCAGCCCGGGGCTCCAGCCCGCCGTCTCGCCGCCGCCGGCGCTCTGGCAGCGCCTCTGCTGCAGGGAGAGGTGGCTGGGTGAATGAGCATCCTAGCGGGCCGCAGAGCCTGTGGTTTCCACCATCTCTGCCCCCTGGAAAAGTTGAAGCTCAAGAGACGTTCCAACAGAACATCGGGGCTCTGCCTCCCCCGAGGAAATGCAACGCCATGGACTCATCTGGTGTGCCAGCTTCTCCCCATGGGTCACTTGGGTATCCATATAACTTCCCTCCAGGGCGGCTTCATGGGCCCATTTTAAAGACAAAGTCAGGCCTGAGAAATTTGAAAAATTTGTCCAAAGTCACAATAAGAAGCGGTGGGTACCCTTACGTGGGAGGACGCCTGTAGTCACTGGCATTCAGTACATTCGGACTCAAACCAAAACCAAACTCACTGTCATCGAGTAAATTCCGGCTCACTATGGAATAGAAAAGACTCCCGAGGCTGTTAACTTCACCAAAGCAGAAAGCCTCATCCTCTACTGTGGAGTGGCTGGTGGCTTCAAACTGCTGACCTTGTGGCTCCAGCTCAATGTGTAACCCACATGGCCAGTGCTCACAGCGACCCTATACAGGGTTTCCAATGCTGTCAAGATGTACAGAAGCCTCATCATTCTCCCAAAAAGTAGTTGGTGGTTTTGAACTGCTCACCTTGTGTTTGTTTACGCAACACTTAACCCACCACGAGGGCTTCCTAAGGAGATATTTCAATTTTTCCAATTTTTATTCATGACAGATGAAGGACATTTGTCTGAAGCCCAAAATGAAACAAAAAGATACCTTAATAAAGCCAAACTATTCTACATACTTCAACCATCTAATGCGAGTCAAAAGTCTCTCCTACCTTTTAAAACACTCCCTAGAATATCCTGAAATCCCTAAGATTATTCTCTTAAGATTAAGGACCATTCTCTTAAGATTAAGGACCATGATCCATTAATCAATGAAATGAACTCTACCTCTATGAACCCCTGGTGGCTTAGTATTCACAGGTTGGGCTGTTAATTGAAAGGTCTGCAGTTCAAAACTACCAGCCCCTTCTAGGGAAAAAGATAAGGTTTTCTATTGGAGTGAAGAGTTACAGTCTCAGAAAGCCCTGCCCTGTAGTGTCACTGTGAATCAGAATCAAGTAAATGACAATGAGTACATCTTTGATGAAGAGTGGAGGAGCTCTGAGTGCCTGGGGCGACAGTAGAGAGGGCCCAAACAAAGGGGAGAAAGGGTCCTTTCAGGAGATAACATAGGCACAATTTAAGCGAGCTCATTGATCCAGTCCACTCAAATCACTAAGGGGCTGACAAAACCTGGTCTGTTTAGAAATGGACTCAAACAATTTTTTTAATAAATTAAAAAGTTTTTTTAAAGTAATGTGATCCTCTGGCCCTTGTGTTTTGTTATGGACACAGCCACACGTGGACATTGTTCACCTGGATTTGGGCAAAGAATCTCATTCCTAACTCTAGTGGCAAAATTCCCTCTGCCCAGCCATCTCATCAGAGTGAAGACTTCAAATCGTGGCTTCTTTCAGGATTCACCAGAACCATTTGTTTTCCAGTCCAGGAAGCAAAACAAAGCCACCATCAGAAAAAAAATTCACCTTTAAGCTAGATAGCAGTTTAGGGTAAACTAAATTTACAATGTCAAGAATATTGCCCTTGAGAACTAAGTTTTTCTCTTTTTTTGTTCTTGTTTGTTTTGTTTTCAGTGATCTCTAGGAGACCAAAGGACACCAACTACTCTAATGCATAGATAAGAAGTTTGAGGGACAGTAACTCCCATCGAGTCAATTCTGACTCACAGTGACCCTATAGGAAAGGTCACCCTCTCCTTGGGTTTCTGAGATTGTAACTTTTTTTTTTTTTATCGTAACTTTTTACATGAGTAGAAAGCTCTGTCTCTCTCCCACTCAAGGACAGTAAATCTAACTTGACAGAAGTGAAGCCAATAAAACAGACATAATGGGAATGTTGACACAATGTGAAAAATGTAATCAATGTCACTGAACATTATGTATCAAACAAAATTCTTTGAGTAGGAATGTGTTTTGCTGTGTAAACCTTTTCCACAAAAATACAAATAAAATGTTTTAAAAAGAAAGCAAGAGTGAGCAATTAAAGGGAAAAGTAAGAAAACAAGTCAATAAATCAAATGCCTATGGCTCCATTATGATGAGCATGGGGGGTTCTATTCTATTTGGACATGTTTTTGACTCCTCTAACTCTTCATCTGCTCAGGGTCCTGATGATGTCAAAGAAAACCCCCGCTTGGGAGGGTGGGTGCTGGACACCGGCCACTGGTCATTTTTCATTGGAATGAATTTTAACTTTTCCTCCTCACCTTTCAAGGGGGCGGGGGGAAGAGGCACATATTCAGAAAGTAAGCTCTCTTCCATAGCCTTTGAGAAATGTTATCACCTGAGCATCGGTCAACAGACTGCAGCTCATGATCCATGGGCAGCTCTTCCAGAATGTATGTGTGGCTCTGACGTAAAAAGTGAAAACATTTGAAGGACATTATTTAGACAATAGTGATTTCATTAGTTTATAAAAATATACTTATGGCTCTCAAATAATTTTTAAATTGTGAGAGCAACAAGATTGACTCTTCTATCTCAAAAGTTAGCCAACCCCGGGTCTAGAGAAGTAAACCAGTGACACTCATCTATGTACAAGAAAGAACTTTATATCAAGAAGCAACTCTGAATCAATCAAAGAGTAATTGTTTATTAAGAAACAGCCCAGCGAAGATCAAGTCTATAATCCCGATATTAGCCCATATGTCTGATACCAGTCTAAAAATTCCTCTTCACTCACACAACACATGCAATGATGCTGAGTGCTGGAAGATCACAGGCCTGTGGGTGGAAAGTCATGGATTCAGTGGTGGTGGAAACATCTCGGCGCTGGTGTGGGTCCTCCAGCTCCAGGGCTCTGGTTCTATCAGCATAGCTCCATGTGGTTTATCAACAGGTATGTCAAGCAGAGAGGGAGTGGGTCTGGACTCCAGTGAGCCATTTTTCTCTTTCCTGCTTCCAAATGAGGTCACCAAACTGATTGACAGGCTAAACTCCACCCCTTCACTCGTAATACTCTCAAGTTGACAGGAGATTATATAACTACCGCAGCACCCCTGCCCAGTCCAACCCATGTCGATAGGTGTGATGCTAGTCGGGGCCCTCTGCAGACTCATGTAACTGCAGGAGGAGGGCACTGAAAGGTGAAGCAGGAAGCAGGGAGGTCACAAATCGAGGGTATAGAGTGTTCTGGATGCAAGGTGGATGGAAACCTGGCAGGGCACCAACAGCTCTCCGGGCCAGGTTAGAGACAGGTACAGAGTCCCACAAGGTACAGAGGTACAGAGTCCCACAAGCAGAAAAGCAAAGGGGTGGGGAGGTTCCCCGTTCTCTCACTCTTACACAAAAGGCCACAGCCCCAAGGAAGTGTCATCAGGATACCACTTGATTGACAGTGTAGGGTTCCACCCTACACACACAAATTCAAGCTGACATAAAATCTAACTGCCACTTCGCCAAAATTAAGCATATCGGGTAAAGGAAATTAAATCCATCTTCTGTCCACCACCATCTCCACTCCCACCAAATACTTGCTCATTGAATTAACACTGCTAAGGTGTCTGATTATAATCAACCAGTGAAGGGACAATAAATTAACCTCTTCCTAAAATTAGCGACTTTATGGGTCCCCAGTAAAGACACAGAGGAAAGAGCTGGTCAGCATCTGGGGGGTCATAGCCATCATTTCCAACTACATGGAGGCCAATGTACCTAGAACTTTCTGAAAGCCTTACGACAAGGAGAGCAACACATCTCATGCCCGAACCCCATACCTTGTATAGCTGACCCCAGCTGCTATGTCTGCCAGATCTACACTGAGCCACATCAGGGGCCCAGGCAGACGCCATCAGCACTCGGAAAGCAGCATCACTGTAAATTTGCACAGGACCTTATCATCTCTGGGGCCCCGCTGGCATAGTGGGGCGGAGTTGGGCTGCTAATTGCAAGGCCAGCAGTATAAAAACCCCAGCTGTCTGCACAAGAAACGCAGGACGTTCTACTCCCATACAGAGTTACAACCGGGGAATCTCCCAGGAGGCGGTCCTACCCTGTCCACAGCATCGCTAGGAGTCAGTGACTCGATGGCAGTGCATTTGGTTTTTTAATTTTTTTATCATCTACAAAGCATTTTTACATCATTTCCTTTAAGAAAGTCATCATCACCCCAGTTTAGCAATCAGACCAGAAGGAAGAAGAAGCAGGATTATAATTTAGTAGTGGTTTGGTTTGGTTTTCCCGCACTTGTATGTAACTTAGTAAAAGGTACCTTTTCCCTCAAGATATGCTGCTACCCTCTACCAGCAAACCGACCTGGCATGACTAAGGAGAATGGTACCCCGTGGAATTCCCAACGCACGGCATGCATGACTGTCTGTGGCAGTTTCTAATGGAAAGCAGTATATGGACAAATTTCATGATGGGGAGGACACACGCTACTGATGAGCTGGAAGCCTCCCATCCAGACTAAGCGCAAGCCATAGTCTATCTACTGTTGTGGTTTTGATGTCAAGATAAAGGTCCAGGATTCCTGTTTATGTAAAGACCAGGTTGGTTCCAGAAATCCTAAGCTTATTTCTGCAAGCATTTGACAGAAAGAAACAGTGGGGTTTGCTACCTCCAAACAGCCAAAAAGATTCAGTGAAAATCAAGCAAGTTATATACTATGTGGCGAATTCCAGTGGCTGATTAACAGGTTTGTTAAAATGAACGGAGGATTTCATTGCCTAGGACAGGGAGGCACATTCACAGTTCGCAGGAGGCAACCTTGGGCAGTAGCCTCTATGGTCTCAGCTTGCCCACATGGTGTTGCTGAATTAGAACAGCCTTACTGGTTACGTTTAAAAAGAATTTTTATTGCAAGGCAGGGGGTGGGGGGGCTGTTACATTTTAGGTGTTAGCAAACTAAATCTGAACAGACTAGGTCCCAATCTATGTTACATTTCAAGAGCTTGTTTAACAATAGGCTAACTCATTTACCGCCTCTATTAGCTATAGACAGGGAAGAGCCAGGAAGGTCTCATGGATGTCCAAGCAGCCCTGCAAGGTCCAAAGCTTCGTTTGTCATCCTCTGATGTCCTTGAAATATTCATTTCACAGGGCCCATGTGAACCCTAACTAGAGACAGCTCCTGCTGCTCCTTTAGGTTTTAATATTATAACTACTCTGAAATCTAATGCATTCGAGTTCTCTCTTGCCTAAATGAGAGCTTTTATTTAAAGATGATTTGGTCCAATAGTGTATATCATATTATAATTAGATGGTCTAAAATTATTTCTGAAGAAGAACTGACGCTTCAAGTCACGGTGTTGAGGAAAGACGCTTGAGCAGACCACAGACTGCAGAAGAATGCCCAAGTTTGTCTTGGATGAAGATAACCAGAATGCTCCTCAAGAAGCCAGGATGGAAAGTTTCCATCTTTTTGACTTTGGCTATGTCCCCAGGTGAGACCAGTGCTAGCAAAGGACACCATGGTCTGTAAAGCAGAGAGTCAGCAAAAGAGAGGGACGCCCTCATGGTTGAACACAAAAGCTGCAACTATGGGCTCACACTTAACACAATTATGAGGAGGGTTACACATCGGAGGCCGTGAAGCAACAGAGATCTTTCCAGCACCTGCTGACCAGTGTGCAGCGTGTGTGTTGCTATGATGCTCTCAGCTTGCCATCGGCTTTTCAAATAGCGGCCAGCAGGATCACCTACCATGGACCATTCTCAGTCAGCAGAGCATCCAGACTAAGACAAACTAGGAAGAAAGGCCCAGTAGAGCACTTCTAAATATTAGTCATGAAAACCCATCATTCACCACAGCACTCTGTCCAATTTACTTGCCTCGGGCCTATCATGCAGAGGGCCCCCAGAATGAAGGGGGGTTATTTAAAACCGTTGGAGGACAATGACGGCAAGGGAGAGCCTCAGGGAGGTGGACTGGCACTGCTGCCACCGTCATGAACTCAGACATGCCAGTGACGGGGTGAGTGAGGCGGACCAGGCAACCTGGTATCCTCTTGTACGTGGGTCACTGTGAGTCGGCACCAGCCCAACCACCGCCGCCATTCGTTCTTTTCACAGGAGTGGTTCTTGAGATAAGAGCAACAAGCCAAGGTGAGGATGAGGAGTGAGTACAGTTTTTATGCCCGTGATCTTCGTAACAGCCTTCTCATTAAACAAGCAAACAAAACACATCTATCAAAAACACCTTATGCAAGATGGTTAATCCACATTTCTCAAGGACTTTTAGGAAATTTGACTATTTCTGAAAGTATCCTTTGATGGATAATGGTTAATGTTTATTTCTTAAATCTATTTTTTTCTAACATAACCAAACGAAGGGGGGAAAATAAGATTAATATCATCGAAAATAATGGACAGAGATGGTAACATGAGAGGCAAGGTCTCTTAAAGGCTCGTGACAAGGTTGTTTGTATCACTATAAAAATAATAAGCTATCTTTGGGTACACAGTAAAAAGTCAGTGGAGTGGAATACTTTTTTTTTTTTTTTCATTTCACTAGCATCAGTCTTTTTCTTAGAGAACTAATTTTGTTTGAAGGGGAAAACTGTGTTGTGTTATATGGTAGATTAATATTTTCCAAAACAGGGGGTGGGGAATGAGCTGATGCCAAGGGCTCAAGTAGAAAATGTTTTGAGAATGATGATGGCAACATATGTACAAATGCACTTGACACAATGGATGGATGGATTGTGATAAGAGCTGTACAAGCCCCCAGTAAAATGTTTTTTAAAAATCTTTTTTCCAAAATTTATGACCTTAATTTTTCAAGTCCCACATGTTTTTCCGAAAGTTGCCATGCCCCTTTTAAGACATGGCATCTGTTTCCCTCTCCTCCTGAAAGTGGAAGGGCTTAGTGAGAGCTTTGGCTACCGGAACTCATCAGAAGTTACATCATTGAAGCACAGCCTATATGGAAGGCTGCAATCTTGGATGTTGCAGATTTTAGCTACATATGCCTTAGTACATATGTCTCTCTTGGTGGGAGAATTCTAGGAGAAACACAAGAATATTACAAAGGCAAATTGCAAGACAAAGATAAAGACAACTAGAAAGTCCAGGGAAGAAAACTTGCTACAAGAAAGAAAACATAATCATAGTATAAGACATGAAAATAATAATAATTTATAAATTATCAAGGGTTCGTGAGGGAGGGTGGGTGGGGTAGGGAGGGGAAAAAATGAGCAGATATTAAGGGCTCAAGTAGAAAAAAAGTTTTGAAAATGACTGGGACAAATGTAAAAATGTGCTTGACACAGTGGATGGATGGATGGATTGTGATAAGAGCTGTAGGAGCCCCCGGTTAAAATTATTTTAAAAATTAAAAAGTTTAAAATATATATTAATAACATATTGAGAGAATAGGGGAAGGGTATTAGGTAAAACTGTAAGAGCTGAATCCTCACTTCTCATAATAGAAAATCAACAGATAAGTGTATGTGTTAGGCCAGGTTGACCAGAGAAATAAATCTAGTGACACTCATATATGTGTAAGGAAGAGCTTTATATCAAGGAGTAATTCTATATCCAGAAAATATCCCAGCCCAGTTCAACTATAGTCCATAAATCCAATACTAGTCTATAAGTCCCTCTTCAGACTCATGTAGCCACATGCAATGACGGGGAATGAAGGAACATCACAGGTTGATACGTGCCAAGTCGTGTGGATTCAATGGTGGTGGAAACATAGCAGGGCTCCAGCAGAAAGATGAAGGCAGAGAGAGAGAGAGAGAGAGGCAGGCCTCCAGAGAGCCCTCTATCTCGGTTGCACCTCCAAATGTGGTCATCAGGCTGTGATCTGATTGACAGGCTGAGCTCTAGCCCTACACTTTTCTATGTCTTCCAATTGACATGAAGTTATGTAACTAGCAGTGTATCAGGAACAACAAGGTAAACACATATGGCAGAATGCCCTTCAAAGCTGTCTGTGCCCATTCCTGGAATCTGTGATTATGCTAACTTATGTGACAATGTTTTGCTGCTGTTGACAGGTTAACGCTCTTGCTACTGGGTCTGTCTAGATGGTCCCAGTGTAATAGCAAGGGTCTTTATATGCATGAGACAGGAGAGGCAGTATCTGAGAAGATGTTGTGAAGACAACACAGAGGTGGGAGTGAGACAACTGCCGACTTTGAAGATGGAAGAAGTGGCCGCACACCAAGGAATGCCAGTGACTTTGAGAAGCTGGAAATATAAAGAAGTAGATTCCCTCACTCCCCCCACCCCTACCCCCACCCCACGCTCTGGTGACTCCAGAAAGGAATGCAATCCTCCTTCCAAAATCTTGATTTTACCAAAAACATCTCACTGCCATCACGTGACTTCTGACACTCAGAGACCCTACAGGGCAGAGGGGAACTGCCGTTGCCAGTTTCCAAGACTGTCCACCTTGGCAGGAGAAGAAAGCCTTCTCTTTCTCCTGCGGAGAAGCTGGTGCAGTCAAACTATTGACCTTGTGCTTGTCAACGCAACTCATACTCTACTACAGCCCCGGAGCTCCAGTGAGACCCATTTCAGGCTTCTGACCTTCAGAGCTATGGTGTTGGTGTAGTTGTTGGTGCCACTGAGTAAATTCAACTCGTAGTCACCCTGTGTGTAACATAAGGACGCACTGCCTGGGCCTGAGCCAGCCTCACTCTGTCAGAGTTCTAGCTGTTTGAGCCCATTGCTGCAGCCATCTCCTGGAAGGCATTTTCTTTTTTGCCGACTCAACACTTTACCAAACACAAGATGAAGTCTCGCCATCCCCACTTCCTCGGAGCTTCTGGCTGGACTTCTTTCAACACAGGTGTGTTCATTCTTCTGGAAGGTCCATGGTATGTTCAACGTTATTCACCACCATCTCCAGAACCATAAGATAACTTGGTTTCTTTTAGGAAACTTCATTTGCTGCACTTTGGTACAGCAGCGGAAGGAAACGAATCCAGGAGGTAATGTGAGAAGAAACCAGTGGCATCACCTAGGGATGCAGGGCTAGGGGTGGAGACCGCTGGTCACTCTCTGAGAAGGTGACACCAAATGACCCCCAGGGTCCATAGTGGTGGTGGACCAGCCATTGCTACATAACTCATCAGTACAAACACCTTGACTCCCCTCAAACCCAGTCAGGGTTCAAGGTGGCCAGGCTTCCGTACCTGCCATTGAGCTGAGAGGAGGGCTTCCTGCTTGGCCAGTAGGAGTGGGGAGGAAGTGCAGGGAGCTTGGGATGGGGAGAGGTCAGGAGGAGCAAGGCTGAGTAGCTCAGTGCTTGCCCCTGGGGGGGGGGGGGAGGGGGGGGGGGGGGGGAAGGGTGGGTGGGGCGGGGGGGGGGCGGGGGGGGGGGGGGAGGGGCGGAGGGGAGGTGGGGACAGTCACTCTGCCCACCAGGTCGGGAGTGGGGTTTGCTGGGGGCAGGATTCATGGAGGAGGGGGTGTGGCATCATGAGTCACCTCGCTGGGTGATGTCAGTGGAAGATACAACTAAAAGAGGTGAAATGTCTCCAGGGGAACCCAGCTGCCGATGGGGAGCAGGGAAGAGAGGAGCAGCCCCTCCTCCGTGCATGCCTCTACAGGATGTATAATTCTTTGACTACGGGCATCCATTGCTGTGATCGAATGTAATTTTCAGAATAAAGGACCCTTCACATCTTATCGCCCTCACAAGAGAAATGAGTTTTTAAACACTGACTCCAGTACCTACAGAGAGGGAGCCCAAGCGATGAAACCATCAACAGGATGCTCATGAGCACCTGGTGTGTGTTCCACACCTACCAGGCATTCTGAGGGAGTAAACAAAAAAAGAAATCCCGGACCCTGGACTCGGGGATCCGTCCCATCTTTCTCACAGGCACACCTCCCACTTTCAAAGACCCAGAGCCTGGGTCGAAGCTGCCCAGGGTAGTGGGCCTCAGGCCTTTTGAGAACAGGGAGCTGGGGGTCCATAGTACAGACATCTTTAAGATTACACTGATGTCTCCTCTGAGGTATCTTTTCTGCCAAGGCTTCATTCAACAAACTCTATCCAAGCACCTACCATGTGCCAGGTGCCATTGTGTGGCTGTGAGCTGTGGTCAAGTGGTGACCCCAGCGCAACAGAACCAAACACTAGAGGCCCGCTCCTGCGGGCATCTCCATGATCAGACCTTTGCGATCTGTTCGCTTTCTCTGGCCTTCTCCCCTAGTCCATCTTCATCCGGAAGCTCCGCTGGCCGCCATTCAGCATCACAGCAACAGGCAATCCTCCCTGGACAGATGGGTTCTGGGAACCACCATGATCTCGGATGCACGTGGAATGCTGGAGCCAGCAGGACAGCTGGGGTACCTTCCCTCCAGGGCTCGCAACCCAGCAGGAGGGCCGGTGACACATACACACGATGACACCAGAGGGTGCGGGCTGCTTGGAGGCCGAGAAGAGCAGCGTCAGGAGAGAGTGTGTGTACTGTTGGGAGAACAGCTGCTCCCGGTTGGGAGAAGCAAGAAACAGCTCTGAGAAGATGGCATCTGAGCAACAGGGAGTGGGTGCAGGGCCTGGCTTACCTGGACACGGCACCCTTCATGAATCTCAGCCCTCACTCAGCAAGGGTCCACACTTTATCCTTGGCATGTGGACAACAGCTCTAACCAAGGCCCTATTGCCCTAAGCAACCGTTCCAGATGTGTGCTTTCCTTTGCAAAGGTTATGACTCAGCTGCCCAGCTCCACTTGTTCAGAGCACTGATCAGCTGTTCACCAAGCTGGACTGAGCAGTCTCCAAAGATAGACATGGACACATGGTGACCTCCTCACATGTCAGCTGCTCAGAGCACTTAGAATGTGGCATGTTCAAGAGCATGCTGAACACACTGTCCTCTCAGCTCTCTATAAAAGGCCACACAGTCATGCACACATATAGCCACCCAGAGTTACCAGCATGGCTTTGGGGTTGCTATCTTTATCTGTTGAGTCCCACAGAGAAGCATGTACCCCTGTGGTTATCTTTGGGCAGGACGCTAGTCTTTGAAGGCACACACATGCCTGTGCCACCGCATCAGAAGAAATTTGAGTGTGTTGCCTTGGGCTTCGAGAACGATGCTGGGCACCTGGGGAAGGTGGAGGCAAGGCTGGCTTCAGAGGTCAACTTAACTGGTGAAATGTTGCTCCTCCAGCTCCAGCTCTGCTTCCATCAGCCTTTCTCCATGTGTCTTCTCAGCAGGGATGTCTCATAGGGAGTGAGCATGTGTCCTGCCTCCTGCGAGCTATTTATCTCCTTAGTGCCTCCAAATGAGGTCATCAAGCTGCAACCTAATTGACAGGACAAACTCCACCCCTTCACTTGTGAGTCTCAAATTGACAACAGATCATGTAACTACCACACAATTTATGGTGACCCCATGTGTGTCAGAGGAGAACTGTGCTCCAAAGGGTTTTCGATGACTGTGGTATTTCGGAAGTAGAGCACCACCTCTTTCTTATGGGTA
Organism: Echinops telfairi; assembly: GCF_000313985.2. Lineage (NCBI taxonomy): Eukaryota > Metazoa > Chordata > Mammalia > Afrosoricida > Tenrecidae > Echinops > Echinops telfairi. Next base: position 29,819,959 of record NW_022111372.1, on the reverse strand, counting down.
CATTTGAGCGTCAACTTCTCAGTTAGTAGACAGGCATGTAACACTTGAACCGGCCAAGGACTTCCAAAGAACACGGGATAGCTTCCTTTCGAACACAAAGTGCAAGCATCTCCAAAGTTTAATCAGGTAGGAAAGAGGTTTAGAAGGAGTTGCTGGTGGAGAGGGTATTTTAAAACTCACCTTCAGGATTTCCTGGCTTTTGCTTCTAAGATTCACCTTTCCTATGGATTTTTTCCCCCATTTTTTGCCACGATGCCCATCAAAATTCCAAACCTACATCCAAAATCCAATTTCTCTCTTCTCCTGAGTATAGCTAAATCAAATGAGATTGCAAAAAAAAAAAAAGTTAATAAAAAGTGAAGGAAACGGAAATAAGTATTGAAAATACAAACATCAAAGAACATTGATGGTGCCAAAAGGTAGGCCTCTAATGCTTAAATGACTCCGCCAGCAGTGAATGGGCCCCCCACACCCACCCTCAGTTCTCCACCCCCGGACTACTGCCCCATCTCTGGTGTTAGTCTCCATCCCCTGACATCTATCGGCCTGCAAAAATATTGCCAACATTGAGAACCAAAATAGAAAATGGAAAATACGTGTCTTGTCCACATGCAAGCCCACCAGATTGTGGTTCCCTCTGAAGTTCTCTGACCTTTTGGGCTCCAGGCTCTGGGCTTTGCAGGGGTGCGTGTCTTCATATCCCACCCCTCACAGCCCCTTCCCTTCATGGCTGAGCATGACGTACCAACCAGTTGCCTACAAGTCGACTCAGACTCTTAAGGTATTCCGAGTGTGGTAGATATGTGCCACAATAATCCTCACGCACAGAGTAGCACATGCAAGCATACTCGGCCAAGCCTGGTCCATAGGACACGATCCGTGATATATAGCACAGCATTAAAAACAGGTGGATGTGCATCCAACAAAATATGTCAAGCTCTCCGACCATCACGTTTCAGTCTGACTGCCCCTCACACACTGTCAGAGGTGGTGCATTGATGGTCTCAGTAGGTGGGTGGGGCTATGCAAATAGGTTCTTGTGGTCCACCAACCAGACTGCCCATTTACTAATAATACAATTCAGGTGTATTGAGCCTGAATGAGGAGATTGTCGGTTTTAACAAAGTCGGAACAGACTCGGTGGCACCTAACAACCACCACTGTCTTTAAATGAGCCATCCCAGAGGCAGACAGGAGACCTCCCCACCACCAAGATGAAGAACGAGGAGTGGAGCATGTCCTTTGGACCCAAGGTCTCTGCACTGAGAACCTCTTAGACTCAGGAGATAGAGAGAGGTGAAACACCAAAGACGGTAAGAAGCAACGGCAGAGAAAAGGCAGCATGTGACCACTTTAGCGTGCTTAAACTCAACAAATGGTGCAGTGGGCTTCCCAGCACACGGAGTAAAGGCAGTTATAGTGGGTTTTCCAGCCTGAGGAGCTAGAGATCTGAGTGCTTTCCTAACAGGATGTGTCCTAGGGGAGCGGGTGCTTCTGGACATTGATCAGGGAGCTAAACAGCTTTGTAATACTTGCCCAAGCAGAGAAGAGGTCATCCCAAGGCACCTAGGGGCCAAGGGAGAGGCCAGCCTTGGACATGGCCGAGGAGCTGTCCTGATGGATGGACCGTTCCTTGAGTTGTTCCTGAACCTGATGCATAGGAATGAGGTTGTTGACAAAGAATACTGGATATGCCAAAGACTACCTAAAGTACAAAGAAATCTGTCTTAGACGGTGTACAGCCACGATGCTCCTTAGAAGCAAGTCTAGCAAGATTGAGTCTCAAGCACTCTGGACATGTTATCAGAAGGGCCCAATCCCTGGAGAAGGGCATCATGCGTAGTCAATCAGAAGGTCAGCAAAATAGAGGGAGCCCCTCAGCCAGATGGACTGACACAGTGACCTCAGCAAAGGGCTTGACCAGAGTAGCCACTCTCAAGATGGCATGGGACCAGGCAGTGTTTTACTCTATTGCACACAGGGGTGCTGAGTCAAAACTGGCTCAGGAGCGGCTAATGACACTACCCAGATAAACCCCATAACTGTAAGTAGGGTCTGTGATTTCTGTGTGGCCACTGCAACGAGCCCCGCAGAGAAGCAGACAGTAACCCAGGCGAGATTTGTGGTCAAAACTTGGTCAAAAGTTTGGAATGGGAGAGCATGGCTGTCTGAGCTTCATGCTTTAGGAATCAGCCTCTCGAGGTATGGGTCCTGATAATGGTTCGCCCCAACCACTGGCAAGGTTGCCACCATGCCATTCTGACACCTGCCTGCTGGAATGCGTGTCTCCAGAGACAGTTCCTAACCTGGAGGGCAGAGACCACAGCCGTAAGGACTGAAACCACAATGAAAATAAATGGAGTCGGGGCCTGACAAAGCCTCCGTTTGGATTGGTGAATTAATGAGCGTACGAACTCCCAGAAACCTCTAACACTGTGCCCGTCTAGATGTTTACCAGATCACCTTTACCGACGAGACAACTGGGCTTGCTTGGAATGGAGCCTGCCTTGGGAAATCTGGGCAGTGTGGTTGCCGTAGTAATTGATGCCTTCTAGAACAAATCCATGCTTGGCTAATAACAGGCTGCTATTTTAAAACTCATCTGCATTCTTTCCCCCCTTCCCCACCCCAACATTTCTCACACTACCTCAGAATAAAATACTATTACTGTTATCTGCATAGCCTGCGCTGCTCTCAAAATAACTTCTTTCCAGCCAGCCTCAGACTGCATGTGGGTGAGAGGCTTTCTAGCACCAGGGACAGGTTGCTGCCCAAGCTCTCGAAAGGCCATCTAAGCCCCCTCTGAAGGAACCCTAATCATTTAACACCCAGGGGCCAAAACGTCCGGCCAGACTGGCAGGCATACTTCCACCTCCAACGCGGGAGTCCCTGGGGGCCAGAGAAGGGTCCTGCTCAGGACTGACACAACCACCTCCCAGAGCAGCGCCCCCAGCTGTCTCCTGGGAAGCGCTTGTGAAGCAGACCACAAACAAAAACTCAACCAGCAAATAAAAGCCCAACGAAGGCAGTGGCCAGCAACTCAAGTTCAGCTCAGGGGCAACCAGGTGAGTCAGAGGAGAACTGTGCTCTCTATCGGGTTGTCATTGGAAGATTGTTTGGGAAGAAGACCACCAAGCCTTTCTTGCAACATGCAAGCCTTTCCGTGAGCAGCCAAGTGCAAACGGGGCCACCAGGGACCGCACAGACTGGCAGGGGAAGCAGGAAAGCGTCACTGTAGAAAAAGGAAAGGCTTCAGGTGGTGTCCTGATGAGACGCTGCTGATGGGAAATTGGAAGAAGTATAGCTAGAAGTGTCATTGTTTCGTATCATTGAACTGATTCGGAATCATAGCAACCCTTGATGGATGAGGCGACTGCCCAGTGGGACTTTCTGGGCTGTCATCTTCAGACTTGACTCAACAGCAGTGGGTCTGGTTTGGGGCATCTTCATGGGAGCAAACAGTCAGGTCTTTTCTTACAACAGATCCACTTGTGCACGGGAACCTTCCACCTTTTCAGGGAGGAGCCAAATGCTTAATCAACGTGCCGGCAGGGTTCCTGTATCTCTGGTTGCCCCTGAACTGGCAAGTCAAAAATCAAACTCAATGCAGTCAAGTTGATTCCGAATCATAGCAACCCTATGGAATCAAGGAGAGCTGCCCCTATGGGTTTCCAAGCCTGGAACTCTTTATGGGAGTAGAAAGTCTCACCTTTCTCTCGAGAGAAAGTGGGGTCAAAAAATAAAGATACTGACAGCCCAGGTGGTGTCGTGGTTATGTGATGGGCTGCTGACTGCAATGGCCGCGGTTGGAACCTAGCAGCTTCTCCTCCGGAGAGAGATGAGACCTGGAAAGAATTACGGTCCAGGACACCCACGGGGCAGTCCTACCCCATCCTCCGGGGTCACTAGGTGTCAGTAGTGACCCAATGGCAGTGAGTTTGGTTTGAGTTGGCAGTGATCAAGTCCTGACCCCTCGGGGCAGGTTGCTGATGAGGGCGTTGTTTGGTCCTCCTTGCTAGATGCAACAAGGCATGGGCCAGAAATCAATTTTACAGTAAAACTTGCAAAAGCTGGACCCTATGTTAGAGGAGGAAAACAGAAATATGTTCACCTAACAGGGAGAGGAAAAAGTGGAAGACTGCATGCTGTCAAAGGCAGGAAACGTGCAGGGCCCACAAAAACAAGAGAGTCTGGTCGAGGGGGCCTCTCCCGGGTTTGGGGATAGATCCTCCGGCCACTGTCCAGTTGGGCATTCGGTCTCGCAGCCAAAAGCCACTTCCCACCAGTCTTGGGGTGCTGCTCCCTCTGCTGGCCTAGAGAGGCCCAAAGCGTCTCGACAGCAGTTCATAAGGCCTCAGAGCAACCCACAGTCCCACCAGGACAACCCCTGCCCAGGGGCCTTTCCGCAACCATCTCTTCTGTTCGATTTCCACAAGGCTCTGCACAGAGGTGGGAAGAGGATGGGACAGTGCGGATGACCTTGTCCAAACCTCGGACTTTCTGGTCTTACGACCAGATTGAATTGTGTTCCCTCATCACCACACAACACACACCCCCTATCCCCCCACCCTGGCCGCACCACCACCACCATCAAACACACACGAAGTGTATTAATGTCCTAACTTCTGGCACCTCTCAATGTGGCCTCATTCGGCAATAGGGTCTTTGAAGGTGTTGGCACGAAGGTGACCATGAGGCCTCATTGGAGGATCTCACAAGGTTCGGCTACTATTCCTAAGGTGACCAGCAGGTAAGGCCTCTGAAGTGGACAGCCTAGTCCTTCTTCATAGGCTGCTGCTAGTCTGGAAACTTCACTGACACCTGTTCACCTGGGGTTAACCTGCTGGTATTCAAAATACTGGTGACATAGTTAGTCAAGGTTGACTAGAGAAACAAATTCATAGACACTCATATGTGTATAAGAAAGAGCTTTACATACGAGAGCAATTATATATTGAGAAAAACATCCCAGCCCAGTCCAGATCAAGTCCATATTTCTGATACTAGTCCATAAATTCTTCTTTAGACTCACATAGCCATGCAATGATGCCGAATGCAGGAAGATCACAGGCCAGTGGATGGAAAGCCTTGTAGATCCAGTGATGGTGGAAGCATCTCAGCACTGGTGTGGGTCTCCATGTGGCTTCTCCAGCTCCAGGGCTCTGGCTCCATCAACATAGCTCCATGGGGCTTGTCAACAGGAATGTCTCACAGAAAGAGTGTGTCCTGCCTCCCAGGAGGAAGATAGGAGTTCTCAGAATCCTCAGGAGAAGGTCATGCCCACACAGAGGTCTCATTGGCTATGACCCGATTGACAGGCTAGACTCCACCCCTTCACCACTTGACAGGAGATAATATAACTGGCGCACGTGGTTTCCAGCATCACTGCAACACACAAGCCACCACAGTATAATTGAAGTCTTTGATATGAATTTAAATTCAACCTAAAGAAAACAAAAATGCTCCCAACTGGACACATCACACTAAACAAAGAAAACATTGACATTGTCAAGGATTTTGTCTTGCTTGGATCCACAATCAATGTTCATGGGAACAACAATCAAGAGATCCAATGACACATTGCATTGGGTACATCTGCTGCACAAGATCTGTTTAAAGTGCTGAAGAACAAAGATGTCACTTTGAAGACTGGCCCAAGCCATTGTATTTTCAATGCCCTCACATATGTATGGAAATTGGACATTGAATAGGGATGACTGAAGAAGAAGTGTTGCACTTGAATTATGGCACTACCAAAGAATATTCAAAATCCAGTGGGCTAGCAAAGAAAAAAACACAAATCAGTCTTAGAAGTACAACCAGAATGCTCCTTAGAAGCAAGGATGGTGAGACTTTGACCCATCTGCTTTGGACATGTTATCAGGGAGAGCCATCCCTGGGAAAGGACACTGGGCTCGGTAAAGTGGAGGAGTATCCCTAAGGAGGAAGGTCCTTGACGAGATGGATTATCACAGTGGCTGCAACAATGAGTTCCAACTTAATCATAGCAAACATCGTGAGGGTGGAGCAGTACAGGAAGTGTGTTGTTCCCCTGTACATACGGTCACTATGAGTTCAACCAACCCCACAACACATCAAAGTAGGTGGGTCTTAATCCTATATGACTGGTGTCCTTATAACATAAAAGGGCACATAGGAATAGAGGAAAGATGGCCAAGTGACAATGAAGGCTATGAGAAGATGGGAGGACAAGAAAGACCTTCTCCCAGAGTTGCCAGAGAGAACATGACCTTGGTTGCTACTGCCATTGCTAGGTGAGTTCTGACTCCCAGTCACCCCATGTACAACAGAATGAAACACTGCCCCGTCTTCACAATTGTTAGGTGTGAGCCCAAAGCTGCAGCCACCGTGTCAACTCACCCTATCCAAGGTCTCCCTCTCTTTCTGATTCTCGACTTCGCCAAGCATGCGGTCCTTCTCCATGGACTAGTCTCTTGCAGTAACATGGCCTAATTATGTGAGAGGAAGTCTCAACATCCTCGCTTCTAAGGAGCATTCTGGCTGTCCTTCCTAGACAGATTTGTTTGTTCTTCTGGCAGTCCACGGTACTGTCAATTTAGAATTTAAACTTCTGGCCTCCAGAACTGTAAAAGAATAAATTCCCATCATTTTAAGCCACCCACCCACTTTATGGTACTTAAACAAATCCAGACTCCCCAATTTTTTTAACTTATCAATATTTTTATTTCTATCAGTATTTACCATATTACATTTAAAAAACCAAGTCCACTGCCATCAACTTAATCTCGACTTATCACAACCCTCTATAGGGTTTGTTCCCCAAATTGTAAACACTCACAGGCAGACAGCATCATCTTTCGCTTGAGCAGCAGCCGGTGGATTTGAAAAGCCAACCTTTTGGTTACCAACCCATAGCCTAACCCACAGTGCCACTTGCTCCTTATTTACTACATTAAATCTAAGAAAAATATTTCAAATCTTAAACCCATTTCATAATACTGTAAATAACAAATTGTTATGCAAAACAATTGTTATCCAAACAAACCATTTGTAAGAAAGGACTTGTTTAAAACTTTGGCCTAGTTCTTTATGTCTGGCTTAGCAAAAGACAGCTCGATGCCCAGAGTGGTGGTGTCGGCATTCCATATGTAATTCTTCACACATCATGGCGCCTCCGGACAACCCCTCCGCACAGCCGTGAGAGAAGGCGAGTGAAATAAAGCTAATACTGTACTCAAATTCTTATCAAACGTCGTTTTGACTTTGCAGAACCACTGGAAATGTCTCAAGGACCCCAGGAGTCCCAAGATGCTGCCACAAAGTAATGCTTTCTCATCAAAGTAGGTTCAGATCGCAGCTCAGCAGAAAGCACACACACATACTGCAGAGACAGGCAGAGTCCGTGGAAGTGTGGTGTGATCCAGGGGGAGACCTATAAGACATCCGAGTCCGAGGGAAAGTGCAAGCCTTCGAGTGATGAAATGCTATAAGCCTGAGCAGACATAGGAAATGTTAGCCTTGTGCCTGAGTCACGGACTTTCGACCTCTGGACTTCCCAGCTTCAGATGCAAGTGCACAATGTGTGAGGGGAAAGAAGAAAAGAAAAGGCATACACAGGGGCAAATCAAAACAGCTTGGTTACAAAACCCCAGAGACCTTCGTTAAGAAAAATCTCCAATGCAAAGCTCTATTTCTCAGCATAGCCTCCATCGAGGGCCGTGTTCTTCAGTAGGCAGTGTTTTTGTCTCTCAAACTTTCCCCCAAAGAGTTCTCTGCTCTTCCATTTTGACTACATCAAAAGGTAGTTTTGCCCTCCTCCAGGGACCCAGTCCATGTGTCTTGTTGATGTTCACTGAGTTTGGGCAACAAAAAGAGGTCTGAAGGGGCAAGACTGGGGCTGAAGTGTGGATGGGGTAAAGTACTAAGAGGACAGCCTTGCCACTGTGGAAAAATAGCAGCTGTATGGTTGTGGTGAAAACGTTCCTCGGCCCAGGTTCCTGTCCTTTTTCTCACGGGTGCAGTTTTCCGTTTTCTTCAAACTTCTTCGTAATAAGTTCTCATGGTCATCCTGTGCTCTCTGAGAAAAATCTATCAAGATACACCAGAATTGCAACCTACAGTCTCCATAACCTTCTTTTAACAAGTTTTTATTGTTAATTTAAAATGCCCATTTAATGTTTCTGAAATCAGGAGTGACCTGATAACCAATGATTAACACAGGCAATGGTCTTCCTTATTCAGTGTCCAACTTTCTCGTGCATTTGATGCAACGGAGGATACCATGGCTGGGGTCAGACACACCTTCGTCCTCAAAGCAACATCCTTGCGCTTCAACACTGTGGAGAGGGCTTACACAGCAGATTTACCTGATGTAATACATCTTTTGATCTCTCGACCCATGATTATGGATCCAAATAAGAAAAAATCCTTGCAAATGTCAACCTTTTCCGCATATATCATGACGTTATCTATTGGTCGAGTTGTGAGGATTTTGCTCTTCCTTACATTGGGGTGTAATCCGTACTGAAGTCTGCACTCCTTGTCTTCCTCAGCAAGTGCTTCAAGCCCTCAGTCTCAGCAAGCAAGGGTGTGTCATAACTGTTTGTGACACATATTGCAGGTTGTTAATAAACCAGCCTCCAGTCCCGATGCCACATTCTTCTTCATACAATCCAGCTTCTCTGATGATGTGCTCAGCATACAGACTGAACAAGTATGGTGAGAGCGTACAGCCCTAACATACACCTTTCCTGATGTTAAACCATGCAGTAGTCCCTTGTTCTGTTCGCACAGCTGCCTCTTGGTCCCTGTACAATTTCTATGAGCACAGTGATCCATATGCAAATGAGCACAAGGAAGTGCTCTGGAATTCCCATGCTGCTCAAAGTGACCCAGTTTATTATGGTCCACACGGTTGAATGTCTTTGCATCGTCAACGAAACAGAAGTAAACATCTTTCTGGTATTCTCTGCTTTGAGCCAAGAGCCATCTGACATCAGCAATGATATCCCTGTTGCATGCCCTCTTCTGAATCTGGCCTGGATTTCTGGCCGTTCCCTGTCAATATAATGCTGTAACCATGGTTGGAGAATCTTAAGCAACATTTTCCTTATGTGCACTATCAATATCATTCTATGGTTTGAGCATTCTGTTGGGTCACCTTTCTTTGGAATGGACACAAATATGGATGTTCCAGTCAGTTGACCAGGCAGCTTGTTTTCCAAATTTCCTGGCATAGATGAATGAGGGCTTCCAGTGCTTCTTCAGTTTCTAACGCATGTCAGTGGGTTTGCCATCAATCCCTAGAGTCTTGTTTTTCGCCAATGCTTTCAGTGCAGTTTGAACTTCTTCCTTTAGCACTATTGGTTCTTGCTCAAATGCTACCTCCTGAAATGGTGGACTGTCAACTAGTTCTTTTTGGTACAGTGACTCTGTATTCTTTCCAACTTCTCTTGATACTTCCTGCATCGTTCAATATTTTGTCTGTAGAATCTTTCGAAATTGCAATTCAAGGTTTGGATTTTTCTTGAGTTCTTTCAGTTTCAGATATGCTGAGCATGTGCTCCCCTTTTAATATTTTCTCTTCATCTTTAAGTTCAGTAGTTGGGTTTTTTTCTTTTTAAAGTCATTTTATTGGGGGCTTATACAACTCTTATCACAATTGATCCATCCATCCATTGTGTCAAGCACATTTGTACATTTGTTGCCATCATCATTCTCAAAAAATTTGCTTTCTACTTGAGCCCTTGGTATCAGCTCCTCATTTCCCCTCCCTCCCTCCCTCCCCTCCCTCACGAACCCTTGATAATTTATAAATTATTATTATTTTGTCATGTCTTAAACACTGTCTGATGTCTCCCTTCACCCACTTTTCTGTTGTCTGTCCCCCAGGGAGGGGGTATATGTAGATCATTGTGATTGGTTCCCCTTCTCTACCCCACTTTCCCTTTACCCTCCTGGTATCACGACTCTCATTATGGGTCTTGAGGGGTTTATCTGTCCTGGATTCCCTGTGTTTCCAGCTCTTATCTGTACCCGTGTAAATGGCTCTGGTCTATCCAGATTTGTAAGGTAGACTTGGGGTCATGATAGTAGGAGGGCGGAATAATTAAAGAACTAGAGGAAAGTTGTATGTTTCATTGGTGATATACTGCACCATGACTGGTTCATCTCCTCCCCCTGACCCATCTGTAAGAGGATGTCCAGTTGCCTACAAATGGCCTTTGGGTCTCTACTCCACACTCTCCCTCATTCACAATGATATGATTTTTTTGTTCTTTGGTGCCTGATAGCTGATCCCATCGACACATCATGATCACACAGGCTTGTGTGCTTCTTCCATGTGGGCTTTGTGCTTCTCAGCTAGATGGCCGCTTGTTGGTCTTCAAGTCTTTCAGGCCCCAGACACTATATCTTTTGATAGTCAGGCACGATCAGCTTTCTTCACCACATTTGTTTATGCACCCGCTTTGTCTTCAGCGATCGTGTCAGGAAGGTGAGCATCATGGAATGCCAGTTTAACAGAACAAAGTTCTTGCATTGAGGGAGTACTTGAGTAGAGACCCAATGTCCAACTACTAACTTAATACTAAACCTATAAATATATGCACATAGATCTATCTCCCCATAGTCATATATAAATATATTTACATTTGTACATGCCTATATTTAGACCTCTATACATGCCCTTTACCTCCTAGTTCTTTCCTCTATTTCCTTTTACTTTCCTCTTGTCTCACTATCATGTTCAGCCTTCATTTGGGTTTCAGGAATTCCTCTCGGTTACATTTCCCTTTATCAAGCCCTAACAGGCCTCCTACACCCTCCTTGCCATCGATTTTGGATCACTTGTTCCCTTGTCCCTGGGTTTGTTAACACCCACTTCCTTTCCCTCTCCTCACCCTCTCCCATGTCCCCCCAGAACAATTAGTCCTGTTGTTTTCTCCTCCAGATTGTTTATCCCGCCTATTTTATCTAGATAGACCTGCAGAAATAATAATATGCCCCCAAAATAAGACAGAGCAAAACAAAGCAACAAAACAAAACAACACTTATTATAAAATGTTTCTTCATCTATGTTTATCATTAAACATTTTGATGGCCATGTCTTTTTATTCTGAGAACACATAGTTTCTTTTTTTTTTTTACCATAACCTTCTAAGCTGACCTCTCTGCCTTGAATTTAACTAACCCAGCAGATCCCCTCAGAAGTCACAATTGTGACTAAACCTTGCATGCTAAACTATATTAATAAATCCAAGTCATTTGTGGTTATGATTTATTCCATGAAGTCATCTCCATTCACGTTGATCTTACTTAAAATAGCAATGGAGATGAGGGCAGTGAATGTACAAATATGCTTTACACAATTGATATATGTATGAATTGTGATAAGAGTTGTATGAGCCCCTAATAAAACGATTAAAAAAAAAAAAGATGGAAAAGTCAGCAGGATGTTGAGCAGCCAGAAAGCCAAAAACTTGCCAAGGCCAAGATATTTGCTTAAAATTGAAAATGCCAAACCAAGTGAGATCCTAACGTCAGTTGCTGTCTCATCTATGGGAATTCTGTAGTCTTCTTCCACCAGTTTCTGGACTTCAGCCACAGTTTCGTCATTTGTCAAGCTGATGGTCCTCCTTCTGTTGGTTCATCTTTGCTGCCCTTAAAACACTTAAAACACTTAATCTATGTAAAAACTCTTTATGTGGGACAACATTAACAGAAACTTTTTGCAGAGCTTCAATTATTTTGGAAGACAGTCCCTTGAATTTGGTTAAATTTGGTTAGCTCTTGTGATAACTAAGTTTTAAGTTAACTTGGGTGGGCCAGTATTCTCCCATGATAAGATCTAACATAGTGTAATCAACTCCTGGATGGCAACCAAGTAATTGTGGGAGGAATGGGGCAGAATAACATTTCCTTATTCTGGTCACAGTTTTGAAGGAGGTGTCATTAGGGGTGTGGCCTGCTCTTGGTATAGGTTCACAGTGTGCAGAAGCTAGCTCACTTCTACTGCTGGGTCTGTATCCTGAAGCTGGTCTGTCAACCTCCTGCTGATCCCAGGAGCCATCAGCAGGCTGCTGACCTTGGGTTCCTGCGGTCCAAATGAGATTCATTTAGCTTTTCATCCACCAGCCTGTGGTCTTCCTACTTCCTGTTGTCAGCCCTTGCAGCTGCAGGAGTCAGGAGACGCCTCCTGTTTACATCTGACCCACAGACTTGAATTGGATTGACATACCCACTTCTATAACAGTGTAAGCCATTTTTAAAAATCTAAATCTCCTTTATTATAATAAACATACAAGGGGGTACCCCCCAAAAAGCCCCAGATTTTTTAAGCTATGTATTTAAATTTTTTAATAAAACAATCTTATCACCTTCAAAGTACCCTCCATTACACTTAATGTATTAGTTAAATCAGTGATTCCATTCTTGGGAACATTTTTCAAACTCATTTGCTTGGATGACTGACAGCACCTCTCTCATTTTTTTCTTCATCTCTTCAATGTAATCAATCGTTGTCCTTTCATGTCCCTCTTCATTCCAGAAACAAAAAGAAGCTGCACAGAGTGAGGTCAGGTGAGTAAGGTGCGTTGGGCAAGAGAGGCATGCTGGGGGTTGGGGATTTTTTTTTTGGGGGGGGGGGTTGGCAAAAACTGGTGCACTGAGATGGCTGCATAAGCAGGTGCGTTGTCCTGGTGGCAAAATCAGTCCCCCGTCTGCCACAAATCAGGACTTTTTGTCATACACTGTTATGCAGTCTTTCAGAACCTCTAAATAGAAAGCTTGATTAACAGTCTAAGCTGTTGTGTCAAAATTATAAAATTTATAATAGTGTTCTAGATAAAGAACTCATGTAGCTGAATAATATGTCAAACAACCCAATTGAAAATGAACTCCAAATGCAGTACAAGTTGATGCTTCTGTCCATTCGGGAAGTTGAAATTGATGGACATCCAGAAAAAGGTTTGGCATCAGTCAACATTTCACCTTTTTTGAAATGAGAAAACCATTCTTTTGTACATTTGAGTTTTTCCTATAGCGTTGTCCTTGTAAGCTGTCTTCAACATCACAACAGTTTCTGTAGCATTTTTCCTGAGCAGGAAACAAAATATCACAGCTGCATGCTGTTCTCTGAAATCAGCAATCACCAAAAAATGAAGTTTGAGCAAAACTGCTTTTAAGAAAAAATTCACTATGACCAGACTGAACCTTCCCAGGCAACGCCACTGGGTGCACTAACTCCGAGCGAGTTGCTTGATGCTCACCTAGTAGAAAAAATGTGTGCTATGAAATCTCTGCCCAGCAGAGCCTTTTTCCAGTTTTTTTTTTTTGGGGGGGGTTACCTCCTCATATACCACCAATTTTTTTCAACCAAGGTGCCAAGGTAATGCAATGAGACAAAGGCTAATTTTTTTCCACAAAAGGTATTGAAACAAGTGCATATCCATATTGAGGGGGGGCAGAGAAATAACCTCAAACTTTATCTACCACCAGGTACAAAAATTATATTTCAATGGAACCTTGATCTACAATTCTGGATACATGTTTTGTCAAAATTACATTTATATTAGTGTTCTAGATAAAGAACTCAAGTAGCTGAATAATATGTTGAACAACCCAATTGAAAATAAAATATTCTTTTGCTCTTTGTTCTTTTTTGTTCTTGTTCTTTTTGTTCTTTGTTCTTTTGTAAATGTGGGTGAGTGCAGAGTGGAGACTCAAAGCCCATCGGCAGGCAACTGGACACCCCTTACTGAAGGGTTGTGGGAGGAGATGAACCAGTCAGGGTGCAGGGTAGCAATGATGAAATATATAACTTTCCTCTGGTTCTTAAATGCTTCCTTCTCCCCACTATCATGATCCCAATTCTACCTTACAAATCTGGCTAGACCAGAGGATGTACATTGTTATAGATAGCAACTGGAAACACAGGGAATCTAGGACAGATGACTCCTTCAGGACCAGTGGTGAGAGTAGCGATGCCTGGAGGGTGGAGGGAATGTGGGGTAGAAAGGGGGAACCGATTACAAGAATCTACGTTTAGCCTCCTCCCTGGGGGATAGACAGCAGAGAAGAGGGCAGGGGCAGACATCGGACAGTGTAACATATGACAAAATAATAATAATTTATGAATTATTAAGGGTTCATGAGGGATGGGGGAATGGGGAGAGAGGGGGAAAAAGAGCAGCCGATATTAAGGGCTCAAGTAGAAGGCAAATGTTTTGAGAATGATGATGGCAACAAATGTACATATATGCTTGACACAATGGATGGATGTATGGATTGTGATAAGAATTGTATGAGTGAGCCCCTAATAAAATGATTATAAAAATTTTTTTGAGGGAGTGGGGAAGGAGGGGGAAAAATGAGGAGCTGATACCAAGGGTTCAAGTAGAAAGCAAATGTTTGGGGAATGATGAAGGCAACAAATGTACAAATGTGCTTGACATACAATGGATATATGTATGGATTGTGATAAGACTTGTATGAGCCCCCAATAAAGTGATTTAAAAAAAAGAATTGTATGAGCCCCCACTAAAATCATTAAAAAAAAGAACAATGACATTAAATTTTGATTATTTTCATGAATGAGATAAACTTATTGAAAACTCCAGATAATACATTTTTAAAAAGAAGAATACCTTGTCTTAAAAATGACCACGCTAACAAGTAATTAAAATATGATTATTATGTTTTTTTAAAATAAAATAAAATATTACAGCATATGTTTCACAAAGGATACAATAAGCTCAACATTATTATATGACAGTAATAAGCATATTAAAATTACAATGAGCGGCTACTAACGTCAGGAGAATGGCTAAGATTAAGAGATTGGTATCACTGAATGTTGTGTAGGATGTGGCTTCTCAGTTCTCACACACTGACGGGGAAAGCATAAAACGGTAAAAGTGCTTTGTGGAGCTGCTTGGCAGGGTCTTACTATTCACCTACACTATGACTAAGCAATTCCACTTCTAGATATCCAGCCAAAAGAAATGAAACCATGTGTTCACAAAAACACTTTCCAAAGGATATTTACAGCTTTTGTCTTAATACCCCCAAACGGAACGCAACTCAAATTCCAGCCACAGGAGAGGTATATTGTGTTATATTCATACGATGGAATGCTACTCAGATGTAGAAAGGAATAAACTACTGCCACACAAAATGACATGTGTGCATCTTAAGAACATGATGCCGAGGGGCAAAGCCAGGTACAAAAGAAATCATCCTGTTTCATGTATACATGGAATTTTAGAACATGACAAACTAATCTATGCTGATAGAACCAAAATAGCAGCTGCCTCTAGGGCTGGGGAGAGAAGGGAGATTGATAGGCAGAGACAAGAGTCAACTTTCTTTGGTGATGGAAATGTTCTATATTATATGACAGGGGCAAGTTTATCCACTTGTCAGAACTCATCCAATGGTAGACTTAAATTCTCTACATGTCACTTTAGGGAAAGGTTACCTAAAAAGGGAAAGAGAAGCTCTAGCACATTAAAAGCAAAGCAACCAGACACGCGAGGGGTTAAGTCTCAAATGTGTAATTCTTGGCAAGGTCACAGGTGGGATGTAAGGAAAGGCAAAAGTGGTTCTAAAACAGTGACAGTGTGACGTTTGCAGTCATTCTGGAAGGAAGGAAGAGTTCCTCTGAGAGCTCTTGTTTATGAGTTGATGAGTAGTTCTTATGAGAGACTTCAGAGTAGGGAGAGGTCAAAGACCTACCATGACCTACATTCAGAGCTCTGTCATGTAAAAAGGTGGAGTCTTTTCAAGTTACCCTTATTCCTCAATTTTCTAACACAACAGATATATAATTAATAATCCAAATTAAGCCTTTTTATTTTACTATATTTAACCCAGGAGGAGCCCTAGTGGTGTAGTGGGTACCATGCCGGGCTGTTAGCTGCAACATCAGCCGTTCAAATCCACCAAGCACTCCTCAGGAGGAAGCTGAGGCTTTCTGCTCCTGTAAAGATTGATAGCCTCAGACAGCGACGGGGGCAGTTCTACTGTTGCCTCCAGCGTCCCTATGAGTTGAACTTGGCTCAATGGCAGTGAGTTTTATATATACCCACATATTTCTTTGAAGTAGGAATGGGAGTCCAAGTACCTGAACATCCAGCTGTATTTCATCTTGTTATGGATGTTTTCTGTGCTCTCTGAGATGACTACACAGGCCATTCCTGTGGATTGGGTTTCATCTAGTCTCTGGCTAAAACCAGGACCTTTTTTAGTATTAAGAGTGTGCTAGTCTGGGTTGACGAGAGAAACAAACCCAGAGACACTCATTTGTGTGTAAGAGAGAACTTGGCACCAAAGAGAAATCATATATTGAGAAAACACCCCAGTCCAGTCCAGATTAAGTCCATAAGCCAAATATTAGCCTATGTGTCTGATACTAGTCCATAAATTCCTCTTCAGACTCACGCAGCACATGCAGGAAGATCACAGCCTGGTGAGTGAAAAGTCTTGTGGATCCAGTGGCAGTGGAAGCATCTCAGGTCTCCACATGGCTCCTCCAGCTCACTGAGTGTCTTGCCAACAGGAAGGTGAAGCAGAGAGAGCTGTGTGTGGTCTACTTCCAGGAAGAAAGAGAGGAAGTTCCCAGAATCCTCATAAGGAGTCCATGTCCACAAGGAGGCATCATCAGGCTGACCTGATTGGCAGGCTAAACTCTATGCCTTCGCTCTATTTATCAAGTTGACATGAAATTATGGACCTTCAGTCCCACAAAGATTTCCTACGCTATGAGGCACAGTAAGTATTCCTTCATGGGGACAGGGGTCACTGAGCTCTGAAAGCTCACAGACTTTATAGTCACTCACTCAAAAATAAATAAAATAAGAAAGTCTCATCTTTATCCCACAGAACGGCTGGTGGTTTTGAATTGCTGACCTTGGGTGCATACAGCAAACAGGTGCATACAGTCTTTAGAAGAATTCTCACCTTTTGAGAAGGAGGAATGCCTCGTATTTTCCACCAGTGCATCTCAGACACAGCCACACCGTTTGTTCATGGAGGCGTAAGTGGTCCTGCGATGCTTAACAGGTTTCAGCAGAGCTTCTAGACTAAGATGGACTAGGGAAAAAGCCTAGTGATCCAACTCAGCCAGTGGGAGTTCTACAGATGGCTTCTACAACTAATCACAGGGGCAGTAGAGCAAATTCATTGTGTTGTACCTAGGATCACTAGGAGTTGAGGGATGACTCCACGCAGCTAACAACAACCACAGCATCAAGTAAGTGCTGTAGCCAAAACATAGACTCAAGAATCTCAAATCTCTCTCACCTATTAAGCAGCTGAGTTGAGATCATTTTATTACTATTTCATAATTGAACTGAGCAAAGATCTGTAGGTATTTGTAATTTATTCTCAGAGGTTCACCTGGAGGAAACAATTGGGGCTTTTGCCCAAGATATATATATATAATATTTTTTTAAATCAACCCTATTGCTGCCCAGTCCATTCCACCTCCTGGTGAGCCTATGGGTCAGGGTAGAACAGTAACACAGAATTTCCTAAGCTGTCATTTTGATAGAATCACACTGTCACATCTTTCTCCCGAGGAACAATGGACAGATTGGAGCTGCCAAGCTTTTGCTTCGAAGCCCAACACTTTACCCACTGCACCACCAGGGCTCCTTGCCAAAGATAGGATGGAGGGAAGAAAATCTAAAATGAGAAACATGGCCCTGGCTTGAGGAGGAGCTAGAGCTCCTGCCACAAGGTGCTCTCAGCAAGCAGGAAGGGCACGGCCTAGCACACTGGCCCGGGCACTTTTGAAACCTTCCAGGTGGCAGGTCCTGCTTGGCTCACATCACAGAGAGAAAAAGAGAGAAGGAAATCTGTTTATTTCACACACAATCCCAGACCCATAATTTTATGATGGACTGATATACTTAGAATTATAGAAGTGCGTGTGTCTATTAGGACAACAAAGGAGTGGGAACTTCTCCAGTGGAGCTAGCGTCAAAAAAAAAAAAAAAAGAGAGGAGAAAGCACATATTGGTGTTCCCAAATATCCCATTGCTCCAAACAATCAAACTCTGCCATTGAGCTGATGCCGACTCATAGAGATCCTATAGGACAGGGTAGAACTGCCCCTGTGAGTTTCCAAAGCTAACTCTTTAAGGGAGCAAAGAGCCCGTCTTTCTCCTGATAGCAATTTTGAACTGCTGAGCCCAATGTACAACCACTACTATCGAATAATTTAACGTTAGCCTTCCAGGGCATACACTCATCTCATTGACTCGCCAAAACAATTGAAGGAGATAAATAAGGTGTGTGTGTGGGGGGGTGGGGGGACGGCGGTGGTTCTATGCTAGAATTCTTGCCTTCCATGAAAGAGATCCAAATTTGATTTCAACAAACGAAACGCAAGTGCAGCTCCCACCTGTGTCTCAGTAGAAGCTTGTGTGCTACTACGAGGCTGAGCTCAGCTGGTGAAACTCCTCTGGATCACCATGGTCCAATCTGTAACTGATTATGGGGATGACACTGGATCAGGCAGTTCTGTTCTGTTCTGTGTGGGCTCCACATGAGCTGGGATTCTACTCGAGGTAAGTTAACAACAAGAAAGGAGATTATTCCCATCTTACAAATGAGGAGCCCAAGATTTGAATGGCCTATCCTAGATCACATAGCCACCAAGCAGGAGAGTTGAAAATCAAAACAGATGTGTGAACCTGCCTGGGCATGAAGGGCTTTCCAGTGTACCCTAGACATGTCCAGGAGCTGCCTTGTCCATCCCTGGCCCCTCTCCTCCAAGTGCAGGGTAGATGCTGGCCTGACAAGGCCATCGATCTTGCCGGAGCTTCCCGAACTACTCCAGTGTGAAAATCTTCCAGAAGGATTCTCCACAGGGCAATGAGGCAAGAAATTTACGACCTAGTCTGATTAATAGGCCAGGCAGTTAGGAGTTCTTTGCCAAGCTCTGAGCATAATTTATAGTAACTAGGGCAGGAGGAAAGGCCCCATAACTCACATCTTTAAAGGGCTCTTAGAACAAGAGACATGTCGACTCATTGGAAACATCTCCACTCCCCATGTCAAAAGGAGACCGGAGTGTTTCTCAGTATTTCGGTCAAAGAACAAAGAGTCTGGATTAATTTACATGGTAGAAAAAGTAAGGGAAATGCTTGCAGGTCATAAATTTCTGGCTGATATTTTCTTTGTTGTTTTCTAACATGCTTAGTATTTATTTAACCTTAGTCCCATTCGTTTGTTCCTCCCCTCCCTTCAAAAATGCCATCCTCTTAGCTATCCCATATTTCATCTTCCAGAATGGAAATGTTGCCAGGAAGGGTGGGGGGGCTTCAAAGCACAAAGAAAGTTGCCATGGGAAATAATAGAAAAAGGTCCCAGACCAGGACTGTAGGCTTGGTTAGGGTCCCAGCCTGATTACCTTGGCGGCGTGCCTCGAGGAAACACACTTCATCTCTCTGGGCCTCAATCTCTTTTTATGTAATAAAGCATTTGGATGGGATCATGTTCTCTGGTGTGACAGCGCTGTGAATTTCTTGCAATCTTGATCATCAGCGTCATTATTGCTCAGCATCTGGAAATCATTGTTCCCTCTGCTAACCGTCAGAGCATTTCATCTATATGTCTAAAAAAATAATAACATTCATCACATTTTATCTCACGGTCTAGTTATTTAGGAGCATTTTGTTTTCTTCCCAGCTGGACCATGAACACTCCACAGAGTGTCTCTTCCATCCTGCGGGTATCTCCCCCATTGCCAGTACAGGGTTTGGTCCATGGCCCTCACCCAATAGGGCCCTGTAGTGAGAATGAAAAATGATCGGATGAAAATGGCCTGTACTCACTATTTACATTTAGAGTTGTCCTTACATCAAGGAAGGGGAGCTGGTGGCACAGGGGATTAGACATTGGGCTGCTGATCACAAGGACAGTGGTTCAAACTTACCAGCTGCTTCCTGAGAGAAAGGTGAAGTTGTCTCACCTGTAAAGCTTCAGTCTGGGAAACCCTAAGGAGCAGTGCTACTCTGTCCTCTAGGAGAGTTTGGGTCTGAATGACTCAACAGTAATGGGTTTGGGGTTGTTTTATTCTGGTTTTATATCAGGTACATTCTTTCTATTTGATATAATTTAATATAGGTTTCCAAATGTGGAGTGAGAAAGGGATTTTGTTTTTACAAGATCCTCATTAAAACTTTCCCTGTATCTCCTTGACCAAGAACAGTTTAACGTCACTGGTTCAAAAAAAAAAAAAGGAAAGTCTGCCTGGAGCGCTCTTTTCGGAACTATCTATATGGGCTCAAACCGACCACAGCAACGCGAAAGATCAGGTAGGCACTGTAGGAGACAGCCAATTATGAGATGCATACACATTTGGGATTATTATCTCTTCTGACTGAATTGCTCCTTTTGTCATTACGAAATTTCCTTCTTTACTTCTGTTAACACTCCACTATATCTCATACACTTAATCAGTGAGTCGGTCCAGTTTTCCTATAGTGTTTGCATGGTATTCATTTTGTCTTCATTGAACGTATGCTAACTCTCGCTTTATATAAATGAATACCTCTTGTACAGCATAAATGGTTGAGTTTTGCTTTCTTTATCCAGACTGACAATATGGACCTCTCAATGGATTTTTAAAATTTCATTTAAATTTAGAGTATTTCACTCACCACTCCCATTGAGTTCATTCCAACTCATAGTGACCATATAGGGCAGACAAGAACTGCCCCTTTGGGGTTTCCAAAACTGAAAATCTTTAAAGGAGTAGAAAGCCTCATCTTGCTCCTGCAGGGCCGCTGGTGTTTTCGAACTGCTGACCTTGCTGTGGGAGTCCAGTGAGTATGCCACCAAGGCTTCCTAAGAGTACTTAGTGAAATAATATTAAAAAACAAAACCAACTCATCGCCATCAAGACCACTCCCCTTCATAGCAACCCTACCCAGTAATGGAGAACTGCCCCTTCATGTTTTTGAAGCTTGAAACCTTTCCAGGGGTGGACAGCTTCATCTTTCTCCATCAGCAAAGATGGTAGGTTTGAACCCCTGACCTTGAGCTTAGCAGCTCAATCTGTAGCCCACTACGACACCAGGGTTTCCAGCGAGTGAACTGCTTGGGTTTAAAGCTATTATCAAGCTACTTGTTTTCTTTTGCCCTACGAAGTCTTCATTCTTTTGCCATCTTTTTTTAATCAAGTATTTTTCATTTTCCATGCATGTCTCTAGTGTATATATGTAGCTATTCATGAATTAGATTTCTTAGTGGTTGCTATAAAATATGCACCCTTAAATGGTCATACTCTACGTGAATTTATATTAGACTATTTTCAACATAATTTAAGAACTACTCCCTTTTGTCCATTTATTATCAGACATTTTTCTTCTACATAAGACCTGCAATGTTTTTATTTTTAAAATCAACTATTAAAGACATTAAGACTGAGCAAAAGGACGTGATACTTCTCCAGACATTTACCATTCCTGGGCCCCTCATTCTTGCATGTAGACAGAGAGCGAGTCAAGCACAATGCCCCTTTGGCCTCAACAACTTCCTCTAGCATTTCTTGTAGAACAAGTCTGTTGGGCACCTGAAAATAATGTATTTCACCTTCATTTTGAAAGGACCTTTTGCTCTGTATATAGAATCCTAGGCTAATATCGATATTTTTGCTTTTCAGCACTTAGAAAATGTACTCCTGTATTCTGCCTAGTGCTTTCTTTTTTTAAAAAATTATTGGGAGCTCTCTTTTTTTAAATCATTTTATTGGGGGCTCATACAACTCTTATCACAATCCATACATACATCCATTGTGTCAAACACATTTGTACATTGGTTGCCATCATCATTATCAAAACATTTGCTTTCTGCTTGAGCCCTTGGTATCAGCTCCTCATTTTTCCCTCCCTGCCCGCTCCCCCTTCCCTCATGAACCCTTGATAATTTATAAATTATTATTATTTTGTCATACCTTACACTGTCCAATGTCTCCCTACACCCACTTTTTACAGATATCATAACATTCCATAGTTCAATCACATTAAGCATTATTGTACAATTGCTACCACAATCAGTTTCAAAATATTTTCTTCCTTCTTGAATTCCATGATATCAACTCCTCTTTATGCCCTCCCTCCCCTCCCCTCCCTCCCCCACCAGAAACCCTTATTATTATTATTATTTGCCTTAGCTTACACCATCCAACATATCCATTCACATACAATTCTGTTGTTCGCTTCCCTCAAGTGGGGTTATGCAATCATCAATATTATCAACTCCCCCTTCACCACCTTCCCACCCCCCTCTATACCTGTACCCTCAGGGAACCATTACTCCTGTTACTGTTTCTGATGGGTTTTCTATCTTGGCTTTCAAGTATCAAATTATCTTAATTATACAAATGAACATACACAAGTCTAACATGATTAATGAGGTAAAACAAATAAAAACCATAAATGTAAAAAGAGGAAATATTAAAGAACTAGATGATAGTTATGTGCTTCATCAGTGCTATACCACACCCTGGATTTATCGTCCTTTCCTTGTGGCCCTTCTGAGAGGGACTGTCCAATTACCTTACAGGTGAGTTTTAGGTCTCCACTACATCCACGCCCCTTCACATCAATTTGGTTGCTTGGTTTTGAGCTTCGGATTCCTTTTCCCATCAACACCTCATGATTGCACAGGCTGGTGTGCTTCTTCCATGTGGGCTTTGTTGCTTCCCTGCTAGATGGCCTCTTGTTTAACTACAAGCCATTAAGACCCCAGATGCTATATCTTTTAATAGTTAAGCACCATCAGCTTTCTTTACCACATTTACTCATGCACCCATTTTGTCTTCAGCAATCATGTCAGGAAGGTGAGTATCATACTGTGCCGCATTATTAGAACAAACTGTTCTTGTACTGAGGTAAGATTTAAGTAGAGGGCCAAAGTCCATTTGGTTCTTTGTTACATTTGTTGCATTTCTTTGTTGCAAATACACTTATATCTATATATTTACATATATATGCCTATTTTTTTCTTTCTTCTTCTTTCCTCTTTTTCTTTTTTCTTTCCTCTTGCCCCACTATCATGTTTCCCCATCATTCACCTCTCAGTAATTCCTCTTAGATGCAATTTGATTGATCAAACACAACCAGAAAAGCTATACCCTCCTCACCATCAATTTTAGAACCCTTATTATTCCCCTGTTCATTGTTGGCTCACCGCTCCCCTCCCCCTGCCTCCTCCCCTCCCATGCTCCCCAAAAACCATCAGTCTCATCACTGTCTCTGTGGGATTGCTTGTCCTGCCTGTCTTGTGTAGATGAACACACAAAAAGAAAAAAAGGAAAGAAAAAGAAGAAGAAGAAAGAAAGAAAGATCATACAAATAGTCCCAAGGCTAACAGGGTCGTGACACAGAGCAGATGAAATCTCTCTGTTAAATAGCGAGAAGGACATGTTAAAATCCATCAGTCCAGTCCCCTGTTCTTTCAGGTTTCATGCCCCGGGACCCGCTAGTCTTCAGCATCGTGTCTGTCCAAAAAGTGTGCATCCTAAAGATTCCCCATTGCTATTCCTGCTGTCAGGGATGGAACATCTAGTACCCACCCCCACCCGTTACACCTGTAGGCTTTTAATGTGGCCCCCTTGTTAGTTAACCCTCAACCAGTTCAGATGAGGTGCCAAGTGCTGCCCCCTGAGTCAGAAGTCTACAATCAGGATTCCTCAGGGCCATCGTGGCTTGCTCCCACATCACTGGTTTGTTGTGCTCCCCTCTTGGTTTGCCCCCATGTGGGCGGGTCAGTGGCAAAGTGGGTGTAGGAGGCCTGTAGGAGGCCATCGGTCCCATTGTTTTCTCACCCAGATTGTTTATCTTGATCAAGGGTAATGTAAAGGAGAGGAATTCCTGAAACCCAAATGAAGGCTGAGTATGATAGTGGGACAAGAGGAATATAAAAGGAAATACAGGAAAGAACTAGGAGGCAAAGGGCATTTATAGAGGTCTAAAAATATGGCATGATCCCAGTTAGTCTGGTGGCTATCTGTATACTGGTGTTTTTTTTGTTTTTCATCTTTTATATTATTATTATTAGTTTGGTTTTGGTTTTGGTGTTGATCTAAACAAGAAAAGCAGGATGGGCAGTCTTAAGGAGACAGTGGCCAGACCGATGGTTACTGAGGGCACGGGAGGGGAGAAGTGGGGTGAGGTGAGGAGGGAGCCAACAATGACAGGTAGAGGGAAATAGCAAGAATTCTAAAACAGACTGTGAGGAGGGTGTAGTTTTTCTGGGCATGTTTGATCAATTGAATTGTATCTGAGAGGAATTACTGAGAGGTGAATAATAGGCAAGCTTAATAGTGGGGTAGGAGGAAAACACACACAAAAAACCAATATGTGTGTGTGTGTGTGAATGTGTATATTTGTTTATGTATGTATACAAGGGGGAACCGAAAAAATTGAATTCTTTTCAAAGCTATGTATTTAATTTTTTTACAAACAACCTTATCACCTTCAAAGTACTCTACATTATACTTAATACATTTGTCAAATCTGTGATTCCGTTCTTGAAAACATTTTCCAAACTCATTTGTTTGGATGGCTGACAGAAGCCCCCTCATTTTTTTCTTCACCCCTTCTATACAGTCAAATCACTGTCCTTTCATGTCCCTCTTCCCTCATGAAAACAAAAAAAAGTCTCACAGAGCGAGATCAGGTGCTTTGGGCAAGAGAAGCATGCTGTTTTTTGCCCAAAACTGGCACACTGAGATGGCTGGCCCCGGTGGAACGAACTCCAAATGTGCTTCAAGTTGACTTTTTCATCCATTCGGAAATCTGATGTCCAGAATGAAGTTTGGATCATCAAATGTCATCAGTGGACATTTCACCTTTTGTAAAATGAGAAAAATCACTCATACACTTGAGTTTTTCCCATAGTCCTGTCCTTGTAAACTGTGTTCAACATCACAACAGTTGCTGTGGCATTCTTCCCCCTAGCAGGAAACAAAATTTCACAGCCATATGCTGCTCTCTTAAATTGGTCATCACAAAAAACAAGGTTGTAGCAAAACTGCTTTCATGAAAAAATTCATGGTGACCAGAGAGGGCCTTCCCAAGTGATGCCACTGGGTGCACTAACTCCGAGTGAGTTGCCTGATGCTTGCCTGGGGGTGAGGGTGGGGGCCGCTCAGCAGAGCCTTTTTTTCCGTTTTGAGGGGGTACCCCCTCATATGCTGACTGTGTTCTCCCTTTTTGGTTTCTCACTTGGGGTCTTGGCAAACATTTCACTATAATATTTTACTTTGTCTTCTCATCAAACGGCCCTTTGAAATTCTGTTGAGCTCTTTGACTCGATCTTTTCTTCCATTTGTCTTAGCTATTCTATGATCCAGAGCAAGTTTTCTGGCATCCATTTTTTTCTTTTCTTGTCTTCGTGTCTTTTTAAAGAGACTATTTGCCTTCTTCGTGTACAAGGTTCCTCATGTCATCCCAGAACTTATCAGGTCTTCTGTCATTAGCTGCTAATAGTGAGCTTCGCCATCGTCTGTTACCATAGATGCAGACAATTCGATTTCTGTGTATTCCATCTGGAGAAGTCCACGTGTGTACTCACTTTTGTGTTGTTGAAATAAATGTTAGCAATGAAGCAGTCATTGTTCTTACAAAATTCTTTCAGCGTTGTGCATTCCAGTTGACAATAATTATCAATTCATCATTATTTCATGCTTGATCAATTTCACACTGAAAACATTGGTAAAATTCTTCATTTTCTGCTTCACTAGCTTTAGTGGTTGGTGCATACATTTAACTGGTATTTGTATTGACTGGATTTCCTGTATGCATTTAGATATTATCCTATCACAGATGGTATTGTACTTCAAGGCAGATCTTGAAATGTCACTTTGGACCATGAATGCAATAATATTCTACTTGAACCTGTCATTGTCAGCATAGTAAACCATATGATTTTCGGAATAAAAATGGTCAATACCAGTTCATTTCAGTCCACTAATGTCTAGGATATCGGCTTTCATGCATGCCATTTCATTTATGAAGACCCCCAGTAGTTAACAATAAATCCTGATTGCATGCTGATCAATTTCAGACTGCAGAAGTTATTCGAATTCTTCAGTATCTTCCTTTTCAGCGTTGTGTCTAACGCATCTTCCTTGCAGGTGTATGCATATGAACCTGTCACTGACAGAGTTGTGCCTCAGGGCCAATCTTAAAATGCTCTTTGGGGCAACAGATGCAATCTGTTCCTCTTCAACTTGCCATTCCCAACATAGTACCCCATATGGTTGTAGAATTCAAAATGGCCAATACAAGGGTGTTTCGGCTACAACTTCAAGAATTTCATTTTTTAGGATTTCAAATTTTTTTCTCTCCTGAGACATAAGTGCCTGGAAAGGGACATCATGTTTGATAAAGTAGAAGGGCAATGAAAAAGAGGGCGGCCTTAAGCAAGATGACCCGACACAGCGGCTGCAACAACGGGCTTAAACATAAGAACTGTAGTGATGGCGCGGGACCAGGCAGTGTTTCGTTCTGCTGTACCGAGGATCAGTACGAGTTGTAACGGACTCAACAGCACCTGCCAACAACAACAGCAATTTTCCTAGGTTCATAATTCATACATTCGCCACTCCACTTTTAATGAATTTTTGCAGCTGTTTCTTTCCATTTTGAGCCATCCCCTATTAGCAACTGAAGTTCTGGAAGGCTTTACTGCATCTACATCATTAAGATCAACTCTACTTTAAGGAGATAGCTCTTCCCCAGTTGTGTTTTGAATCCCTTCCAAGATGAAGAGCTCATCTTCTGGCACTATTTGCAGCAATGTTCTGCTGTATGATATAGGTTTTCGCTGGCCAATTGTGTTCGCTGGCCACATTCTTCATCCCAGTCTATCTAGTCTGGAAGGTCTTTTGAAACCTATCCAGCATGAATTCCTGGTATCTGAATTACTGTTAGCATAGCTTCCAGTATGATGGCAACAGACAAACCATTACAGTAAGAGAAATTGGCAGGTAAGTGGAGATCCACATACACATGGGTTAGGATCTACAACATACCGTATATACTCGTGTATAAGCCGAGTCTTTCAGCACATTTTTTTATGCTGAAAAAGCCGCCCTCAGCTTATACTCGAGTGAGGGTCCCACTTACCTGTTCTCTAGGGTGGTGTGGGTGTTCTCCGGTCTCTCCCACTCATCTGCGGGCTCCTGTAGCCTCTGTGGGTGGTCCAATGACTGCTGATATCACCGCTCTTCTTTTCTTCTGCACGCCCGCAGCCTCTGTGTTGTCTGTGCCCTACTGGGCAAGAACCTGCCTGCTTCCGTGTGCTGGTACCTGGGGCGCACCACATCCTTGTCAGATGAATGTCGGATGCAGCAACTCTTCTTCTGCTCTTCTTCAGGGCTGTGACCAATGACACAGCCTTTACAGTCTTACTCAACACGCCCCCTTGCTCCACCCAAGCATTGCTGAATACAAGTACCGATATATCTCTGGTCTTGGATATACAGTACATTTATTTACAGTACTTAGTCTGCTATATTTAATTTTCTTATTAACTCCTATATGGACCCAGTGTTGACTACGCTTGCATAGAGCAGCCTGTGTTAGGGCTCATAATATACATGCTGTGTTGTATACGCACTGTGTTACTGCATGTGTTGCATTAATACGTCCCATACATATGCGGTCACACTGGACATGCAGTAGCACTGTGCGCACACAACACAGCGTGTATATTATGAGCCCTAACACAGGCTGCTCTATACAGACAGTCATGTCATCACATTCTGGAATATCATCAGCCTGTGTTAGGCCTCAAACAATATAAGCTGCATGTAGTTATGCAGCATATGCAGTAACACTGTGTATAGTATGAACCCTAACACAGGCTGCTCTATGCAAACATAGTCATGTCATTACATTCTGGAATGTTATCATACCAAACTCTCCAAACCCTCCCTGAATTACTGTCAGCTCCCTTAGTGATCCAGCATGTTTCAGGTCTCGTAGTGTCTTTTGAGTGTAATTCTTTTGGGGGGTACCTGTTTTTCGTGGTGAAGTCTATCTGTCTGGCTGCATTCTATTGCCAATTGATTTTACTTGTTTATATGTATACCGGTAGTTGCCTGCACACCACATTTATACTGTAAATTGACCTCTTTTAAGAACTACAACTAGCGGGTGGGGTAGAAAGGGGGAACCGATTACAAGGATCTACATATAACCTCTTCCGTGGCGGATGGACAACAGAAAAGTGGGTGAAAGGAGATGTCGGACTATAAGATATGACAAGATAATAACTTATAAATTATCAAGGGTTCATGAGGGAGCCAGGAGCAGGAAGGAGGGGGGGAATGAGGAGCTGATATAAGGGCTCAAGTAGAAAGCAAATGTTTTGAGAATGATGAGGGCAACAAATGTACAAATGTGCTTGACACAATGGATG